>NC_090925.1:537575662-537878692 GCF_040938575.1 Ambystoma mexicanum | reverse complement strand
AGCCTACCATTGCACCTGTAGCCACACCCGTTCAGGTATTGCTTCCAGGCAACATCCCTTTAGCATCCCCGGAACGCTTCTCTGGGGATCCCAAGAAATTTGGAGCATTCATCAATCAATGCCGGCTACATTTCATATGCAAACCAGACACCTATCTGAACGCCCAAGCTAAAGTAGCTTGTGTCCTCTCTTATTTAGGAGGGAACGTGGCGGACTGGTCTGTCCCGTTAGTGCTTAGGGATGACCCTTTACTGAGAAATTACCCAGGTTTTCAGCGTGTACTGGAAAAACTATTTGCCCATCGGACTTGAGGTCAGGCCCTGGATGATGAGCTACTCTCTCTGCGACAGGGTGGTCAGGATCTAATCTCATATGTTGCCACATTCAATCGCTTAATAGCTGAATCAGGTTGGCCAGAGGAGAAACGAATAACGTTATTTTTTCGAGGACTGAGAGGAGAATGAAAAGATGTCTTGGTCGCAAGTAGTTAATCCTCCCGAAGATTGCAGTGAATACATCAACCTAACTATGCAACTAGACCACCGGATACAGGATCGCAAGGCCGACAGAACCAGATCAGAGCATAGACCAGTGTATATCCGACCAAAGGAAGCGTCCCATCGACAGGCATCAGAAAAACACTCAGAGCTCATGCAATTGGGTGTTCTCAGAGGACCTCTCACCAAGGCGGAGAGAGAACGGAGGCGTCAGGAAAAACTTTGCTTATATTGCGGCCAATCTGGTCACTTCCTCCGGAACTGCACAATTAAACCCCCACAGAAGACAATGGGGGTACTAGATAACATAGGGGAAGACACAGGTGCGGTAGCGGAAAACTCCAACGCCCGGCAGATGTAGAGGTCTGACTGTCGAGCCAGGAACGGAGCACTCAGATCTCAAATTTCAGTATTCCTGTGGTTTTGGTAGACCCTTCACAGCCCACCCGAATGCATGCCGTCAAGACTTTCATAGACAGTGGGGCTATTGGGAACTACCTGGACATAAACACTGCAAAGACCTTGGGATTAGCATTCCATGTAAGGACACCGCAGAAAGCGCGACAGCTGTGGATGGCACACAACTCCTTTCGGGACCAGTAACACAGTGTACTTCCACCATCACCTTAATCTGCCAAGATGGCCACAGAGAAAGTATTCGATTCAACCTTATTGCTGCACCCCAATTCCAGCTGATTCTTGGGATACCGTGGCTAGAGACGCACAACCGAAAGATAGATTGCAAGCTCGAATCTTACTCTTTGCCACGGAATGCGCCTCTTGTTATGACATCAAAGGGATCAAAGGAAGCCCATTGATAGCTTCACAGGAAAAGATAGCAGGTTTAGGCTTGGTGGGCACTTTACCAGAGGAATACCAGGAGTTCCAGGATGTGTTTGCGAAGGAGCAAGCTAATACACTCCCACCACATCGAGTTTACAACTGCCAGATCGACCTGCAACCAAGTGGACAAGTACCGTGCAGCCGCATTTATTTATTAACCGAGGAAGAAAACACTCATCTACGGACCTACTTGGATCAATACCTGGCCAATGGCTTCATTAGACCATTTAAGTCACCAGCCGCCTCCCCACTTTTCTTCGTACCGAAGAAAGAGGGGGACTTAAGAACGTGTATTGATTACCGGGCCCTAAATCAAGTCACCATAAAAAATAAGTACCTGTTACCTCTGATACCAGTACTCCTAGACCAGGTGAGACAAGCGAAGATTTTCAGCAAGCTAGACTTACACGGCCCATATCACCTGGTACGCATGAAGAAAGGGGATGAGTGGAAGACTGCGTTCCGTACCCGCTATGGCTTGTACAAATACCAGGTCATGCCCTTTGGGCTTTGCAATGACCTGGCTGCGTTCCAGCATTTTATGAATGATGTGTTACGGGAACTCCTCGATGTCTGCGTAGTCGTCTACATCGATGACATTCTGATCTACTCCACCACTCCCCAAGAATGGACACCAGCAGCGGAAGAAGTTTTCCGAGCTCTCAAGGAAAAATTCACCTCCGCCCCAATTCTGCGACACCCACAGCCCGATTTACCATACATCGTGGAAACGGACGCTTCAAGCATTGCCATGGGGGCCGTATTGTCTCAACAAAATCCTGAAACCGGATGCCTTCACCCCATTGCCTTTTGGTCAAGGACATTTTCCCCAGCAGAATTAAACTATGCAATTTCTGAGAAAGAACTCCTAGCAATCAAAAGCACACTGTGTGAATGGCGACATTACTTACTAGGAGCAAAACACACCATCACAATAATAACAGATCATCGGAACTTGCAATAATTACGCTCAGCAAAAGCTCAGTCTTCTAGGCAGCTCCATTGAGCCCTATCCTTAATGGAATATGACTTTGTAATCACCTACCGGCCGGAGTTAAAAACGGGAAAGCAGATGCGTTATCCCGCATTGGCACAGGAGAGGAAGTCTACAATGCCCCTAACCCAGTGGAGATCATACCCAGCCATAAAATTCTCGGCCTCTGCATCGGCCCATCTCTGTTAAATGCTCTGCTGGAAACAATAAAAGAAAATATGTCTGAAGAAGACCTACTGGCTTTGGACACGAAGGGAGATCAGTTCACCAATCAAGACAAACAACCATACTACCAAAACGCCTCTACGTTCCAACTAAGGATCTGCAACAAGCAATCATATCAGACTACCACGACTCCCTGCTAGAAGCCCATCCGGGTATAGCCAAAACCATGAAGAAAATAAGCAAATCTTATTGGTGGCCAACTTGGCGAGAAGATATTGCCACCTACATAGGCAGCTGTGAGGTGTGTGCACAATACAAAACATCCAGGCAAAAACCAGCCGGCCTCCTTCATCCAATCACCATTCCGCCAGCGCCCTGGCACACAGTATCAATGGACTTTGTCACTGATTTATCTCCTAACTCAGGTTATAATACCATCCTCGTTATAGTGGACCTCTCCTCCAAAATGGCCCATTTCATAGCTCTAAAGGGTATTCCCTCAGCTCAGACCCTGGCACAGGTTTTTCTAGACCGAATCATCAAGTTACACGGATTCCCTACCATAATCGTTTCTGACAGTGGCAGTCAATTTGTATCTCGTTTTTGGAAAAAATGTTGTGCCCTGGCAAGAGTAGAAGTCCATCTGTCTTTTAGTCACCACCCTCAAACGGACGGCCAAACTGAGCGCACAAACCAGACCATGGAACAGTATTTGTGCTGTCTGTTACACCAAACAAGCCAAAGCTGGAAAGAAATTCTATGGATGGCAGAGTATGCCTACAACAATTCACCACATTCATCAATCCAAGCAACACCCTTCTTTACTATATATGGTCGAAACCCCAGAACGTCGGTCTGCGATCCGCCAGAAAAGATTGAAATGCCCGCAGTAAAGAATCTACATGCCAGCATCATGAAAGCAGCCAGAGAAGCCAGCAGGAACCTACAACAAGCCAAAGAAACACAGAAAAGAAATGCTGATTGCCATCGACGAAAAGCCCCAGATTATCAAGTGGGACACTCGGTCTGGCTGGCAACTAGACACATTGCTTTAAAGGGTCCCAAGAAATTTCAGCCTAGATACATCGGCCCGTATACAATAGAAAAAGTAATTAATCCAGCAGCCAATAGACTGGCGTTACCTCAACATATGTGTATACATCCCATATTTCATGTGTCACTATTAAAACCAGCACGCCCAGGAACCCGAACTTCCACACCTCCCGCACCCATACAAGTGGGTGAAGAAGCACCAGAATATGAAGTACAGAACATATTAGATTCCAAACAAGTACGAAAGACCCTGTATTATTTGATTGACTGGAAGGGGTACTGACCTCAGGAAAGATTATGTGAACCCAGCACGCACGTGCACGCCCCCCGATTGGTGCGGAAATTGCATCGGGACCATCCTGAGAAAGCAAAGCCCTTATGTACACCATTGGGAGGGGTCTTGAGGGGGAAGACTGTCATGGGTATCAGGCAGATAAGGCAAGCTGGGTGGAGGCTTGGCAGGCTTGGCATAGGCACACAAAGAACCCATAACAAATCCCTCCTTTCATTCCTTCCTAGTTTTTGTAGTAACTTCCTGGTTACCACTTCCTGTTGCCAAACAGGAAGTGTATGACAACTCATGAGCTCTCTAGTGTTTGCGTGTGGCTGGCTATATAAGCCACACCCAAGATTCTTCCAGTGCTTCGTGTTGCTTACTGTGAGCTGTATCGGCAACACACTTGCCGTGCTCTGGATCAGCCAGCATCTGCTTACCTGCTCCGGATCATCCTGTTTCTGCTTACCTGCTCTGGATCATCCTGCTACTGCTTACCTTTCTTACTCCACACCGCAGCTATCTCCAGTCAAGAGGGGACTTCTACACCGGCACCTGTAAGAACAAAGAAGAACAGTGTTAACACGCGCACCTCAGTAACGCTGCGCATACTCGCCGAATCTTCCCGCGACGCTGGAATCCAGGTTAGATGCACGAGCGCACAAACCCCTGTAAGAAATTAGAGACATTATTCATTGCGCTCGCTCTAATAACGCAGACACTTATTTCACTGCGCTCTCTCTCTCCACGCGGTGCATACTTACCAAAAGCCTTGGTGCAAACGTACCTAACCACCAAGTCTCCAGTAGCGCTGAACCTGGACTCGAGGCGCTAATACCACATAATTTCTCCTGCAAGGGAAAGGGAGAGACATTACCAGGCGCGCTCGAATTGAAGGCGCTGTGCAAACCTACCAGCAGCTAGCTTCTACACGCAACACTACTCACCCACAAAAAATACCGGCAAACAAAGACAATGCGGACAATTTTGGACACTCAACATTTTCCGCAACGTTCACTTGTGGGAAGGACTTTCTAGCCAGTGAAGAAACTGGCGCCTTGAACTCTCGGTCTTGCTTTGAAGGCATAACACAGTGTTTGGCATCTGAACTCCGCCTACAGACATTGGCACCCATCACACGCCCCTGCAAATGCAGGATGGAGTGCACATCCTACTAAAGATCAAGGTAAGCCCATAGGGGGACATCACAGCACACAGTAAAGAGAAGGGAAGGGCCCAGGGGAATCGGGTGAATTCAGGTCTGAGTGTATACCTTGTATTTGACAGGTATTCCTCCCGGTGAAATGGGGGAAGTGAAGACTCGGGGTCAAGGGAGGCTTGTCCATCGCTCCTTCGGAGACACAGATGAGTGTGACAGGTGTCCCCCGAACCCACCGCTCACTATACTTCACAGTATAGTGAGCGGCGGTTGCAGGTGAAACCCCTGCAACCCCTGTAGTATGTACGTGTGTTCGCATGAGAAAGGTGAAAACTTTTGGTGGTTTGTACCTTTCTCATGCGAACATTCCGACCGTGGCAAAATCAGCCACGGTCGGATCACTTAGAACCGAAATGCTCCTCAATTATTAATCAACTCCCACAAATTCCAAGAGTTTTTGGCACATACTGCTATAAGCATGTGCTCAGCATCTTTCTGGGCTCTCACCATTTTAGTAGCAGTTTTCAATATTCTTGTCTGGCTTTGAATATTCTTTCCTTCTTTAAGTTTTCCCCATCCCTCCAAATCCATCTGATAGACATTCGCATCTGCCTTCTCACCTTTACCATTTCTAAATCATATGCATGCTTCTGAGTCCATTCCCCCTTTCCTTTATTGGGCCCTTTCGAAGAAAATCCCTTCAGAATTCCCAGATACTCAACTCCATTTGGATTTTCATGAATTAAATCCCTGTATCGATCTGTTATCTGTATCACCTCTTTAGGTTTCAACCTTACACAATTTCTTCTCCATTCCAATTCGACCTCTCCCATTTTCTTCAAGCATTTCCTCGATTTCCACCCAGATATAGAGATTTCCAACAGGTCATGATCACTAGACTTCTGCTGCACTATCTCAAATCTCTTAACCTTCTCTTAAATGTTCTAATACAGAACAATAATCGATGCAGCATTTTAACTCCCCACATTTCCACGTACAGCTCCCTGGATAGCATTGAGCATTTACATGGCCTTCTCTCTCATACGTTGAATCCACTTCCAGGCTCTCATCTAATTCACCATCTTTCAAAGGACTGCCGGCTTACTAAGTAGTTTAATATATACATCTCCAGAAATGATAATTCTTGGGTCGTCCCCTTCTCTCATGACATCATCCATTGCCCTCGTAATTGACTCTATTAGTTTAACTTCTTTGGACATGTTCACTTTCCAATAGATGTTAATAAGGAGAAATTGAATGATTTGATTATCCCCCGATCTTGTCAAGGTCAAGATCTGAACATAGGGGTTTGGGCATTCCATACTCACTGCATTCAAACCCGACTCTGCTTTGATCAGGGTGAGAAGTCCTGAGTAGGGACGTCTGGTTGGTCCTTTGGGGGCAGGGATCAAATAGGCAACATATCCTTCACTAAGGGGCAGCACTCTTAACCAAGTCTCTTGAAGGTAGATTATGTCAAATTTCTCCAAACCAGGGGATTTATCCATAAATAGAGCCTGAAAACCTCTAGTAGTCCATGAGACAATTTTAACAGACTCTAGTCCAGCACCTATTTGAGTCTATTCCTCCTTTGACTTTCCCAGCGCCCCCGTTAGCCAATCCCAGGATCGGTCCTCCGCTTTAGTGTCTTGCAGCCTCTCTGTCTCTACAGATTATTTTTCCTGGTTTGCCACCATGAACTTCAGTGAGATCAAATCCTTTTTTAAGAATGTAGATGGTTTTGAATCCATCATATTCACACACTCCTTTGATTTTCGGTCTCTTGTTTCTCTAAGCCGCTGCCCCTAAGTCTCTCTTTGTTCCATTGTTAGGAACCGTCGCCTCTCTCCAGTTTGCTCTGATTCTTGTCTGGTAGTCAGTTACATCATAGCCCAGAGGGAGAAACCTCTCCTTTGATTAGAGCAATAGATGTGAATTCTAGTGCACTATGACCCAGTCAGTCCTTTTTTCAAGCACGAATTCCACCATTTATTTGTCCACTGACGATAACAGGTGAGCAAGCAGGATACAATTCAGAAATTTTAGGAAATTCCTCCTGTTTAATACTGGCACACTTGATCCTGCCACAATTCGATTCCAAGTAGATCTTGGCACTGGCCTGAGAGCTAACCTTCTTACTTGACCTTTGATTGCTTTTTTCACGTCTCGGGGGTGTCTCTTGAGAATTCACCTTCGAATGGATTGTGTCCTCCCACGTATTCCTCATCTTAGATATATCCTTACCTTCAGCTTGCTGCTTCAGATATTCTTTTTCTTCTCCCCACCAGAGGGCGCTCCTCTCACGGCCGCAGCGTCAATGTTCCTCGGCGGCATCCATCGAACACCGACGTCATCCACTGTATAAGAGCCTTGAGCGCGCCCGTTGGCTTCAGTTCTGTTTTTCCGTTAGTTTTGCTTCGGATCGTTTCAAACGGCGCTTCAATCTTGTGTGAAAAATGCTATGTCGTCTTCTTCGAACCCTTCCACACCGAAGACGGGATTTAAAAAATGCCTGAAATGTGGAAAGAAAATTTCTTTGACTGATCCACACAAGAATTGTCTTTGGTGCCTCGGTCCCGACCACCGAATTGAAGACTGTGGTTCGTACCAGTCGATGACCCATAAGGCCTTAAAAGAATGTAGAGGTAAACTGGCGATGGGGGAGGGTTCATCGAAGTCTACTTCGAAGGAGAAAGACTCGGCCAAGTCTTTGAAAAAGTATCGTAAAAAACAAGGGTCGAGGAGTAGATCGAGAAAGTCTTCTTCGTCATCCAAAAAGACAAAGAAAAGACGGCTTCGATCTCCCTCATCCTCCTCGACGTCTTCGGAGGAGGTGATAGCATGCCCATCAAAGCATGACTCCCCGAGTAAATGGGAAGCCTTTCGAGTTTCCATGCTAAAAACATTTGAGAACGTGGCTCAGACCCCCTCAAAAAAGGCTAAAGAAGACCATGCCCCTACTCACGAAAAACGTGACAGAGGAAGGTCCAAAACAAGAAAAGCTGATTAAAAAGTCATTGAGGGTGTCGTCGAGGGACTCTTCTCGATCACCTCATGAAAAAGACCTTTCGGTGCATAAATCGAAGGTAGAGGGAAGCAAAATGGCATCAAAACATCATACGCCATCGAAGTCGACATCAACGCCATCGAAGACTTTGAAGGCCCTCGAGTCGACAACTCCTTTGAAGGAAGCTACGTCGAGTTCACGATCGATAACTTTGAAAGCTCCTTCGACAGTTTCCGCAACCCCCTTGACGATTACATCGAGGTCATCGAAGGGTCCCTCGACGACGTCGAAGGATGTGATTATGACATCGGCGCCATCGACGTTTACGTCAACGTCAAAGCCTTTAATAAGGAAAAAACCCACATTACCAGAAAAGGTTTTTCAACCTGAGAGTCGGCATGATTTTTTCAGGACCATGTCATCCATCTATGAGGGAGAATCATCAGAAGAGGAAGAAGTCACCTCTGCTGGTGTTAAATTTGGCACAAGATCTGTTCCAGAGGAATTAATTAATCCTCAATCAAAAATTCAAGATCTACAAGAATGTCAACAAACAGCAAGTGGTCTGGACACTTCTCAGAGTACGAATTTGACAAGCCAGACCCATCAGAGCAGTCTGATGCGGGTTACAGAAAACCCATGAATAGAGTTACAGAATTTATGGGGCGGGGTAGAAGTTCACCAGTCTGCCAAGATGATGACATGACTGATATACTATCAGGAACACCTCAACAAGACCCCATTCTCCCTTTTCACATTGCTTTGCAGAGAAGGGTTAGTTCTGCATGGGAACACCCTGAAGCCGTACCGGCAGTAAATAAAAAATTTGTGTCAAAATATAGACCCTGCAATTCTGATCCGGAATACCTAATCAAACACCCAATTCCAGAAAGTCTAGTAGTACAAGCAGCCACTTCCACAAGAAATGCTGCATACCATACAATCCCTCCAGATAGGGACGATAAAAAGGTGGATGCATGGTCTAGGAAGATTTTTACATCCGGCAGTATGGCTTTGAAGTCTACTAATGTAACCTGTACCTTGGCAAGGTTCACATATACCCTGTGGGAGTGCATGTCAGCGGCAGCTGAACACATCCCAGAAGGTGAAGAGCGTGATGGCTTTCTAGCCATTATAAGGGATTGAAAGGAGACTTCAGGAGAATGCCTTCAATCAGGTTTGGACACAGCTGACAGTATCAGTGGGTCCATGGCAACTAGCACGGTGCTACGTAGATTTGCTTGGCTAAGAAAGTCTGGTTTTGCTCCGGATGTGCAATCCAGGTTTCTTAGTATGCCCTTTGACGGCTCGAGGTTGTTTGGCAGCAAGGCAGATGAAAGTTTGGAGAAGCTGCAGACCTCCAAAGCGGTGGCAAAATCTCTCAGTGCCGCTATAAGACAACCTCAGCAACGCCCCTACACAGGCTCATCTTCCTGGAGGGGTTGTCCTTTTCGTTATTATTCCTTAATTGGAAGAGGAAGAGGGCAGGCCAGTCAGAGAGGTCAAAGAAAATTTCCTCGGGCCGAGGAAAAGGTGCTAGATCTGCCCCAGCAGCGGCATCTATCCCTTCAGCCGCCGCTGCTGCAGCTGCCGCAAAACCACTCTGAGGTTTTGACCCACAAGACCCCAGTGGAAGGCAGAATCTCACAACATCTAGAAGAATGGCGGGGCATTACTTCAGATGCTTGGGCGCTGGAAACAGTATCCCAAGGTTACTGCCTTCCTTTTCTAAAGAAACCTCAGAATCACCCCCCGGGATACAACTCTGTCAAACATCCAGATCCGCTCCTGTTGCAGGAAGTCTTAACCCTGCTACAGAAAGGTGCAATAGAACATGTACCTGTAGCGGAGAGGAACAAGGGTTGGTATTCCCCATATTTCTTCATCCCAAAGAAGGACGGAGGACTGAGACCCATTTTGGACTTGAGAAATTTGAACAAGTAACTAAGGAAGGACAAGTTCAAGATGGTCACACCGTCTCAGATCCTTCACGCTCTCCAACTCCAGGATTGGTTGGTATCATTGGACCTGCAGGATGCTTACTTTCATGTGCCAATCCATCTCAAGCACAGAAAGTACCTAAGGTTTGTGATTGGCAATTCTCACGATCAGTTTCGAGTTCTGCCATTTGGATTAACCTCCGCCCCAAGAGTTTTCACCAAGTTGATGGCAGTGGTGGCAGCGAGTCTCAGGAGAGGGGGGGATTCATGTCTACCCCTATCTGGACGATTGGATGATCAAAGCACGTTCCCTAGAGCAAGCCCAGGATCATCTGTTCAAGACTGTCACTTCCTTCACAAACTAGGGTTTTCTCTGAATTTAAAAAAGTCAGACATGATACTATCATAGAAACTCCAGTTTATCGGAGCAATCTTGGATACTTGCTCGGGCAAAGCCTCACCTCCCGAAGAGAGAGCTCACCACATTGTGCAGATGGTAACAAAATTCCAGAATTCCCAGTATCTTCCGGCCTTCGATTTTCTCAGGTTGCTCGGTCTGATGGCATCCTGCATTTTTCTGGTGACAGAAGCCAGATTGAGAATGAGATCCCTTCAATGGGCTCTCAGAACTCCATGGCCCCAATCCTCAGGGGAAATGTCAGATCTGTTGCAGGTTCCAGCCAAAGTTGCACAGGATCTACAATGGTGGGCTTGCAAACATCATATCCTCAGAGGAGAATCTTTTTGGCAACCATGGCCGGAGATAACAGTAGTGACGGATGCCTCACTCACGGGGTGGGGAGCCTATACCAACGATCTGACAATCAGCGCTCATTGGTCTCCATCGGAGTCCAAACTACACATCAATTTTTTGGTGTTGAGGGCAATCGGACTAGCGCTAAAAGCCTTCCAGCCCTCTGTACGGGGGAAGAATGTTCTGATAATGACGGATAACACAGTGGCCATGTACTACTTCAACAAGAGAGGAGGAGTGGGGTCATTGCCGCTGTGCAGAGAGGCGATGCAACTCTGGTTCTGGGCAATACAAAAAGGTATCTCTTTCGGCAATTCATCTAGACTGAGAGCAAAACACAGCAGAGGACGCTCTGAGCAGGCAGAGCACAGTCTCCCACGAGTGGGAGATAGCTCAGGAAGTCATTCAAGATATCTTCGCCCTTTCGGGAACCCCTCAAGTGGATTTGTTCGTGACCAGTACCAACTGGAAGTGCGAGCGTGACTGCTCAAGGGAATTTCCCCGGAGAGGAGCTCTAGGGGACGCGTTTGTGGTGGACTGGGAGTTTCCACTCCTCTATTCATTCCCTTCAGTCCCTGAAGTAATAAGGAGGTTAAGAAAGTTCAGGAAAACCATGATCCTAATTGCCCCGGATTGGGCCAGGAGAACATGGTACACGGACCTTCAGGACATGTCCATCTGCCCTCCAATATGTCTTCCAAGAAGAGAGGATCTTCTCTCGCGAGAGGAAGGTCATGTTCTCCATCCGGAGGTCAACACACTCAACCTTCACGCATGGCTTCTGAGAGGTTGAGATATAAGGATTGGGATCTTCCGGATGACGTGATGGAGATTTTGCTTTCGGCCAGAAGGCCAGCAACCAAATCTCTGTATCGGTGTCGTTGGAATAAGTTCAGTAACTGGTGCAGCGAAAAGAATGTGGATCCATTTCAATGTAATATCGCCACAATTTTATCTTTCCTGTTACATTTAGCTAATCTGTGGCTCCAGGTTGGTACGATAAAAGGATACTTAGCAGCGCTATCCATTTTTAAGCGCTCTTCAGAAGAAGAATCTTACTTCAAGATACCTTTTAATAATTCAATTCTTAAAAGGTTTAAATAATGTATTTCCACCAATACCTTTCCAGGTTCCAGTGCAGGATTTGAACTTAGTTCTAAAATTTCTCACAGGTATTCCATTTGAGCCTTTACACTCTTGTCCGCTAAGGCTCCTTACTCTGAAAACAATACTCCTTGTAGCATTGACATCAGCCCGCAGGGTAAGTGAGTTGCAGGGGCTTTCTAGCCGTTCTCCTCACACTATCTTTTATAAGGACAAGAGTTAAACCATCTTTTTTGCCAAAAATTGTTTCGGATTTTCATCTATCACCGAAAATAACTTTACCTTTTTTTTACCCTCCTCCTCATGCAAGCAAAGAAAAGGAACAGCTACATGGACTAGATCCCAGAAGAGCTCTTAGTTTCTACATTTCAAGATTGGCAAAAATACGTCGGTGTGATCAACTTTTTGTGGGGTACACTGGCCGCAAATTGGGACTTGCTGTAACTAAACAAACATTATCTAGATGGATCATTTTGGCTATAACAGAATGTTATAGATTGGCTGGGAAAGAACCACCTGATGGACTGAGAGCTCATTCAACCAGGGGCATGGCAACTTCAACAGCACTAAAAAGGGGTGTCCCTGTACAAGATATTTGTGCAGCAGCCACATGGTCATCCATTCATAGCTTTATAAAACATTATGCTCTGGACTCGACTTCTTCTCAAGGAATTCTGGTTGCTAAATCTGTACTCCATTGTGTACACGATTAGAACAATTCTGTACTCCAACCTCCGAGACAAAACTGCTTTGGGAGTCTATCTAAGATGAGGAATATGTGGGAAGACACAATCCATTTGAAGAACAAGTTACTTACCAACTGTAACGTTCTTTCAATTGGATGTTCCTCCCACGTATTCCTCATCGACCCTCCCAATCAACCCCACAGTACAGTTTACGTGAATTACACTCTAAATTCTTTTAAGGCTTGGGTCAAAAGAGGCACGCCATTAATTAAAATCCATGGACTACAATATACGAAAAAACAAAACTGAAGCCAACGGGCGCGCTCGAGGCTCTTATACAGTGGATGACGTTGGTGTTCGACGGATGCCGCCGAGGGACATCGACGCTGCGGCCTCGAGAGGAGCGCCCTCTGGTGGAGAGAAGAAAATCTTTTTCTGAAGCAGCAAGCTGAAGGTAAGGATATATCTAAGATGAGGAATATGTGGGTGGAACATCCCATCGAAAGAATGTTACAGTTGGTAACTTGTTCTTCTCTTTAGATCTTTTCACCTCCTCAAGCGGGGGATTTTAAGTTTTTCTTGTTGAATGCTTCTCTTTCTTTTTTCTTCCAATGTTCTAAACCTCCTCATATCCTTTTGCATTGGTAGTTGCATGCATTTGGTGCCCAAGCGTTGAACATGAAACCTCTGACTGTCGATCTTGTCAGTCGATGACAGAGAAGGCCCTAAAAGAGCGTATAGCTAAATTGTCAGCGGATAGACTTGTTCCAAAATCCCCTTCTACGCCTTCGTAAATTGGGTCTTCCCATGAGTCGTGAGATTCGACTCCCCATAAATAAAGATTGAAGTAACAATCTCACTCCGGGACCCTTCCTCACCCTCTAAAAAGTCAGATAAAAGGCGTTATAGATCACCCTTTTCTTCTTCTTCCTCAGACTCTTCTCAGGAAAGAAGCATAACCTGCCCAACTAAATCTTCGAAGGATGAGTGGGAACATTTCCGTAAGCAAATGATTAATATCTTTGAGAATGAGGCCCGACCTCCTTGAAGCATAAAGGAAGTAGCCATGCTCCAGACGAAGACTAGCATAAATCCACGGCAAAAACCCACGCACCCTAAGCCTCAAACACCTCAAGACACTTTCAGTACTCGACGAGAGATCGTCTAAAACTTTGTTGGGTCGAGTCCCCTGAAGCACACGTCGAAGACTAAGCAGTCGATTCCATCGATGCCTCGTGCATTGACGCCGAAGTCGTCGATAGTAGCCAAGTCGAAAACATCGAGGTCAGCAGTTGAGGTGTGGAACACTTTACCTCAACAACCTATGGAAAGGGAAAATATCTATAAACCCTTACCAAAAAAGGACTTTTTCAAGTCTCTAGCCTCTATTTATGAGGAATATGAAACATCAGATGAGACTGCACCTTTTGGTCTTAAATTAGTTCCTCCTAATTCACAGGGGAATATCCCTAATGTTCCAGGTTGTTTTATCCCAGATGAAACCAAGATCAGGGAACTGTCTGATTCTTTACAAAACAGCTAGCAGGGTCGACACCTCTCCTGAATCGAGCCGCGGCATTCCTGTCTATTAAGCTTACTAACAATCAAAACTATTTTATTGTTGGCCATAACTTCAGCCCGCAGGGTGAGTGAGTTGCAGGCTTTAACCTGTATACCTCTGTTTATAATTTTTTTTTATAAGGATAAGGTTGTTCTAAAGGTCAAACCATCATTCCTACCGAACATTGTTTTGTGACTACCATTTAGAACAGAATATTGTGCTTCCGACTTTCTTTCCACCACCTCACCCTAGCAAGAAAGAGGAAAAACTTCATAGGCTCGATCCTAAGAGAGCTCTAAGTTTCTATGTTTCGAGAATGTCAAAATTGCGACAGCGTGACCAACGGTTTATTGGATACACAGGACATAAAATAGGTTTATCGGTTACCAAACAAACACTATCGAGATGGATAATTCTGCCTATTTCAGACTGTTGCAGGCTAGCTGGAAAAGATCCCTCAGAAGGCTTAAGGGCTCATTCCACCAGGAGCATGGCAACTTCCTCTGCCCTTCAGAGGCGAGTTCCGATAAAAGATATCTGTGAGGCAGCCACCTGGTCTACAATTCATACGTATACAAAACATTATTGTTTAGATACCCTTAACAATGAGGGAAAGTTTGGGAAGGCAGTTATATGCTCTATCCTTGACAAGTAATACAATTCAAAAATGCATACACCCTCCTCCAAAAATGTTGTACTGCTTTGGGAGTCTATCATAAGATGAGGAATACGTGGGAAGACACAATTCATTCGAAGAACAAGTTACTTACCCCATGCAGCGTTCTTTGAATTGGATATTCCTCCCACATATTCCTCATCAACACTCCCAACCTACCCGGCTGTAGGATTTCCACACAGTAAACTGTGCGATCTTTTAGAGTCTGTGAGAAACCGAAGGGTGTCTTGTCTACTAGTTATCAGGGATCTCTCTCTCAGGTGGCCAGACCCTGGTGGTGGACTAGTGTGGGAGGATCACCTGGGTGAGGGGTACTCGAGGAGTGCGGGTGAGGCAACGGATTGTGAGAGGCGGTATTCCACCCCTTTCCATACCCATGACCCATCCTTTTTCGTAGGATTCTCTGATGTCCCAACCACCCCCTTTCTACACAAACACTTGGCTGTGGAAGAGGTCGACTGAGAGCAAAAAGGCTAACCCTTACATTTCGCATTCGACATGTCCCGCTAATCGGGTCAGGCTAAGTCAGACACTTGACTTCAAGTGCATACATCTGATACCAATTAGCTCTCCTAACACGGATAAAGGAGGAGCATAGAGACACCCTCTGAGCAAGGTGGAACACGAGCAGGATCAGACCTTCCGGTGCAAAGGCAAACCTTCTGGAGCAGAGCAACAGACCGAGTTAACGAGAGCAAGGGGTAGAGAACCCCTGGAGTTCCCTGCAGGAGGTTGTTGCCTCTGAAAGATATGTGGAGTCGGCCAAGTCCCACACAAGGAGGCTGCAATGTGTTTCAAGGACACCAGCGACCCTCCGGGGTGAACCACAGAGTTGGGGAGACGAGGCCAAGCCTGAGGTATTAACCTTGACGAGAAAGAAACGCACACAGACGGTGAGTTGGCAAGCAACATGAAAGACTGGTGTGTGTTAAGGAAAGATTGAAGTGGCAACAATATAGCGTGCAAATCAAAGGCTGCACGCGTGTGGAAGAGACATGAAGAAAGGCAGACCTGTGAATGAACTTTGAAATACTGATAGCTGTGAAACAAGCAATACTGAATAACGGAGGGGTCCAGCGAAATGAAGTAGCCCACTCAAAAGTCTTAACCAAAGATTAAATGTTAGTAGCGATAAAGTAAATGAACTGTAAAAGCAAAGTGATCAAAATTAACCCAGAGAGAATGGGAGAGTAAAAGGTGAACATTGAACTTTGCTGCTTATGACATCGAACTACCCAGACGAAGAGAGACTGGGGCAAATAATGCAAGAGTGTGATTTAAGAGAAAAAGTCAAAGTGGTACTGCAGCGGTCTATAGTAAAAAACCACGCACATTTGGAAGTCTTTGACATCAAAGAAAAGATCTGAGCCCGACTGAGGGAGACCGGAAGTATAATAAGTTAGGGGAAGGGAGCCCCTAAAGGATATGAATTAAGCTTGGCGAAGGGAACCACTGCAAGTGTTTTCCTATGAAAGGTCTGAACTCGACTGAGGAAGAACGGCGTGAACTTTTTGTTGAGCTGTGTTTTGGAAGCTGGAATGTGAGACTTTGTCGTGGAAGACCAGGCAGGCCCCGATCCACGTTTTGAACTGCCTTTGTGTTAAGAATCTGAACAAAAGTCTCTCATCCTGCCTACAGGGACCACCTTGCTACGTGCTGTCGAACATGGGGAGGAGAGCTGACTCTGCCACCTTCATTCTTTATATTTGAACACTTACTTTCCTTTACATACATAATCTCCTTTACAAACTTTTTGTACAAGAGGTAGGGCAGGCATTAGGTTTTGTTAGTATAGACCATTTTCGATGTGACAGACTCAACTAGAACTGTTTTATTTATTATTTGATGGTCAGGACTACTCCCATCCTAGCTATAGGGCAAAGTCAGAGTTTCACCAACTCCATTGAAAACTTCAATAAAGGTTTACAAAGTGTACCTTTTGTGTCGGTGTCATACATGTGATACCATGCCTCCCTTACACGTCTGCTAAACTAAAGGCAATTAATAAGGGTGATAATTCTGCATATGGGTGGTGTAAAATGAGAGCTGAAGCCAACGGGCGCTGCTCGTAGTATGTGTACTCGATGATGACGTCAACCGAGACGGAGGCCCTCGAGGGACATCGGGTCGACAGTTTCGACGCACAGCGCCCTCTGCCGAGAAGAACATTTTTTTTCCGAAGTAGCTGAAGCTGGATACGAATATCATAAGATGTGGAATACGTGGCAGGAACATCCAATCGAAAGAACGTTACCAGGGGTAAGTAACTTCTTCTTCTATTGAGTATCTCTCCCAACTATCCATGCTCACACAGTCTGCAATTCAAAATCCACTTTTGAGTTGGAACCAATCTTTTTTGCAGAAAAGGGAAAACTTGGATATCCGAAATGTATCATTTGCATTATTACATGGGATTCTGTTAGCTCATTGTATGCTACCTGTGATGAATCCTGGACCTCAAATTGTCCTACTACACCATAAGCAACCTGTTGCTTAAGCTGCATTTCAACTCTCAAGCCTAAAGAAAGAATATAATTTATTGTCTCCTGTGTATTGACAGATGGGCCTGTCTGTACACATTCAAAATTAATCACTCTGTAATGAAGTCTTCAACCTGGCTCTTGGGATGGGCAAGATTGTGAGGGGGTCAGCTGCCCACTGTGAGCTAGTGGATGCTAGAACAGGTGGCTCTATGGGGAAGATTTCCCCCATTCCCCTCACCTTAGTCCCCATGACAATGCAGGAGACAATCGCACTGTTGCACCATAAATAAGTCCTGGGAGTCTAGACTTTTCCCACACCACTAATCCTATACAGCCGCTGTGACACTTCGTTCCTTTTCCCCAAAGGGGAGACACCCACTCTGAGTCTAGGGAGGTGAACCCACTCTGCAAGACCCTCTCTAGAGGTCAAGGCAAATGGGACCTCACCAGAGGTCTTGGGAGGATGGCTCAGGGGCAACGTGCTCACCTTGACACAGAGCACCACAGGTTCGATCCCCGGGTCCGCGCTTAGAAACCTCTGGGTAT
Organism: Ambystoma mexicanum; assembly: GCF_040938575.1. Classification (NCBI taxonomy): domain Eukaryota; kingdom Metazoa; phylum Chordata; class Amphibia; order Caudata; family Ambystomatidae; genus Ambystoma; species Ambystoma mexicanum. The sequence goes on along the minus strand of NC_090925.1, from coordinate 537,860,950 downwards.
TAAGCGCGTTACAAACAACGAAGTAGTGTGGTATTTTGTTTGGCTGAAGAAAATGTAAAAAGAAACAAATCTGAAAAAAGAAAGGAAGATATCTCTTTAACCAGAAAAGTGTATTTTTTTTTTTTAAACTTCTTTTTATTATTCAGCGTGGCAGCAAAACACAGGCGAACAGCGTCAGGCAATTACAATATGAATACAGTGTACATAATGTAGGTGCGCAGAGGTTACTACACATAATAACACAATCAATGGGCACAATCACAGCATAGAGAGGGCAACAGAAGACTATGATAGGGGTGAGGACCCGAGCTGGTGGGGGGAAGTGGGTGGGGGGGAGACATCCGGTGTCGCGATAAGATCGGACATGTAAGAGCGGAACCTGAGCCAGATATTCCTAGGCCTGGAGTGGGTGGGTTGCATATGGGACCAGACTTCCTCAGAGTCCGAGGCCCACGTGACTGCTCTCAGCCATTGGGCGTGCGTGGGAGGTGAGGGGCGAAGCCAGCAGAGCAGGATGGAGCGCACCGCGAGAAGCAGGCAGAGGCCAGCTAGTTTTTTGGAATCACGGGAGAGGCCTGGGAGGTCATGAAAGAGGCATAACACCGGGGAAGGAAAAATGGGATGGTCGAGCACAGCAGACACTGTCGAGCAAGCTGCTTCCCAAAACTGTGAGAGGCGGGGGGAGGACCAAATCATGTGAATGTAGTCGGCATCGTCCTGGCCGCATCTAGGGCAGCTGGAAGGGTGATCACTGGACATGCGATGTAGTCTGATCGGGTTTTAGTGAAACCTATGTAGTACTTTGAACTGAATGAGTTTAAACCGGGAGTTGAAGGACACTCGATGTGTGCGCTCGCATAGGTGTGCCCAGCGCTCATCCGACATTTCAACACCAAGATCTACCTCCCACGCACGCTTCAGTTTGGCAAAGTCTGGGACAGATCTGGATTGTAACATAGTATATAACCTGGAAATTTTACCCCTCGTGGGCCCGGGGGAGGTGAGCTCCTCAATGGCAGGGTCGTCCGGTGGCAACGCGGGGAACGTTTGGTAATTACGCTTGAGGGTCCTGCGGAGGGATGTATATTGGAGCCATACACTCTGGCCGCTCCTCAAGGGCAGAGGGAGATCGGGCCATTCAACAAATATACCCTGGTCAAACACATCACGTAGCAACTCGTAGCTCGCGTCCGCCCAGCGACGAACCGTGCATGGTGGAACCCGCGGGACCCCCGGGAGGAAATTCCAAAGAGGGAGGTTGCCGTGGAAGGCGTAAGCAGTTCCCGCCAGCCTCCACATTTTCGCTAAGTGCCAAGGGAGCAGGTTGTATCGCCAAGGAGTGGATGTGCCGGTCACAGACCGCAAGCTTCTCAAGTCGGACATGCGGGGGAGGGTCAGTTGTATTAAACCAGTAAGAAGTATATTGGATTTGGGATACCAGCCAGTATTTAAGAAAGTCAGGGGCACCGAAGCCCCCGTTAGACATGGGGGTAGACAGGGTATCGATTTTTAGGCGGACCGCACCCGAGTGCCAAAGAAAGGAGTTCATAGTACGGGTCAAATCACGGAAGAAGCCCCCCCCTGGCCACAAGGGTACATTAGTGAACCTGTAAAGCAACTGGGGCAACACCACCATCTTCAACAGCCCTATCCTGCCTGCCAGGGAAATCGGGGAGTTTGTCCCAGACCCGGACCTTAGCCGTCAGGTGTGTGAGGTACTTCTGATAGTTTTCCTGGAAGGTCAGCGCCTGCTGGCGCGTTACCAAAATTCCCCAAGTAGGTAAGTGTGGATTGAGCCCATGTGAAACCAAGGGGGTCAGGAGGAGGGAGAGTGCATTCCGTGAGTGGGAAAAGAGTGGATTTCGAGCAATTCACTTTAAGGCCCGAGATTCGACCAAACTGAATGATGTCCTCCAGTATTGGTTGATGGAGGGAGAACGCACAGACAACAATGCGTCGTCCGCATATAGGGATACTATGTCCGTCTGGCCCGCAGTGCAGAGGCCTCTATGAGCGTGGAATTGGCGGAGCATATCAGCGAAGGGCTCTATTGCTATAGCGAAGATCAAGGGAGAGAAGGGGCACCCCTGTCTCGTCCCCCTGGCGATCTCAAAGAGGGGGGAGCAACGGTCCTCGGTGCGGACCCTGGCCACAGGAGTAGAGTAAAACAATCTGACCCAGGAGAGAAAGGAGGGGCCGAATTTGCAACTCTCGAGAACCCGCCATAGATACCTCCATGAAACTGAGTCAAACGCCTTTTGCATGTCAAGAGTGACAGCCACTGCTTGCGTCTCGGGACGGATTCTATTAATTATGTTAAATAGACGCCTCAGGTTCAGGGAGGTAGAGCGACCTGGGATGAAACCCGCCTGATCTGGATGGATGATAGATGGCAGGAAGGGAGCTAACCGGAGCGCCAGAGCCTTGGCATATATTTTGACATCACAATTTATAAGTGAGAGCGGGCGATATGAACCACATTGCGAAGGGGATTTACCAGATTTAACTAGTACTGTGATTGTGGCATCACAGAGTGAAGGGGGGAATACACCGGCTTCCACAGACTCCTCCCAAAGAGCCAGCAAGTGAGGGAGCAGCTGTGACTTAAAATGCTTGTAAAATTCGACTGGGATACCGTCCGAGCCAGGGGCTCGCCCCGAGGATAAGGAGTCAATAGCGTCTGACAGCTCCTCCAGTGTGAGTGGGGAGTCAAGGGAACTCGCGGTCTCCGGAGACAGGGTTGACAGAGGAAGGGCATTGAGAAAGGAGTCGATCTCTGCCACTGACACCTCATCTGAGTTAGAATATAGGGTTTCGTAGAATGTGAAAAATTCCCTGTTGATGTCTTGCGAAGAGACAGCCATGGAGCCGTCAGGCCTCTGAATTCCAAGTATGTGTGGGGACCCTGTCTCGTGACGGATCAGTCGCGCCAGAAATCGACCGGGGCACTCCTCGCCATGCCAGGACTATCCAAAAACCTTTGTTCACGATCCGCAAGGGATCGGAACGTGTCCAACTTCATCCCGATGTCAGCCAGGTTGCCAGGGGTAGAGTGACGTGAGCATGTAGCTTCCAGGGTCGAGAGTCTGGATTCACTAACGGCAAGATCTCTCCGGATCGACTTAAGGACCCCATTCTCCTTGGACAACGCAATCCCTCTAATATAAACCTTAAAGGACTCCCATAAAGTGGCCTGAGACGTTACCGAGCCCGTATTAGTCTCGAAGAACTCTTCAATCGACAGCTCGAGCTCGGAACAGAACTCCGGGTCCAGTAAGTAGAGGGGTTTCAACCTCCAGTTGCGAGTCCGGCCGGGATCAGGACCCCCCAACCGATGATAACAGTAACTGGAGAATGGTCAGACAGGGTTCTGGGAAGGATCATTAACTGTATAACATTCTTAACCAATTTGTTGGAGATCACCCATCTGTCAATGCGGGAGTAGGAATCGTGGAATGAGGAGTAGAAAGAGTAGATGCGGGAATCCGGGTAGAAGAACCTCCATGCATCCACCATGGCCAGACGGGGTAGGAATGATAGTGCAGCGTAAGCTGCCCTGGAGAGGTGACGGGGCTTGGAGCCAGATCTATCAAGAGCTACATCAAAGATTGTGTTGAAGTCACCCCCCCAGAGGATAGGAACAAGGGGGAAGGCATCGAGAAGGGAGGTGACCTGCACATAAAAATCCGGGTCATCTAGATTAGGGCCATAGATGTTCAGCAGAACCACTTCCTTGTGATGAGGCATGGCATGGAGCAGTACATATCTGTCTTGGGGGTCAATTAACGAGGAGATGAGGGTGAACTTGACTCTTATGGATGAGGGTCATGACCCCACGGCTTTGAGTGGAGAAGTCAGTGAAAAATCTATGGGGGCCCCAGGTTTTGGCAAAGCGCATGCATTGTTCCGAGCGGGCATGTGTCTCTTGTAAAAAGAGAATCTTGGATCCGTGGCGCTCGGCCTGCAACTGGAGCTGCCTCATCTTTTTATAATTACCCAACCCCCGTACGTTCCAGCTCATAAAGGTCAGGTCACTCTCGATCACAGATGCGGTGGCGTTTGAAACAGAGAAAATGTCAGTAACCAATGGGCCAGATTCGCAGCCCTGCGGCAACAGTTCCTGAGTGCCACACCACAGTCCGCCTTCGCTGCCAGCGCCAACATTTTAATAACAAAACCCCAAACATGTCCCACCCCCACCCACATCCCCCCCCCCAAACAGAGGGATGACAATCCCAACCCCCCTCAGCCAAAACCAAACCAGAGGCATCAGCGCCTGGGGGCCTGTAGGCCGGACTGGCCGCGTCGCTCCGGGATGCTGCAGATCCAGTAGAACAAAAGGCGCCCACAATAGGAGTCGCATGTAACTTGGGCAAAGTACTTGTACATGGTGATATGGCACGTCTATGTAAGTTGAGCAGAACAAGCAGATTACGGGATAGAGGATCAGCGTGGCCCCGATGCGGGAAGGCAGCTGGGCCTGTCCACTCCCCGTCGGGAACCTAGGGTAACTGCAGAACCGTGGTCAGTGGAGGGGGATCAGCAAGGGAAATGTTTGTCAATGAACTTGGAGGCCTCCTCTGGGATCGTAAAGAAGAACACCTGGTTAGCGTGTTCTATGCGAAGTTTGGCGGGATAGAGCATAGCGTATTTGATTGAGTGGTCTCGCAGCCTTCGTTTCACCGCTTGCAAAGTCTTGCGTTCCCGTTGGACGGCTGTTGAAAAGTCCGGATAAAGGTGAATCCTTGCGCCGCCCAGTAGTAGCTCACCTTTGAGCCTTGCGGCCCTGAGGAGGGCGTCACGGTCACGATAGTTCAGCACACAAGCTATGATGGGCCGAGGCGGAGCACCGGGCCTAGGTTTAGCCGTCAGAGCGCGGTGTGCCCGCTCAATAGCGAAGTGTGGAGGAGAAAGCTTGGGCTCGTCGAGGAGCGACAGCAGTGTGCGCTGAACAAAATCTTCCATTGGCTCGTGGACTTCATCCTCGGGAACCCCGATGATGCAGAGGTTGTTGCGCCTTGAGCGGGATTCCAAGTCCTCGTTTTTCTTTTCCACCTCGAGGACTCGGTTGGAGAGGGCGACGACCTCAGAGCGCAGGGCACCCAGCGCATCCTCAGCGGAGCCGACCCGCGTCTCGACCTCCGACACCCGGCTATCAGTCCTCTCAATGTGGGCCTTAATAGAGGATATAGTGCCATTCATGTCATCTAATTTTGAGTGAAGTGCGGTGAAGCCCTCCCGAATAAAGTCCATCATATTTTCGGATTCCGGAGCTGCGTCAGATGAGGCAGCAGGGGCCTGCTCGGCAGCCTCCTCCGACGATCTCACCGCCGCCTTCGCAAACATGTTGATGGAGCTCTGTTTCCTCGTGCCCCCCTTGGTCATCCTGGCGATATCGGAGGTCGAGGAGAAGGCAGGGGGGGCACGGACCCCGCACCTCGTAACACAGTGTGCAAAGTATGGTTAGGAACAGGAAGCAACTAGAGGCCGTGGATCAATGAGTATAAGATATTGCGGCAGCCAGGGCAAAATATGGAAGCTTAGCTAGCCCAGGGACACCTGGAGGACAACGCCAGGGGAGCACAGATGCAGGAGACCACAGGGGCGGGAGGTAGCGATGTCCAGCGGTCACTGTAAAAGCAGGGGCCCAGGCGTAGATGACTGAGTACGGTGGGTAGGGGGGAGCGCTCCCCGGCTCAATGACCTGGCAGTAGGGCGGGCCGATCTCGGGCTCGAAGTCAGCAATGTGGGGTAAGGCGGGCCCCAGGTAAACAACAGATCCAGCAAGAAGTAGTGGCAACAGGAGGTGAAGATAGAACCACAAAGCAGGAGGGCCCGCAGCCCGAGCACAGCCAGCACAGGAGGGGATCAGCGTCCGTGGTTGCCCCAGAGTCACAGAATCAAGCAGGGGGGGGCGTGCAGCAGCACCCCCCCTTGATGTACCTTTATCACTCCCGGCTCCGCGTCCAAGGGCGCAGGGGTCTGCCACGGGGGGGGAGGGGACCAGCAGGGTGTGGGCCAGGAGCAGAGGAGGCCCGGCCGCGGCAGCGCTGAGGAAGACCCTCCGGGGTCCATGCGCAGCCGGTCCAGGGGCCAGCGCGCGGCTCCAGGGGGACCTCCCGCGCGAGACGGGCCCAGGTGGAAGCGGGCGGCGGGGCCCGGGACCACGGGCACAACACAGGTCCCCCCCCGGAGCGGTCGGCAGTCCCCGATGTGGGGAGGATCTCCAGTCCAGGGGAGGCGAGGAGCCACCCAGCAGCAGCGGCCACAGCCGCGGGGCCTCCGCAGCGGTAGGAGGCGGCCCCGGGGCAGTGAGGGATCCGCGGCCCCGGGAGACACAATCCCACACGGTGGGACCAAGCAGGAGCAGGCGATGAGGGACAGGGCCCCGGGGCACACCGCGGCCCCTCTCCAGAGCAGCCAGAAGTCCCTGGAACGCAGGACGCTAGGCGCGTCTCCCTCAGGCCGGGTATTGGCGCGAAGCCGCGCCGACGGAGGGGGAAGGGCGAAGGGGCGCCCGGATCTCAGGATCCCCAGCTCCGATTCGAACAGGAGCAAGACCAAGTGGTGCCAGGTCCCCTCAGAGGATCAGTCGTGCCCTCCAGGGCAGGGTGCCAGATTCGGAAGGTGCCCAAAAAAGGATCGTGTGATCTGCAGACCACGGAGAGCTACGCTCAGGCGGCCATCTTGTTCGGTGCTCAACAGCGCCCCAGAAAAGTGTATTTAACGGAGACGTGTCAGAGCAGGAGAGGAGGAGAGAGCTATGCACAGGTGAATCCCCCTGACCTCATCACGCCTTGGTGAGTTCAAGGCATGTCGTGGAGCCTGTGACTTTCAACAAACGAGAGAGAAACACTGTGTGAGATGCTGGAGGCCAGGCGTGTGCAACAGCAAAGGAAGCAGTGCGAGAAGGGAAGAAGGGAACATGTACCTGGTAGTGCCATGACCACTTTTGCAGAGTGGTGGGCGGGACACTCTTAGAACAGCTCAGAGACTACCGCCACAGGAAGCCTGAAGAACCTCCGATCACCAGTGTCTCTAGACAGCAGACACCCGCCGAACAGCCAAGAATGTGATTCAGAGCAGCGAGAAGCAGTAGCTGAGCGAGAGCCGAGCCCTGCATAACGACAGGTACCGGGGGAATCGGGATTAGCGGAAGCCCGCCAGGGAATCATTATATGCATGGAGAAACCTGTCCCAGTCCTGAGGACGAGAGAATGACTATAAAATAGAATAATTGGAACTGTAAAAACCTGAGAAAGCAAATAACAAACAACCGGGTCGGGGAAGACCAGTGTCACTTGAAGAGGGAACCTCGTCCCAGTCCGAGGTCGAGATAGTATTGAAGAAACCAGTTAACAAGGGATGTGATAAGAGATCTATCCAACCCAGGTGGGTAGCCAACAGCGACTGGGAACTAAAACCCTCGGAGTAAGGGCAACCACCCCATATAATCAGCATTGAAGACGGAGAAAGTACAACTCAGAAACACATAACGAGAAAGATGAGATAAAGCTTGCCAGTGATCAACTGAAAAGACAGCTTCAGAGAGAGAATAATTGGCAAAGAAAGCCCAAAAGGGATTCAATGCAAACATAATTTAGGAAGGCGTGAGCAAATAGACTCAGAAGAACATATATGTGATGACACGCTTTGAGGAACTATTTGAAGGAAATTTTCTCTAAAGATAGAACCACAGAAAACACTAGAGCCAAGAGGTATTTTGAAGAGTTGCAAGAGTTGATAAGAGAGACTATCAAAGGAGATTATGCTAAGATCTATATGGGTCAAAAAGAAACCTTTATATAGAAATAATATCCAGGAGGAAGAGAAGACCAGGAGAAGAAGAAACATTCTCTGGCCTATTTACTTTAATTATATTTAGTGGAGTGCCAGAATTAGTTTGGATGGAGGACATATTTACTTTGGACTTCTGAAATCTGACAAGCACCTTTAGTTCCTTTAGATAAGTAGGGTATTCCTTTTAGCAAAAGGCAGAGGTAGGCATTCGTCTTATAATTTATACCAAAGAGATTACAGAATGTCCTCACCGTGTCCAACTCCTGCTTCCGACCCAGCACACCACTCATTTGTGAAAGTGTGTGCCCAAGCCAAATCCTGTATGAAACACTGCCACATAAAATTGGTGCATCCCCCCCTTATGTACTGAGAGTGCTTAAATCCACCCCACCTAATTTTGTCCAAAAACTCAAACACTGTTAAATACATGTAACCCTTTAAGCAAATGGTTCCCCTGCCTTCGGGAAAGGTAGCAAGTGTTGGTTACTGTTGGCGCTTCGGCAGATATATCAAAAGGCTTTTCCAGGGACTCTGTGAGATTGACAGTGAACTCAGGTTCAACTTTCCAAATCCTGAGTGTTGAGTGTGGGATGAAGAGTTTGAGTCATGGTTCCCCATCAAGGGATTCTCACAGGAGATAAAATGTTACAGTTTCGCTGCATGCTCAGTAAAAAAAAATATATATATATTTCAAAAGCTGTTCTAGTACATTCCCAGCCAGTGAAAAACATGCTAAAGATATCATAGAGTTCAGCACAACACAGGCAACGGAGCACCTAGGAGGATCGCTGTAAATGGCTTTAAGCCCAAGATGGTTGACAGGCCATTTATGGGCTTGGCCCACCCCATTGAGTACAAAACAGCCCTAGGTGCTTTTAAAGAAAGCAGCAAACCACAGCCCCATTAGCAAATCACCATCCACAGATGCAGACCCTCAATCGAGGACATACCTAGTAGAAGGAGAGAACACCCTATAAAAGCACCTATGTCTAGTCGTGCAGTATGAGATTTTGGAGAAAGTTATTGTGAGCAGTGAAAAGTGTTGGAGCTCAATATGAAGCAGTGATTATGATGTGCTGGATATGAGGACGTGCAGAGGATTAAGCACATAACAGAAGACGAAGCGATGGTAAGAGGATGTGGCAGTAACATCAAATGGATGGCAAACAACTCTATGGCCCTCAATGAGGCAAAAACCGAACTCTTAATTCTCGGCACACCTCAAAAAATAGGGAAACTAGATCAACAATACAAAAAAATCAAGATTAACAAGAGCTTCATCGAAATATCTAAGCATGTTAAGACCGTGGGCATTTTCATGGACTCGCATCTCTCGTAGAAGAGACAAGTCTCCTATCTTAAATCCACCTGCACCTTTTACATCAATCTCATATGGCAAATTCGACCATATCTATCGCAACAAAATCTTGCGCTGATTGCAGGAGCTATAATTAACTCCAAACTGGACTACTGCAATAGACTCTTGATGGGTACCTCTAAGGCTAACATCAAGAGATTGCAGACCATTCAGAATGGTGCAGTTAGGGCGGTCTGAGGCTTGAGCTGGCAGGATAAAACATCAGTTGCCAGGAAAAAACTTCACTGGCTACCAGTTCAACGGCGAATAAAATTCAAATGCTCAGTTATGACCTTCAAATGTCAGACAGGCATCGCACCTAATTATCTCACTAAGAGATTAATTAAGGCCCCGAACTCTACGATCTAATGGAAAAAAATTATCTGCATGAACCACAGAAAACTTTGGAAAGAGTTGGTGACACAAACTTTACTCACTGGGCTCTGATGATTTGGAATGCTATGCCATCTCCCATAAAAAACAGCACGTCTCTTACCATCTTTAAGAAACTGCTTTAGACATATCTGTTCGACGAAGGAGAAGTCTAATGGAGTCTCTGTCTCGTTCTCCTTGTACTCTTGTGTTTTACGTTGTTTCTGTCTCTGTTGTGAGTGCTCTGAGGCCTATGGGCGATAGGGGGCTATCTAAAAACCAGAATAGATAGATAGATAGGGACAGTAACACCAGAGGAGGAGGAGGTGGTAGTAGGAGAGAGGAGGCAGTGGCAGCATTTTCAAAGGAGGGGAATGCTGAGGGGAATAAGGAGAATAAGCCCTTAGCTAAAAAGGGCAGGAAGTACCTGGAGGTTTGGGTCAGCCCAATGCAGGCTGAGGAGGAATGAGACCCCAACAGGGAGGGCAGAGGATAAGCAGTCAGTGTGGTAGGGAGGAGGCCCTTAAACCAGAGGATGAAGGTATCTCAGAGCTGAAGAAAGGTAATGTGCCAGCAGACTCCATCACCCCATGAATACAAAACATATGTACCAACATCTAGTTCAAGAACCTGCTAACTGACAGAGACTGTTCACCCTTGAGAATTGAGGTCACAAGAAAGGGTTATCAGGAGCCCCTGGAAAATATGCTGCTCGACTGGGGAAGTTGAGACGATATCCGACCTAGTGTGAGAGACTTAGTTCTTGTTTTCTTTTTCCTCCCATTTGTTGACTATGTATATCAATAAAGGACTGTGAACAATCCCTCCCATATTCACATTTCTTCGCATTCTATGTAGGCCTCCTGACAGTACAAAGAGAGCAGAAATTCTGGCATTTAGAGCAAATGCTGATTCCAGGTCTTAAGATATATGTAATCTTTATCTTGTAGTGTTTCCCTACCATTTGCCCAACTGACAAAATGTGCTGATCCTCTTAATAAAGAATGAACCATGGGGTATGACGTTCATTTCATTTTTTAAATGGGTTTTTGGATGATTTTCTTTCTTCGAAAAAACTCATTGAAAAATCAAAAAGCATAGGGGAGTTGGGGAAGGGTATATAAGGGGTGGGACGGGTGGAGTGTGTTAAATTCATAGGGTAGAGGAATCTGGGGGGTAACCCCCCCACTCCCAAAAGAAAAACAAACTTTTTCAAGGAGTTTAAAAAAAAAAATACATTTCGTCAAAAAAACCCATAGTAGAAATGACTGTCGATAACTGAACATAGAACTGAATCATCGATCCTCGAATTGCAGCAGCCTCCAAGATGGACTGTTATCATTTGAAAATATTGACACACCTTTTTACTCACTCCAACTTTCTCCATAGATTTAAGGCAGTGATTGCTTTGTTGTTGTTCTAACGACTATGATATTGACATCCATTTTGGTCTCCTTCTCACTGTATTCATTGTCTTCTAGTGACTTAAAAATGCTGCTACACATCTTTTGGTCCACCTGAAAGTACTCCTCTGTCTTGTCCTCTTTCTTGCATACTCATAGGATGCCACCCAGGGGAAAGTGATGCATCGGCTCCTCCTTTATATTAATAAAACACCAACTGTGGATCATGCATGCTCAAAAGCATGTACATCACCTCCCATTCATGCACCAAAGGTTCTAACAACTTTATTTGTCTGCTCTGAAGGGGGAAACAGCTAATTACAGCACTCTGGTAGATGGCAATTCAGAATTACCCTCGATTATCATTGGCCTCATGGAACACTCGCGGCTTCAGTCATCTGACAAAGGCCACTGAGATAAATCAAGGTCTTCATGACCTATTATGTTTTCAAGAGACCTGGCTACTCGTGAACCCCATCTTGGATGGCTTTGTGATATCATTGAGTACCGCCACAAAGGGCACAAAGTGGCGTACCCCCTCTGGCCTGTTAACAGCAATCAAATCTGGAAGTCCTCTGACCTTAATCAAATCAGTTTCAGTGAGCACATTGTCACAATAACTGCTGATTGGATGGGACTCAGAGAATAATGCTCTGGACTCTGTGATAGCATCTAAACTGGTCATAATTAATGCCTATTGTAACCCGACATTAACATCTAATGAAGACTTTATTGATCATATATCTGAGTTGATAGACGACGCATACATAACAAAACAAATACGGAATGTGATTGTGTGCGGCGATATAAATACCTCATGTATTACCAGCAATCACGGTATTCAAAACATGGCACATTCGTCTTCTCAAAACATCAGACCTACTATGTGGAATGCCTTAGTGGCCACCAATGTGCGGAACTGGTTGCCTGTTGTGAGCCACTTTGTGAGCTACTGTCGCAGAAGACAGTTTGGAAAGGAATTTCCTCTTGCCAGCCACTGCAATTCTTTACAAATCTTACAACACTTTTTCCAAACATGTAGGCTAAAATACATTTTTGTCAGATGTGATTATACAGGGAACTCCTCAACCAGTCCAAGACTTCAGCATTGTCTAAAGATGATAATTGCATCAGAATAACTGCACCTCAGAATATGATGATCAGAATTCCTGTGCCTCTACTTACTATCCACATTACGTTCTCTTGTGGGTAGTGATAACACCAGCCTTACAGTTGAGAGACATATGCACCATCCATTTTTACTCCCAAAAAAAAGGAAAAGGGAGATAAAATGAACATCTGATTGCTTCAACCCAATTAGCTCCACTGATATTTTTTCAAATTAGTGACCAGTAGAGCAGTGGCATAGGAAGGAACTCTAACAATATTAATGCCCGATCTCAAGAGGAATTTTAAGGGGAAACAACATCTTTTAATAAGCAGAAAGAATCCCTAATGGCAAAGCTAATTACTTTTTTACTCCCTGAAAAATCATTTAACTCCAAGTAGGGAGCAAAATCTGAATTGAGCCATGCATGTACCCCTGACATAGGAAGTGAAATGACAGGGCACATAATAAAGTGTATAGTTTTGCCCACCCTGCCGCACCACAGCCTAAACAAAATTAAACAAGAGCCTTATTGAGTTTTATTATGGAGCCCGTTGAAGAAAAACACATATATGCCTTTTAAGTTAATAGCATCAATTTATCGGATACAACTGATCGAGTGCCTTCTGTAATTCTTTGTGACCAGTTAAATAAGATGCAAGGAGATACTAGAGACTATACAGACAGAACATATGGTTATATTGAAAACCCCTCAGCAGCTGAGCATAGAAAGAAAAAGAAGGCGCTGTTGTCTAGACGGGTACTAGAATGTCCTATCCGTTAGCAAAAAGCAACACATTTCCTTCAGTGTACTGCCGAAATGTCTGATTTGGTTTTTTAAATTTGTTGCTTTGTTCATCACCCGCAAGGAGTGATGACCTGTGCTCTTCAACCCATACCCTTCCCCAGCACCTGCGTTATCCTACAATATTAGATGATGGAGCTCTGTAAAAAGTAAGCGATTGTAGCAGTAAAAACTCACTGGGATATTTGCAAACCCACAATACTTTGCAAGCAAGGCATATTTAATGCCTCAACATATTATGTGCATTTTAAGAATGTCATGACTCTGCATGTACACAATTCTTTTGCAGTGCATACAAGATTGTTTGCAACATACCCCACCCTTATATTATTGTGCAGGATTACACAAGTGCTCAGTGAAACCGTTTTTTTATAGAAGCGAGTTACCATACAGCGTGTGAAGGTCTATGCCCAAAGGAATTCTGAAGACTTGGAAACAATGCAGATTGTTTGAAAAGTATTCTCCTGTCAGAATACTATGGACGAGCAATCCCAGGCCCATTTCGTACCCATTATCCATTGTTGGCTGAGTAAATGAATTTGCAATGTTGCTCTCCACTTACAGGGTAATGTTAGTAATGCTAAAGTAGGAGACAGTGAGCAAAACCTTTAGAAGGCAAATTAATATTTGTTTTATAATGCGTTAACTTGCAAGGGGACGCTCCAAAGCACTTGCGTGACATATGTACAAAGAAGAGGAAATATGGAATAACGAAACACATCCAAGTAGCCTACTTACTTAGTCAGTATCCGATGTTTGAGCTACTAGTTCAATTATATAGTGTGGGTGACACTTTTGGTAAGGCACAATGAGTAAAAGATATTCTGGCACGTGAACATTATTCATGTTACAACAAACATAAAACAGGTGGATGTAGGAACACGTCTGCTAACCTTTCGCAGAGCCAAGAGAGGAAGAGTCAACATTGTCCGGTAGTATCTTATTGTGTTCTGGGGCAGAAGTTAGTCATAAAGTAAAAGTGTGGTAGAGTCAGGTTTAGGAGTCATGGGTGGGGAGGGAACATTATTTGGTTAATGCATGCAGGCCTATCTTGGTTAGATTCTTCTGTTCATGGAGCCAGTTTTTCATATTAGTTTTTAACCTTTTGTGTGTGTATTTTGCTGTTAGGGATTTTAGGTGTACCTTGTGTATTATTGTAATGCAAATGAATAGAATATCAAGATTGATTGCTTACTTTAAGAGAAAGAACATTTCAGGTAATTGGTTTGGCTTATGCCTTATTAAATCTTCTTGAATACGTGAGAATTGTCTGTGTGTGCTGCTAAAAATCTTCTGAGCGGCACCCAGAAGGAAACTCGGCAAGCGCCCATGCACACAGCTTAAAGGGAACATTGATGGCCACAAAATACATGCATATGCTCAATGGAAATACCTGAAGATCAGCCACCTCATGTGACATGGGAAAATATGGGACGATCATCTGTGATTTATTATATCTTTTTTTCTGGTCACTTTTTACCATGACTGACCTTGTTTAAAGTGATCAAGACAAGGAATAGCGATCATCACATGCTATGTATGGAATGGGTCGGTCTTGCCCCTAACATCCGTCAAAGGATGTCATCTAAATTGTGAAGTCACTAGTAGTGTTCCATGTTTGAAACTGACAAACAACAGCATGGAGAGTCTTGCTGAGTCGTTTTGGGCTGGAGGTTTACCATTTGAGTATACCCCCTTCTGGAACCCTATCCCTCTAAATCCAACAAAAGACGGCGAGCATGCCCGAATCATCTTCATGCTTTCAATTTGGAGTTGGGCGTGTGTAGAAAAAGCTTTCTACACACGACCAACTCCAAATTGAAAGCATGAAGATGAGAAGGCTTGCGATAGTGGCCAAGAAATCTGGAGAAGAAACTGACCACGGAAATCTCCTATTGGAGAAAAAGAGCTATAAGAACTGGCTCTATTTATTTAAACGATTATCATATCAACACAAATCAGAAATTATGCTTAAGACGCTTGTAGGTAAAAAAAACAAGGGATTTTTGGACACTTATAAAAACAGTGGGACCACAGCTCAATGACGACCAGATAAATCCCATTAGCGAATACACTTGGATTGAGCATTTTAAAAATCTATATGCTGCCGCCGCAAATACTAACATAAAAGACTGCTCGTCTCTCAGTACGGATCCCTGGGTCTTTTCATCTACCATCAACAACATTCAAATCCAAATTGAACCGCAGGCTTGACGAATTAACAAACCTCATATTGAAGGAGCACCAGGATCAGTGGGCAATCTTTATCCACGTGTTGTTTTCACAGGTTTCCATCTCACACATAATTCCAAGTTCTTGGAGGCGGGAGATTGTGGTGCCCATCTTTAAAAATGGAGAATTTGACGAACCGAAGAACTATCGTCCCATCGCCCTCCTCGATGTAATTGGAAAGCTGTATGGCGCAACCATTCTAGACCAATTTTATACTTGGTGCAAGGATTCAAGAGTTAACGACCCACTGCAAACAGAGTATGTCAAAGGTTTTGGGACATCTGCGAACATTTTCATTATCAACATGTTAAAAGGTCGAGTAAAAATCGGGAAACCGAAACTCTACATGGCCTTCGTCGATCTGGTACAAGCATTTCACCAGATCGACCATCAGAAACTATGGGATACACTTGAGGCAAATAATTGCTCAAAGTCTCTTTTGGAACCTATAAAAGCCATGTATCGAGCTACTACTCTAAGAGTGCGAGTGAATAAATCTGGCCACCTCCCTAAAGAAATTCCATAGCTAGAGGGAATGAAGCAGGGGTGCCCTATGGCTGCCGCCCTATTGAACTCTTTTTTTGGCCGATGTTAAGGACTCAGATTCCAAACTACTGTCCTTTCTACCGACGGTTGGCGGAGTGTTGTTATTTCGCATACTCTACGTCGATCACATAGTGCTACTAGACCAAACGCCTATAGGTCTCTAATGGCAACTCAACAGAATTTCCTCAGATCCAACGTCTTGGAGATCAATAAATCAAAACTAAGATCTTGAGTTTCGGGAATTCCATCAAAGGTAGGAACCACAACTCTTGGTTTCTGGAGGGCCAGGACATTGAGGCAGTAAGCACGTTCAAGTACTTGGGAGTTTGGCTCAGTGACGCCTCATCGGAAGCCCCGATGATATCTCATCTAAGAGCTAAAACCAAGGCATTGTCCAGTCAAGCATGCGCTGTGAATCAAAAATATGTCCGGTTTTCCATTTGACTGGTGCTATCCTTCTATAAATCCAAGGTTGTACCAACATTAACCTATGGTTCCGAGGCTATGTTCAACATTCCAGAAACGGTGTGGCCACAACTGAAAGGCCTGTTTTTGAAAACTGTTTTGGAACTCCCACCAGCAACTCCAATCCAAATCATACGACTCGAGCTGCGCTTATTTTCATTAAAACCAAATATTGACTGGAAGAGCCTCGCCCCTTTTCAGGAAATGTTTTATACCTGAGCGTCCTGAAGTTCTAGAAATGATACAAAGAAATCGTGGCATCTGAAATTTCCCTGTTGCAGAATTGGAGAAGGAACAACTGCTCTCATTTAGAAGAGATTGGGGGCATTATTTAAGATCCTACTTACCAACCCCATGTGGATCAAGTCCAAATTGCGAGAGCTGGACTGGATCAATACTTTGGGTGCAGTACAGAAGTACAAACTGGTTGCCCATATTGCAGCAGAATTATGAAAATTAGATGTAGTGTGTGAGTACTTAAATCAATCCCCAGATCAGGAACTTCGAGAACAATTCTTGCTGATTCGTTTTAATCTACAATCTACGAATGAGATCCAAGCAATTTGTGGGCTATCTGACACCAACAAGTGTCGGTTTTGCAAAGATGTACAGGATGTGGAATCACTGAAGCATCTGGTTACTTCTTGCCCAGTTCTTGTGGAGAGGCACACCAAATACTTCAGACATTTACTATCAGCCTTTCAAATTCAAGACCGCGAGGTATGGTGGTCACTGCTGATGGAACAAGACGCATAATATGATCGCATTGACTACATTTTTGGAGCCGTTGTTCATTATGTGAAGAAATGTGGGTGTTGCTTCTCTTTCTATGACTGCGATTGAAGCATCGAATCAGGAATTTTACCTTGTACAGTTAGATGTAATTTATACATTTAATCTTGTTTTGCTAAAAAATGTTTCATTTATATGCAAATAAAATAAAAAAATACATGGCAACTTATGTAGTGTAGGCAGAGCTTCAGGCCCAACTCTCAAACAAACGGTCCTTCTATACTTCGGACACTGCACAATTTGTGTGTTGGTTGCCTGGATTGGACCATTCTTGGTATATGTGCATTTCTTGTGATGCACTTTTTTTTTAAGGTGCTTCCTTTACCGGTATTCTTGGTGGAAGGATACTTTCAATCAACGGTTTCTGTAGCTCAATCAAGACTTTTTTGATTGGAAAAATAAGCCCATTTCTATGTTCTCATCTAACCTATCCCTGGGATTGATTTATTTCTTTTCTCTGACCTAGGAGGGGCACTAAAGGTCCACTGGAGTATTGCTTTGTGCTTACTGCACGGTGAAACCACAATAGTGCACATCATGTAGTCTAAACCGAACTACGTTGGACGTGCGATTTTTGAGGACCTAAGCATATTCCTCAGTCAGATATGCTTAGGCGTTTATCTAATTCACGTGTGTCAGAGATTTCTCTCATGAAGTCTGATCCTGATTGACAGAGGGATGTCCAGACACAGCAGACTAACATCAGTCAGCAAGCCAAGGCTGCAATACATGCTTCATTTCTGTCTGGTTTTGTGTCCTCAAATGCCAGATCTAGGCCCGCCCAAAGTTGCCGGAACCTCATGTATGTTTCTTCATATGGCTTGTGATCAAGCAATTTATTCATCTCAGCAGAGTCATCGGACAGGCTCCTGTACTTCACATGGCTCTTGCAGGCCACTTCAGTTTTAGGTTAAAAAGACAGGTACATTCAGAGAACCTTCTTCTGACCCAAGGCATCCCTGCCCAAAGTCTGTTGGAGGGGGTGGGTTCTACTGCACTGATTTCAAGGGGTCCAACCTTGTTGGTAGTACTGATGCATAAATGTGCACTTTGTGGCACAGGCACCCTCTTGTGTTCTGATTAACCCTCTCTGACGAAAGTGGCCTCACAGAACGTCCTGGGCAGAAGTGTCACAAGGTGTGATAACCAGGTACCCCTCAAACCACGACAACAGTATTCTGAACCTTTTCTACAACTCAGTTTATGCTATACCCATCAAAACCATACTCTGTGTTCTACAGGCTCCCTGTTGAGGGCGTCTCCTGTTTTCACAGTCTCTAATCTTTGGCCCATCCCATCGTTTACCCTAGGCCACAATTATTGTGTGGGTAAGGTTGCTCAGCATTATGACCGCTCTGGCAATAAGAACTGACTTCTGGGATATTGATACAGAGAGTGCCATCTTCCTGCACCAACCCCCTTTTCTGGGCCTCCAGCACGTAGGGGAACCCACTCCACCATCAAGGCCACCTACCAGAACTTCAGTTTAAGCTTTATAGATTTGTCTGCTACTGTCTTTTTTATCACAACCATCGGCACCAACTAATGTCTGAACTCTTCGAGAGCCACCCATAATTCCTCTCCGGATTTGAATTAAGCAGTGTGGTAAGAAGTGGCTATCTTTGGCTTGCGCCTTTCAAAACTGTGTACTCATAGTCATGGATTTCTTGCATTTGGAAATCACTGAACCTTCTCCAACACAAGTTGGTGTTCTTGCAGCAGTTCAGTTTTGTCGCCCAAAGTTGATACACATTGTGTCCTATTCTGGCAGACACTTTGCAACAAAAGATGTGGTAGATGCCTCCTTAAGTAGCACCCACATATAAACATCTCGAGGCTAAATATAGGCCTTTGCCAGAAAAGGTTGGTTTCTCTACTCTCCCCCTGCCCAAGAAGCTGTGGTGACTGCTACAATAGCTCAAGGCAAAGCCTCTGTTGATTCCTTAGCTAAGCCCACAGGCAAGAAAGGGAAGATGCCTTTGGAAAATAGATTTAGAAAAACAGCAGCTCCTTGTATAAATACCAGGTTAACTGTGGTCCTAGCTTGGCAGCTTGCAATCTTCATTTGCGGAGACACGATTTGAATTGCGCCCCTAAGACAACCTTCCAGAAAGATGCAAACAATTAAAAGCTGCCTTATGGATGCAAAAAGGTCATGCAAGACATTCTAGAGTTCTCTGCCAGCCACCCAGACGCTGCCTCACCCAGCAGAATGTGGTTTGGCTTGGATATGTTTTGCCAATCTTAGTTGCACAGTGCCAAATTGATCAGTGATATGTACAATAAGTTCCTCGTCTTCCCATTTGATGGGGAAAGATTGTTTTACTTCACCAATAGCAAGGCCTTTACTAAAGTAAGAAATCACAATCTTACAGCAAAATCTTTAGTGGCTATTTCGAAGTATGCCTCAAAGAACGCCAGCCCCTTGCATTACAACAGCAACAGAGGATGTTCATTTCAGGCTTTTTGTGGTTTTTAGGCCAGAGCCCAGGATAGAAGGGACAGATAAAACAAACACTCCACTTGATGAGGCAAAAACTACAAAGGACAAATGTTGGGAAAGTGGGGACTATCGTCCCAGACACCCAAGCAGTTTCGGATGAGGCAAAGGCCTGTAAATCTACGATAGGGGATCGGGGAGCCTACAGGGGTAGGGGGATGGCAACAATGGCTATCGTGCGGGCAGGGTAGTGCATGCTGTGGGTTTAAAACACACTAGGAATCAGATGCCATCTTAGGCAATAGCAGCCATATTGGAATCGAAGCCTAACATTGCAGTGCAGCTGGGACTGCAGGCCCAAGCCACAAACATGTAAATAAGTGTATACATGCAAGAGTAGTTTATATCGCGGGCACTGCTGAGAAAGGCCAGAGCTGCAAAGATTCATAGACCTTTCATTGTCTCATGTTGCCAGCATTGTGTATCCTAGGAAGATTGCACCCTGTAAGGCCATGAGGGGGGTTAAGAGCTCCCTGCGAAAAGCGATCCCACGAGAAGGGTACAAGCCTCCCACCTTCTTCCGTCCCAGCTCCAAATAATAGCACCAAATTTCCCCTGTCCCAATACCCCAGCATTCCAAGGTACCAATGGGTCACAGACCATAAAACTGTTAGACCCTTCCCCAGTTGATCAGAAAAAATCAAAAGCAGGTACAGACTGCCTTCACCATGGGTCACGTGATTTGTGCTGCGAAGTGCCGAGAGCAGCAAAACAGCAAACCTGAAACGAGGGTGTAGAGCTTTGGAAGGGCGCCGAGGTGTCTGGGATCGAGTTAGGGTTTGTCAGTTACAATGACCTCGAAGTATCCGCTTAGCCCTTGTCTGCAGTACCAGGTGGACACTAGGTCAGAGATAAAGACTGTATTGTTTTTTATACACATAACGAGCAATTAACTGTAGCCTCCTGCTTGATGACACACAAGGAGACTTCCCACATGGAAAAAGATGGACAATCGGAGCTGGGACCAATGGTCTGGCATCCCTTATGGAGTAGCTAGCCTATGCATAGGGCCCTGCCAACCTGCCACTCAGATTTGTACCTTCTGTAATTTACATCACTGATAACGCTGTGTGCCTTTTAATGCGTTACTTGTACTAATTTTGCCAGAATGTTCTGCGGGAACCAAGTGTTTTACTGGTGCATCTCTATTTTTGTGGAAAGAGGTGTGCTCTACCTTTTTCTCTAGTGGGTTACATTTTTTCTGTAGCGAGTATTGAGGAGTTTCTCTAAATTTCTGGTTACCCCGACGCAATCCCAATGACCCCTGCAAAGACCGAGGCTTCCAGGCCGCATCTCTGGAAGGCCGCGCCCACCTTCAGTGACAAGTCCCAAGTGTGCAACCTGCACTGGTGTTCTGGAGCCGTTTTAACAGAATTCCTGTCTGCTCTTTGGAGCGGGGCGCGGCGCCTAGGAGGGTGCATACCGTTATTGGGACCCCGTGACAGAGGCGCTCAAGTGAACATGCAGATGTAAGTAAGCCTCTTTAGAGCGACAACGGGCGCAAGAGTGAGTGAGGAGACGTAGTATGTGTGTGTGTGAATGGAGACTGTGAAAAGGTCACATGGTGCTTTTTTGTATTCTTTATTATTGTTTCTATTGAGGAGATAACAAGGAGGAAAAACAGGAGTGCGGGATCCTTTCTGAGTAAGGGGAGAAGGTGGTGCCATATTTTTATTGTGATAAAGGCATAAAAAAGTTGAGCACCGTATAATTAGAGAGCTCGGCTTCCTTTGCCCAATATATTCCGGGTCGGGGAAGGAGACAAGATAGTGGTTGTTATTTTGGCTCATTATTTTATTTTTTTGTTTTGTTGAGTTGAAATATTATTGTGTAGTAGGTGGGGGCAAAGGGAGGGCATGCGGAAGTGGTGCGGGTGTCGGGCGTGTGGAGTGGGGGCCAATAGGGGGCAAGGTGTGGTCAGAGGACTGGTAGTGAAATTTTGTATATCATTGTGCACAGCGCTTAACTAAAAAGGTTTTCTTTGCTAATACAATTATCATTATGTGGGTAATGACTCGGTTGGAGTACATGGCAGCAAGGAGGTCAGCCCCAGGAAAGAGGAGGGTTTCAAGGGGCCAGAAGGGACAGTGGAAGGGGGGATTTGGTGGAATGGGATCTAGATGGGGGATGGAGCCTTCACAATCTTGGAGTTGTGGGAAGTATGGGCATTTCCTGAGAGAATGTAGAAATAGGCAGGGAATGGAGTAAAATCCATACAGTCAACCTGCCCTGATACCACCACAACCATGTTCCTTCCTACCCCAATGGCCACTTCATACCCTATAAAATACACCAGGCTTAAACCTAATTACCACAAAGAAACCACACATAGAGACACAAACACTGCCTAATGCCCAGCCACAAGCGACCCAGCAGAACATCCCGTACAGAAGTCAAATGTCCACAACCAGTGCAGTGCCAAATGGAACTGTAACGCCTTACCGAGCGGTTAGTGTCATGGGGGACAACCCTTTCACGTTCCCAGGTACCAGTACGTACCCAGATTAGGACAGCCCACAGAAAGCTCTTGCATGCCCAGTCCTGTCCATGACTACCCACCCTGATGAGGAACCCTTTATAGGCACCGATAAAGGTAATAAGCAATGTTTATGGTCGACACAGATGCCACTAAATCATGCATCAGTGAGGGAAACTTTCCATTATCAAGTGAAACTCTCGACACGATAAATTTGTTAGTGTGGGATTTGATGAGCAAACTGAACATAACCATCTACTTCACGGACCATGTGGGCGATGGCCATCATACAGGCCAAGGATGGAGAGGTGGTAGTTCATGGCATCCCTGTGGATCTGGATATGTTTGTGTATGGGATCACAGTTTTACTTGATGTGGTACCTGAGATCGGTAAGACGTGTTGGCAGGTGCCGTCTGAATTCATCATCCGACCTGTGGTGACCCTAGAGCTTGTGGCAGAAATTATACTCTCCCTAGATTTACACAGCCTGGTTGTGACAGCCTAAAGGATTGTTGTGGTTGGAACAGTCCCTGATGGGTGCGAGCGGCATGCTGTGTTATGTATTGATCTAACGGTGCCCCTTAGGGAAGTGTCTGACGCAGAAATGTTTGAGGGCCGGGTTGATGATAGAGAGATTGTGTTGGCAATCTGTATCCCCTGTGACATTAGGGGGCAGTATCTTTATCCCCTGTGACATTATGGGGCAATATCGTAAAGTTAAATGTTCTTTGATGGCCATTGCCATCCCACCCCCCCTTCACTGAAACAAACTTAGAACAGGTCTCGGAAACGCTAAGGACAACAAATGCTCACAATGTAGGGCTCTTGTAGGAGGTGGCGCCAGTTCGAATAACACTCCATCATGGTGTGGTGCTGCCCCTGGGCTAAACAGTACCCACTTTCCGAGGAGGCGGAGGAGGGAATATGAGACACCATTGTGGCACTCCCGAATCAGTGGATAATTGTGTCTTATACATCCCCATGCAATACGGCTATATCCGATCAAAAAGGTAAAAGTGACTGGAATGAAGTCTTGGGGTGGATCAAAGAACTCGATGAAATCCTGAGGGCTGCAGATCGCTTTTTGGTTCTCTTTGGATTCGAACAATGCGAGGATGAAAGAAAGAGAATTAAGGGGCTAGCAGCCCACCTTCTACTAGCAGCCCGTGCCGCTTTAGTCATCAAATGGAAGTCCGAACAAACCTTAGGCAGGGCTGAGTGGGTAAATATTTTATCAAACATATGTGTCATGGAGAAAATCACTGCAACCCTGCATGGAAAGTCAACCCAATGTGACATGTTATGGGAAGATTTCATTTCTAAACACATGCCAGGAACTAATCAGTAAACTGTGACCTCAAATGAAAAAGTTGTACGCCCCACTGAGGAGAACACTCCAGTCTGTATTGATGGGAAAGACATACATAATGACCCAGAGGACTTCAAGCCCAAACAACTAGTAACAGTACATTTAATGGATGCGTTATAATGTGCTCCAAACAAGTCTCTAGTTTCTATAAATCGATCACGTACGTCACTATATAAAGAATGAGGGGGGAATGTGTTCTGGGGAGGAGGGGGGCGGGAGGGAGGAAATTCCACTTTGAATAAAGTACATGTTTTTGTATTAGGGTGCGAAATTGCTTAACAAGTATATGATCCGATAGTTCTGTCTTTCTCGGTTACTGTTCTGTAGTGCCCTTTTCATGTTGTTGAAAATTTCAATACATTCAAATTTAAAAAGGGAAAAGTGGGGACTTGGAGAATGATCCAGGATCTCTGCCCTCTAAATGACATTGTTCAGGCAGAATTTCCGGTACTTACGAACCCTGCAGCAATTCTGTGCAGCACCCCTAGAGAGGTGACCCACTTCACAGTGGTAGATCTCAAGAACGCTTTCTTTTCCACACCGCTGCTCCCCGATTCGCAGTACCTCACTGCATTTACGCATGGGTGGATGCGCTTCAAGCACACAAGATTGCCTCAGGGGTCCTGTGAGTCCCCCAGCATTTTCAACAGAATATTACACGCTGATTTAGGGAACATCGAGGTGCCCAGAACTATCATTCAGTATGTTGAAGACCTGCTGGTGTGTAATGACAGTGAGCAACTGTGGAGGAAGGGCTCTGTTAACCTTTAGGCAAAGCTCCAATATTGCTTCAAGGAAGTGCTGTCTCTGGGCCAACTATTATCTGTCAATGGGAAGAAGATGATACCCGATTGCGCTGCATCAGTGCGCAGTACTCCCTAGCCCAGGGCTGTTAAGGAAATGCAGATGTTCTTAGGATTGTTATAACTACTGCAGAGCATGGATTTTAGACTACACAACATACACCAGGCCACTTTTGCAGGGCCTCAAAGAGGCTCAGAAAAATTATCACAAGATCACTTCAATGACCTCAAGGAGGGAATTTCTACTGCCCCAGTACTAGCTACCCCAGATTACACACACAAGTGTTATCTGTTCTCCCATTCTACTGGCCATCATATGACTGTGATACTCACACAAAAGAGCACAATGGGACACAAGCCATTGCCCTACTACAGCGGCCTTTTAGATTTGGTGATACAGGTCTAGCTCCCATGCAAACATGTGCTGGCTCCTGCTGCATTTGCAATTGAGAAAAACACCACAATTGTTATGGGGTGTTCCGTCACTCTATATGTGGAGCATGCAGTGTTTGCAATCCTGGAACGATCAAAATCGACTCTTGACTACACAGCGGACATCCGCGTATGAGATCATCCTGTCCAGCCTAATCATGCACATAGTGAGGTATAAGACATTCAAGCCTGCCACCTTTTTGACAGAATTGTGCACTGACGAAGACCTGGCAAAACATGACTGAGTGAATTTTTGAAGGGGAGCAAGAGATAGCCTCAGGGGGAGGTTCTTTTCATTGACTGGTCAGCAACTATCGAATAAGGAACTGGTTTGAGGCATTCTGTGGTGGCATTCCGCCTAGTTGATGTGGTCTATGAGGTATTGGTGCAAAAGAGATTACTCATGCACTATTCGGCTCAAGCAGCAGAACTTATAGCACTTATCAAGGTGCTTTTAGCGTCTCAAGGGTGCCACGTGACCATCTATTCTCATTCGGCCTACGTTACCACCACAGTGCACTTGGGACTCGCACGATGGAAGAGAAGGGGATTTAGGAGGGCCAATGGTCCCCTTTACAGCATGCGGCACTGTTAGACAAACTGATCAACACCCTCCCGAGCCCTATTTGGCGGTGGCAGTGAAATGCACGGCCCATAATAACTACAAAGACAAGGTCTTATTCGGTAACGCTGCCGTGGACACGATGACCAAGCAAGCAGCGTATCTTCCTGTGCCAAATGTGCCTGAGTATCGAGTGGTGGGGCAGAGTAGGGAAGAGCTGCCAGACTCCTATGATTCCTGTGAGAAACCTAAGGGAGTCTCACTGTCTGAACCCTGGGGATCTCTTGCTCAGTTAGCCAGGGCACAGTATTCACCTTTGGATCCAGACTCTGGGGGTGGACAAATGCGGGAGGATCACTTGAGTGAGGCGTCCTTGGGGAATGGAGGTGAGACATCCGACGGCGAGACGCAGTATTCTGCAGCATGGGGTCTCGCATGGATTCACATGCTCATGAATTTTCCCCATCGTCAGGCTGGGAATCCTCGGTAAAGAAAAAAAATCAGTTTTGTTTCTGAACTGGCTTTCTCCTAATAACCAATCACTGGTCTCTGGGTCATACTGCCCCCAGCCACTTAACTGCCCTCCACCTAAGCCCCTCCTCTGGCAGCCACCTACAGATCAGATTTTTACTGCACGTTCAAGTGTTGGGAGTCCTTGTGCTTAGCGTTCAAGCTTTTACTGCGTATTGCGTTTAGTCTTATTTTTTTGGTCAAATTGAGCCTCAAGCTCCACCGATTCATCTTCCGATTAATGGGGACCCATTTCGGAAATCTCTACGCCCCTCGAGCGATTTTGCATCAAATTTCACTGTTTGGAGGATTCGAGATATGGCTGAAGACAAAGGAGACTCAACGCCTCTGTTTAGGATCTGCCCAGGATGTGGACTACAGAGCGTCTTCAAAGAGGATGGGCACTCCCGGTGCCTCTACTGCCTTCACTCAGACAAATCACACATGGAGGAGGCCTGTGCGTTCTGCAAGGTGATGTCCTTCCATACCATGAAGGACCGTCACAAGCGACTCGCTGACTCGCTGAAGACAAAGAACCCGGCGGCAGGTGAGCCCGGGCAACGTACTTCTCCTAAGAGAAAGTCTGAGCGGTCTTCTATGACCTTTGCAGGGGGCTTCGGCGACGAGGGCCCAACATAATGCAAAGCACTGCGAGTCTGCGTGCACCGGTAGCACCGTTGGTACGGGCTCCATAGCTGCCAGCCCGGGCGCAGCATAGCCGACGCCGTCAACCACGAGCCAATGCTCTGGCTCAACGAAAAGGAAGTCGGACATCCCAAGTAAGCTTCTGGAGAAGGCACCGACGGAGAAAGCCAAGGGGGAGCGAGGCGTTGACCGTCCCCCCATGGTGAAGGCCTCAGACGCGCCTAAGGTTGTGAAGGCCCACATTCACCAGGCTAAGTCTTTGATTGTGGGAGTGGTAGCGTCCCTAGCGAAGACCGCAGATGTGGCCCCAGTGGAGACGACCTCCAAGCCAAGAGTTTCCCTGCCCACCCGGAGGGAATCTTCTTTCCTGCCCATCGAAAAGACCCCCGTGAAGCCCCTGGCCAAAAAGGAGGGGCAAGATAGTCCTACCGGACTCCGATATCTCCTCCGAGGATGAGCTTTTGGGCCTCAAGTCAGTTCTTGATAAGAAGTTTGTCGAGGTCAGGTCCTACGGGAAGGACCCCAACGAGGCGGACGTGGAAAGTGATGAGGGAGCCGACGAGGAACGGCAGGTCGACGAGGAACTGCACCTAGCTTCATCTTCGGAGGACAGGCTAAAAGCCATCCTGGGCAAGGTACAACGGCTGTTGACCATGAAAGTTGCCAGGGTGAGGTCCATCGAGTCCCTGCTCAGCATGATGTTGTCATGCATCTACCTCGTTCGGCTGTGCAGGCTGCGGGTGTGGCCGCTGCAGGAGTTCTTCGACGCCCGTTGGATGCAAGTGGTGGGAGGCTTCGAGGACAAGATTGCCCTCAACGAGACATTCTGTGGAGCGATTCGGTGGTGGGGTGTCTGCGCGCATCTCGCGGCGGACACAGACTTTCAAACCCCAGTGCATCAGGAGACGGTGATGATGGATGTCTCCCTGGAGGGATAGGGCACACATACCGGAAATCTCCACGCAAGAGGCCTGTGGTTCCCAAAGCAGAGAACATTGCACATCAACGTTCTGGAGCTCCAAGCCATGTTTTGGGCCCTCAAGTCATTCCTTCCATCCCTCAAGGGCAAGGTGGTGCAGGTCTTCACCGACAACACCACCACGATTTTCTACATTCGTAAGCAATGGGGCACCAGATCCTCAGCGCTCTCCAAAGAAGCGCAAGACCTATGGTACTGGGCCGTCACGCAGAAGATGTTCCTGGTACCCTTTCATCTGGCAGGAGTGAAGAACACTGTTGCCGACTCACTCAGCAGGGAGCTGCGCTCTTGCCACGAGTGGGAGCTTCGGCAGGATCAGGTGGACCTGCTGTTTCAATGATGGGGCAATCCCCAGATCGATCTGTTTGCGACGGCGGCGAACGCCACGTGCCGGAGGTTCGCCAGCAGGTTTCCCCAGCTGGGGAGCATGGGGGATGCATTCTCATTCCCCTGGGACGGCCTGTTTCTCTACGTGTTCCCACCGTTGCCGTTGCTTCTGCGACTCATCAGTCAACTCAGACGGTCCCGGTGCAGTATGATCCTCGTTGCACCAGCGTGGCCGAGGCAGATTTGGTACCAGGACCTTCTGGACATGTCAGTGTCCCCTACAGTCAAGCTTCCGGTGGATGCAGATCTTCTCGCCAGGGAAGGAGGCACAATTCTGCACCACGACCCGCGGCCGCTGAACCTGCAGGCCCGGCTCCTGCAGCGCTATAGTTTGGAGGATACGAGATCCCGACGGACTGCAAGGAGGTACTTGCCAAGGCCAGGGCTTGAACACAAGATAAACCCTCTACGGATTACGGCCCCTCAAGTGCTGCCGTACTTGCTGTCACTGGCCAAGGCGGGGCTGGCACATGCTTCCATCAAGATCCATCTGGCGGCTATCTCCCGCTACAACAGGCCTCCGGGGCGATCGTCACTGTGGTCGCATCGCCTGGTGAAGGTGTTCATGAAAGGACTTTTCCGCTCGTTCCCACCGGTGAAGGCTCCGGCCCCGGCGTGGGAGCTCAATGTGGTGCTGACTAGGCTAATGGGTCCCCCGTTTGAGCCACTTCATTCGGCACCTCTGAAATTCCTATCGTGGAAAACGGCTTTTCTGGTTGCCATCACCTCTGCACGAGTGGGAGAGATCCAGGCCCTCTCCTGTAAGCCTCCTTACTTGACATTCCACACAATGAGGGTCGTGCTGAGGACGCACCCCTCCTTCATGCCCATGGTGCCGTCGGACTTCCATCTCAACGAGCCCTTGGTGTTACCTGTTTTCTTCCCGTCGCCTTCGTGGTCGGCTGAAAGGACTTTGCACTCGCTGGATGTGGCTGGAGCGCTGAACTTCTACGTGGACCGCACAAAGAGTTTGAGGAAGACATCACAGCTGTTTGTGAACTTTGGCCCTGTGAACCAAGGGAAGGCCATCTCCAAGGCTTCCATTTCCATATAGCTCTCCGGCTGCATCACTCACTGTCACCGGTTGGCCAACCGACTGTTGGCTGTCCTCCAAGAGCCTATTTGACCAGAGCGATCGCTGCAACTACGGTGTTCCTGTCTGGTGTGCCCCTGCTGGACTTCTGCAGGGCTGCTATGTGAAGGTCGACGCACATCTTCACGAAATTCTACTGTGTCGACCGGGATTCCGAGGAGGAGTCCAGAGTCGGCCAAGCAGTGCTGCGCAAACTGTTCACTTGAAGATGAGCCTGGTGAGGAGGTAAGAGATGCTTAATGTTGAGCCTTGCCACCACCTGTGGTTCAGCATGTGTGTACTGCTATGTATTCTTTTTTTCATGAGCATGTGAATCCATGCCAGACCCCATGCTGGAGAAGCAACAAGTTACTTATCTGTAACTGTTGTTCTCCAGCATGGGTCTGGCATGAATTCACATGCGAACCCTCCTGCCTACCCCTCTGCGGCTCTTTTCTTGGTCCTACTGCCACTTTACGGGCTACCAAATCTGAAGATGGCTGCCAGAGGAGGGGCTTGTCTAGAGGGCAGTTATTGGCTGGGGGCAGTATGACCCAGAGACCAGTGATTGGTTATCAGGAGAAAGTCAGTTCAGAAACAAAACTGAAACTGATTTTTTCTTTACCGGGGATTCCCAGCCTGGCGACAGGGAATATTCATGAGCATGTGAATCCATGCCAGACCCATGGTGGAGAACAACAGTTACAGGTAAGTAACTTGTTCCTTCCCCCCTTTCTGACACAGCCCTACCTGAGATTCCCTCCACCTAAATAGGGTGTTGTCTTATCTCGTTACACCCCCAGCCCATATTCCAACGACAAGAGGGAGGTATATGAGAATAAAGAAAAGGGAATTACACATCACCCCGTCATTTACAACAAGGTGATTGTTCCACTTTTGCTGACAGCAAGTTACCCATTTTTTTCACCATCCCTAGAAAAGACTACAACTTACGTAATTACTCCCCAGTGCATTTTCCAGAAACCACTGGGACAAGGAAGAAGAGAACAAGAGCTGTGAAGATTACCCATAGGAATCCATGCACCGGGGATTCCTATGGGCAGTCACCATTTCGTCCCTATAATGAGGCCAGGCAAGGTCAGGCTTTCAGTTACAACCATTCACACCAGATTCCAATTAACTCTCCCAGACAGTATAAAAGATGAAGCACACAGGAACACTCTGAGTGACCTGGGGATGCTGGATGAAGCACAGAGGCCAGGAGGAAAATTTGAGCTGGAGAGACCCTGGAAGGCCTGGAGGACCGAACACTGCCTAATTGCTTGGCCTGGGAGTATAGGGGAGGATGCAGTGTGGCGAGGGAGTGCCCACACCAGGGAGCCAAAGCCAGGGGCAGCTGTTGGTTTCCTGGCAGTGCCCGTCCCAGAGCTCCTCGTCTTGGCAAAGCAGGAGAGCACAGGCCTTTGTGGGGCAGGTGGTAGGACCCTGACCTCAACAAAACAACCCCTTGGGCCCTTGCTGCTCCCAAAACCACCAGTGCCAAAAGGGGAGCTAGCGAAGTGGGAGCAAAATCAAAGTGCATTCTGGGACTGGAAGTCCAAAGACATTTATTTTGTAAACTCTAAGAGGGGTCCGAGCCCGACTGAGGGAGAGCCATCTGTGAACTTTGAGAGGGGTCCAAGCCCGACTGAGGGACACTTGTGTGTGAACGTGGGTCCGAGCCCGACTGAGGGAGACCCCTGGAGAGAACAAGAAAGGAATGAACACAGCCAGTGAGTTGGCGAGCGACTTGCAAGACCGGTGTGTCTTAAGCAAAGATTGAAGTTACAACATTATATCGCAAGTGAAGGCTGCAAGCGTGTGGATGAGACGCTAAGAAAGGCAGACCTGTGAATTAACTTTGAAGTAAGGACAGCTGTGAAACCAGTCATACTGAGTAACAGAGTGGCCCGGTGAAGGGGTGTAGCCCACTCGAAAATCTCTGTGAAAGGTGCATTGGTTGTAGCGATAAAGTGAATGAACTGTAAATGCGAAGTGATCAAAATTAACCCTGGGAGAAGGGGCGAGTAAAAAGTTGAACATTGAAATGGTCCTGCAGAGGTCTGTAAAGAAAGCTACGCACATTCGAAAGTCTTTGACATCCGAAAGTGGTCTGAACCCGACTGAGGGAGACCCGAAGTATAATGAGTTTGGGAATGGAGCCCCCTTCAAGTATTGTTGAACTTTTGTTTTGTAGATGTCTGAGCCCGACAGAGGGGGACCAGCTTGAACGTTTTGTTGACGTTGTTTGAAAGGCTGAAAAGAGAGACTTTAACGTGGAAGGCCAGATGGGCTTCGCTCCACGTTTGGAACGGTTTGTGTTAAACACCTGAGCCGAAGTGTATCATCTTGCCTACGGGGACCACCTTATTCCATGCTGTTTGACGTGGGGAGGAGAGCAGACTCGGCCATCTTGATCCTTTATGTTAGAACACTGTTTTCCTTTACATACACCTTTTCCCATGCACCCATTTACTGTGATAGTTTAAGGGCAGGCAATAGGTTTATTTAGCACAGGCCATTTTGTTTTGACTGACACAACTAGGACTGTTTTATTTATTATTTGATGGTAGAGTGTGCTCCCATCTTTCGAGGCCAGACAGGAGTTTATCCAACTGTAACGCTCACCTGAAACTCTGCGGGAACCTTCTGGAACTCCAACTGACTTCTACCTTCCTGGGAACTAGACACTGAATTTCTGTGAAGAAAATAACAATTTTCCCTTCCTTAGTTTTCTCTTGTAAAACAGAAGGTCAAAACTGGTAATATGGGAGCCAGCAAATATCTCACCTTGGTATTTAATTAGTTGAGCTCTCCATCCTGTTCTATACAGGGGCGCAAGTTCTGAAGATGGGACACTGGATAACAGTTTCTTTTGAAAGGGACTAAATGGCACTAAAACAATGACATAAACCCTATGCTATTTGAACCTAAAAGGGGCCAATAAGCTGAGGTGTAATGCAAGTGTAGAATTACAGAAAAAACTACCTCACAACACTACGGGACGGAAATAGGAAAACTCCTTATCACTGAGCGTAATATGAACCTTGTGACCAAAAATATCTGACTAGAAAATCAGCTTCCAAGACAAACTCCACAGGAAAGGGCGCAAACCCGCTAAAAACAACGTAATATCCTGAAAATGCGTGAGGAATTCAAATAACATTCATACACAATTTCAATGTATCTGATAAGGCAACAAAAACGGAGCAAATGCATTTGCATATAATAGGTGTACTTGCGTGAGAGAAAACTGCTACGAACTGAGAGATGAGGAGACCGCTATGACAGGACTTCAACTATGGACTGTGACTGAGCCGGGAGCGGCAGCAACTGGAAAACACAGGAAGGAAGCTGATAACTAATTAAAGTTACTCAAGGAATGAATGGAATTATCTGTGGACAAGGTATATTGAGCGGTGACAGGGAACGGAGGTACGCGGCGAGCGTTCAGTCTGAACTCAGACAAACGACGCGAAGCGTGAGCCTCCTGAGGGGCGGGGCTTAAATAGCTGGCACATGAAAACAACTAGACCCGCTAACTTACTGACCAGAGGCGCCACCTAGCGGCCATTAAAGAAACTCAACCAACCATTAATATGGGGAGTTAGAATCAATAACTAGCTAGGGCAAATAAATTCCCTATGAACCTGCAACTCTTAGGACAAGTATGGGAAAATAACTAACCTGTGGTCATGACGCCAACCCTTTTTCTCAATAAAAACCCTTGAACATTATATCTGTTGTCTGTCTTCGCTTGTGATACCATGGCTCCCTTACATTCCTTACCAGTTGCACAACTAGTTGAGTTGCAGGGCCAGGCCCCAGAGAAAGAAAAGGATCTATGGGTGAAAAGTGGATGCAAGCAGTCCATTACAGATTTACTGTGGCGACAGGAGACATCAGGCAAAGCGGTCATGCCACACAAATTAGCTACGGGTAGCATTTGACCAGCTGCACCATCCAACCCATGTGTCAAAACAGATATCACTGCAGATATACAGGAGGACTGGTTTGTCCCCAATCTGCAGGAGGCTGTAATTAAAATGGTTATTAATTGTACCACGTGTCAAACATACAGCACAGGTCTTATCCTACGGACAATCAGGGGGTACCCTGCCCCGCCCTGCTGGGCTATTCCGCAAATTCCACATTGACTATGCAGACATCGGGGAAAGGTATAATGAATCCTGTCATTTAATAGTGGTTGTGTGTCCCTTTTCATGGTGGATAGACGATGGTCCTTGTGCACATCCAGATGCTAGATGTATGGCCAGGTTTTTGGTCAGAGAGTTTTTCCCTCGCTGAGGTGTGTGAGATGTAATAAGATCTGATAATGGCATGCTTTTTTTCAATGACCTCTTCAAGGAGATAACCGCATTACTGGGCATCAAGCATCATATGTTCACAATTTACCACCCACAGGCCAACAGTGTTGTGGAGAGGATTAACAGGGTATTAAAAAGCAAATTGTCCAAGCTCTGCACCATATTGAAAAAGAATGTGATGCACTGCTTGCCCTTTGCGCTATTTTGCATGTGCACGCAGCCCTGTAAGGATCACCATTTATTGCCCCACGAAGTGGTAACAGGATGGCAGATGCACACACCCCTATCTCCCATCAGGAGAGCATCTGATGCTCAAAAGGCCACGTCTGTTTTGGGTGACCAATTTTGAAACTATCTGTTGCTCTAACAAAAGCCATAAAATGTATCGCTCAACAGATAGAGCCACCAAGGACCAAAGACTCGACCAGCACTGCATCTGACGCTCCAGCAACATCACCTCCACTCTAGCTACCAGAGACCATGGGCCTCATTACGAGTTAGGCAGTAAAATTCCATCATTACTGGCATGCTGGTATGAAAGTGTCCGTGGTGGACTGCGCCTGTAATGAACGGGAGATCACGAGTCCGTGTGCACGTATGTACTGGGATGCCGGTAATGGATGCACCTCCTTGCCGGTAAAATCCCCCAATCCCCCGATAGCGGCATCAAGGAATCTGTTGAAACCTCCCCCGGCACCGTTGGCACCCAAAATAACGGTACCGCTAATAACAGTACCGCCATTACTGGTACCGTCATTACTGGCACCAGAAGTAGCGTCATCGAACAGGAATGGGAAATGCTCCAGCGGCCGTCTTTAAAAACACAATCCATTGCCTACAGGACCTGGAATTGGAAACTATGAATCCTGCCTGCCAGACAATGACTCAATCCACCCGCAAAGGCACACCTCGTCCGCGCAAACCACGGTTTAGTGACGAATAGCTAAACATGCTAACAGACACCCTGGTCCAGCATGCGGATGTGGTGTTCTGCATAGACCTGTGCCGTGCAGCACAAATGCAGAAGAAACACATCTGGGAGGAGGTGGCCCAGAAAGTGTCCGCAGTGAGGACTACCCCATGCAGTGTAAAGGACTGTCGTAAAAGGTGGGACGATCTGAGGCTGCATGTCTGCAACTTACTGACAGCCACCCGTACACAGGCCCAGGCAACAGGTGGCGGAACATCCTCGCCCATTAGGCTAGAACGGTGGGAAGAAACGTGTAGCTCTGTGATTCACATGGAGGCCATCAAAGGGTTCGGGCATGCCGAGCCAGGAGTCCCATCATCGACTGATGAAGGTGGATGAAAACACACACAACACCCCAAACACAATGGTGGAGTCCAAATGGCAAGTAGATGACAGCAAGTAGATCGCCCATCACCTCCCACCTAAAGTCTGCACCAATAGACATGCCACATCCCTGTCACGGAAACCCAACCAACCCCACTGACACAAACCACATGAGTCCTCCATTTCAAACACAAACAACATCTGCATGCGGACACACACATGCATCACCGTAGCGATGCAGGCCTCACCACTGTGACATCTCATTGCATGGTGCTGACATATCTACCACCGAGTGCACACCTGAGCCCCAACCACGCAGCACCTGGCACGCAGACCATGAGGCATGCCTACCGCACGGAATCCACAACACACCCGTAGGCCACCCAACAGACAGCATGTACAACTTGGCTGCGCTAGAAGAATGCGCAGACACTGCACCCCAGCCCCAACTCCTGTAAGCACCATATCCGCCCCTCCAACATGCACACGGCAATGCACAGGACCCATCAATTATGTAGGATGCACCTTCACCCATGACTCATGCCCTGCCTCTCCATCCCCCATAGGCACAGGATCAGACAGCGATGCATGGGCCACCACAAAAACCAAGGCAACACCAGCACGCAGGAGCAGAAGGGATGACGACGGCACCAGGCCGTCCACGTGAAGGGCTGGCCCGAGGCGAACCACCACCCCAAGCCTCAGCAGCCTGGCAAACAGGTCCCACAGGCCGGAGGACCTGAGGAGCAGCCAGCTCCGACACCTGGCAATGTGCCCCAGACAGGGAAAACTGGTGCCATCATGGCACACATGCCACAAGGCACACCGGCCCCAAAGGCCACGGACAACACAACCCCTGCCCCACTGCAGCCACCTCATGTGGACGAGGAGGGTTCACCAGCGGGCAGCAATGCTGAGGGGCTGCAGTCAGCGGCCACAAGTGACCTAGGGGAGGTGGCACAATCCGCCCTACATAGTGCAGAGGAGGACAGCAATCAGGACGAGGCTGGCACAGCAGGCCAATGCATGTCAGAGGACATTGAGCAAACACCATTCCTGCCGCCCACACCACAGCACTCCCTGGGACATGGGGTCTGGTGGTCGTAGCTCTGGGGAGGAGATGCATGGAGACGTATTCATCCCTCAAAGGAGTCCCACTCCACCTCCCGTGCAAACACCAGCTGGTAACAACATACGGGACCTAGAGGGACGCATGACCTGCATGGAGGAGCGGCAGCAGGCCATGCAGGGTATGGTGTGACAATACCTGGTAGAAGGGGAGGCCACACGCCAGGCCCACCATGACAACCAGGCACTCACCCGTGCTATGACCGCCTAGCCAGGCGGGTGCGCAAGGGGATGGAATCTGTGACGCAGGTGCTCACACAGTTGGCAGCCACCATGGCCCAACGACCTGCTGCACCGGCCGAGCCACAACCCCCACCATCGACGAGCACAACCACGCCAAGCTCGACTCAGACGAACCCGGTGCGTAGGTCGCTAGGCAGCATCCGCCAGACAGACGAGCAACAGCCTTCATCCAAAAGGGGCCATTGGTAGCCGGACATACATGCAGGAGGAGTCCGGTTGGACTTGCATTGGGTGCAGGGACGTGGATGTGTGGGGGAGTTGAGGGATGGGGGGTGGTGGATGGGGGGCATGGGTGTGTGGGGGAGTTGATGGATGTGGTGGTGGGTGGGGGGCGTGGGTGTGTGGGGGCGTGGGTGTGTGGGGGAGTTGAGGGATGGGGGTGGGTGGCACTTTGTAGAGCAACTAAGGGGTTTGGTGCACATTTATACATTTATTGTACATAGTTAACATTTCCTTAATACAACTGGTGTGAACATGAGGAACTCATGACTGGACATTGATTATTGAGTTTGTGTCAATTTATTTGTCCAACATTCAAAGTGCCATTTTTTACCGAGTACATTAGTAATATTGTTGAATCAAACATTGGCGTACAGCACGTCCTTCAGGCACATTCTGCCGTGGCCGAAATGCAGCATCTTCCCCATCATCCTCCTCATCTTCCGGTGGATTTACGTCCATGTCAGGTGGCACGGGTACATTGCGCCGGATGCACATGTTGTGCAGCATGGCACATACCAACGCTGTCTTCCCCACCTTTTCACTGCCGTCTATATGAGTGCCCCACCAGATCTGCTGAGGCAGCAACACCATGCCTTCAACAGCCCAAATGGCTGCTCAATGATCACACGAGTGCATGCATGCGCACAATTGTAGTCCTCTACGTGCCTGGCGACTGGATGCCTGACAGAGTCGAGGAGCCACGACTCCAGGGGATTCCCAGCATCACCTGAATGGGAGCAATTGATATTTTAATTGTGAGGGTTTTTGACATTCCTTGTGTACACTGGCTGTACATTGTTAGTGGTCAGGTACAAGGGATCTTCACTAGCTGTTGCCATTTCATTACAGCAACACTCAGGTCCATGCACTCGATGTTGGTCCACGGTAGGGGAGCATGGGTAACGTACAGGTCGTAAGGACCTTTTCACCCAATACAGCACTCACACAGATGATGTCAGCAGGCTCATGATCTGCTCACATGTGAATGCTGTGTTGCAGTGGTAAATCCAGTATGCATGTGGGGCACTGGATGATGGTTTTCCATGATGTGCAACATGATACACGTTGTTTTGCCAATCATGCTTCCATATACATGATGACGCCATGTACATGTCCATCACTGCTTTCACCCATGTGACCATGGCACAAGGGAATTGGTGGTATGGTCCGCCAGTGTAGGGAGACAGTTCTGTGGTGGCGCTGGGTGTCAACTGGCATGGTGTAAGTGAGGTGCTTTGTATTGGTCCTGCAGCAGCCGCACATGTGTCAGTGGTGTTCACCACTTGCTGGAATCTATTCTGTACAACCATGTCCCATTTGATTTTGTGTCCCTTCAGGTGCTCTGTATGGCATGGTGGTGTGCGGTGTACTTGTCGGGCAGGGGCAGTGACAGGGGATTTCCTGAGAGGCAGTTGGATTAGGCTCAGTCATGTCTGCATGACCTACGCTGTACTGTGCTGCGCTCATGTGAATAATGCATTGTGACTGCAGGTTGGTGAATTGTGATACCTGTGGTTGAGGTCTGATGATGTATCTTGTGCATGTGCAGGGGGGGTGATGTGTTCGTAGCTACCATTTACACATGGCTGTGCGGTCATGGCACGTCTGCATCCATTGTCACTCTCACGCATCCCGTCATATTCATTGGGGTCACAGTGCTTGGCACCCAGGACGGTGTCCCCCCAACAACAACCTGCATGGCCCAGCCAGCAGACAGGTTACGTATGCTTGTGGTCCCCCCTCCCCCAACAACAACCCCCATGGCCCAGCCAGCAGACAGGTTACGTATGCTTGCGCCCCCCCCAACAACAACCCCCATGGCCCTGTGGTTGGACTTACCCAGAAGCCATCCACCTCATGCAGCGTGACGTTCCATGTAGCGGGGAAGCATGGAGTTGCGCAGCACCATTGTGAGGAAGTGGAACACAGACACCACTGTCAGCAGAGGGGGGATGGCGGCATAGATGTTGATCCGGCTGACCAGGTCATCATGATTGTGTCCCTGTCCAGGAGGTACAGGGTGTGGATCTGTGCAGGGGTTAAGTGAAATGGCCTGGCTCTTATGTGAGTGATTAGTGGCTGCCTGCGGGGTACCACTGCCTGAACTGGTGGTATGTGCTGGCCTAGTCTCACCGTCCTTCTCATGCGCCTCCCCTGCGTCCCCTGGTTTAGTGCCTGCTGGAGAAGTGGCAGTGAAGCCATGTCCTTTTGGACTTGGAAGGGGTGTGGTGTGTGTGTGCTCCATTTGTGCTGTGCCTGGCACCATTGCCTCCACCTGTGCTGATCGTGTGCACCTGTGGCAGTAGGGAACACAGCAGTTAACGGGTGATCTGCGATGCTGGTGTTGCCGGCATCATGGTGGCCCTTCTTACCGGCATCTGGATGCAGGTATGTGCATGTCCGTGCGACTCGTAATGCCCTTTTCCTTGCGGCATGCCGGTGTTACTGGCATGGCGCACGTGCTCACACCGGTATGGTGGTGCACGGCCACAGTGGGTCCCTGTCGATGCCGGTAGCACCGGCATTTAGGGTCTTAATACACTGGTCCGGGAATGGATGCCGGTATTGCCTTACTGGTATCGTTATTACCGGTGCACCAACCTTGTAATGAGGCCCCATGTGTACATAAGGAAATGTGTCCGCCGGTGGAGTGAGCCTAGATATAATGGTCCCTTTGAGGTCATCTATGCTACTCCCCTTGCTGTGAAAATTTGAGAGCTGCAATATGGGTGCATCTGTCTGATGTTCACAAAGCATCCCGGGCCACACCCCTACCCAAGTTCAGTAAACAATCAAGGTGTAAAAGAAGTCCCACTCCCTGACCCCCCCCCACCATATTCACATTCTTGACCAAACTGCCCCCTTGAATACTGGCCCCCTCTTATCCTTCAGATAATCAGCAACTAATCTACCTCTACAATAAATTAAAATGCTGCTATGTAGTTCGTTCTCTCTCTCTCTCTCTCTCTCTCTGTCTCTCTCTCTGTCTCTCTCTCTCTTTCTCTCTTTCTCTCTTTCTCTCTCTCCTGGTATGCAATCGATGTAAATGGTTCCAACCGTTCCATTTATAACAAGCAACATTCAGGCTTTCAGGAATATTCTCTCATAGGTGTTTTCCTCTACGTATACCTGTGTTATGCATTGTGTAGCTGGTCTATGCACTATTTGTATGTTTGGATTAGATTATATCTATATCTGGGTGTAATTTTATATGGGGTGGTCATATAAAAGGGGGTAATAAAACATGCAAACATTAATAATAGTTCCTTAACTAATGGTTCATTAGCATATAGCGATGCTGTAAATATATCCTTATCAAACAGAGTGACTGAAGTGAATAATACTGCAACCGCGGCCCGTGATACAAAGCCTAATGCAACTGCTAATGATACATCTATCGCCCAGCAACACATGGGAAAGCTTGCAAATGTATTAATGTAGTCATTGTTTCCTAATTTGTTTTCCGACGTAATTGCAAATGTTAGTTTCTCTCCTAGTATCCGTCATGTTACTGGTTCGAAACGTTTTAAAAGACAAGTTAGAAGGGCGAAGTATGATCAGTACCAAAGACTTGGGTTGTATACAATAGAAGATGTGCACCATGCAGAGTTAAGTGATAGTTGATACGCAGACATGAGCTCAGTGGGGAAAAAGAAGGTTAATGGAAGCTGTTATGTTTGTTCCTTAATACCACATGCGTCAAGAGCTACCAAGGTACTAATGCCACGGGAAACTCCAATTTTGGAGGCTCAATGTTTACTCCATCTGACCTTCTGCATATTGCGAAGCACTTTCCAGGCACAAAGTGTGCAACTCAAAATGATGGATCCAGATCAACTGGTAGGTTTTTCCAGATTTGTTCACGGCAAAGTTACATTTTTGTGTGCAAGAGCCTGTGTACTCTTTTCCTTATCGGTCAGCACCAAGGATTCATCAAAGTTTCCAGAAGGCCACCTTGGGCCTACTTCGGGCCATTCAACCATGTCAGAGAAGGAGGGAAGGAGCCTCTTCAGGCCGTGCACCAAATGCAGGCTACAGAATGTCTTTGTGGAAGACAAACATCTGCAGTGTCTTTGCTGCCTGCACTGGGACCACATGGAGGTGGAGTGCGAGATATGCCTGGGCTTCTCGAAGAAGATGATGAAAGACAAGCACAGCAGGCTGGCGGCATGGCTTAACTCCTCTGCCCTGTGCTCCAAGCAGGGGCATGCCTCACCGAGGACCGGCCAGTCCAAAGAGCGCTCTTATAGGTTCTTTGAGGATGCCCCATCCGTGTGGGTATGATATGATATGGCATTTGTAACGCGCCTATACACAAGTGTTTCAAGGCGCGACGAGGCAAGGAGGCGGAACAAAGGGAAAGACAGACAACGATCCTACTAGGCCAGGTGTCATTCGGATTGCGCAAGTGCAAGGGTAGAGGGAAGGGAAAAAGTGCAAGGGGAAAGGGAGGGGGAAAGTGCAGTACAGGGTAAGTAGAATAATAATAAAAATATGGCCAGCTGGTGGCAAGTGCAAGGTAAGTGCAGATAAGTGCTGGGAAGGGGGCTGAAGGGATACAGAGACAGTCCCGCAGTGCAGGGGTTGCCAGGGAGGCAGTGCAAGTGGAGAGTGGCTGGGCCAAGGACCGAGATAGGTGAGAGTGGCTGTCATGATGCCTACCCCCGGGGATCCAGATCAAGTCCAGCAGCCCCGGAAGGAGGCATCAAGTTATTCCAAGCAAGCCCAACAACCCCTGCTAGGGGCCATTTGGGTGCAGTCCTGGCGTCTATGGCGCCAGGCTCATATGGAGAGTCAGTCCTGGCGCCAGGCTCATAGATTAAAATTTACCTGATGCAGACCATGCTGCAAAATTATCTGATGCAGACCATGCTGCAAGAGCTCCAAGCCAAAAGAGGCTTGAAAGGGACTACTTTACCGTGGGACTATTTTTCTACTCGGGTGGGGTCGGGGAGGAATACTTACCTGGGACTACTTTGGAGGCTATTTAAACCACGCCCGAAGAGCAGCACACGCTTCGCGTTATTCTGCATCCAGCAGCGTAACGCTCACTGTGCCTGCAAGTCTGCATACAGTCTTCTGCCACACCCGCCTCGAGTCTGGAGCTCCTAGAAAAAGGGAGAAAGAAGGAGAAAAGGTTAGAACAAGAGCAATACCTTTGATCCTTACCTGAATTCCCGATCCACCGCGCCTTCGAGCTGGAAGAAAGAAGTTATTTTATGCGCGTCGCCTCGCCTGCTGCAGCGCCGCGCTGAACTCACCGGCTTTCGCAGCATCTTCACTATCCACCGCATCCTTCTGCATGTTCCCGCCGCACTCCGGCACCTAAGGGGAACACAAGAACAGCAAGGTGAAACAAGGGAATACACAGAGGCAATATTAGTTACCCCCCATAGACTTACCTGATTTTACCACCGGGGGTACTATTCCTCTTCACGGGTTGGCGCAGCCTCCACTGCATCCTCACCGTACCCCGGCCCCTAAGGGGAACAAAAGGACAGCAAGGTGAAACGAAAGGGACAAACAAGAGGAAACCTCCTCACCACAATAGACTTACCTAATTTTACCGCCAGAGGCATTATTCCCCGAGACTTCATACTTTCTCTCAGTGCCTGAATAAGGGAGAAAGCAACAGGTTACATACTGACATTATTTTATCGAACTGTGTTGGATAATACAAATCCTTACCTGAATATTACCGGTTGCCACGAGGAACTCTTCGCTAGGGTCAAGCTGCAACCTGCAAGGAATCGGACAAGGGTGAAAGTCAGACATTTGAACTCTTACGAATTACATACTTACGGCGTCTTGCCGGAAATCTCAGAGTCAATATTGTTCTGGAACTCACCAATTTCTTCGAACCAGTGAGGCAACTGGTTATCTACACGCCCCTGCGCTCAATGCAGGATGGAGAGCTCATCTTTCCAAACCATCAGGTGAGACTATAAGAGGGGACATCAAAGGTGATCAGTGGGGAGAACAGCGGGGGTGGGGGGTTGACGCTCAACTCCATTGGTGGTTAATTCCCTTTCTCCATTTGCAGAAGAATACTCCTACGGGCCAAGCAAACGAAGCTAGGTGGGCCAGTCCAGTCCGTCATCTCGGCACTACGCGTCACATTGGTGGAGACCGCAGCTGTCCATTTCAGATCGACGCCCCTGTGGGAGCCAGGTGAGCGTAACAGAACGCGAAGCCTACCCACAAATTCCCACCCGGGCGTTATGGATACCTCAGAAACTGACCAATTGGCCCAATTACTAGGGGAACTGAGGGCTGAAGTGCATTCCGCCCGTCAAGAAACCAATGCTCTTAGGAGAGAACTGATTTTGTCAAAGGAGCAAACTGATGACCTTGCTAGGCAACTACTGCAAAGCCAGGCTGGACAAGCACCCCTACCAGGACCCGGGGGAAATCCAGCTCCTGTGTCATCGAGTAACCCTGTGCAAATAAACCTACCAGGAACTATTCCATTAGCTCCGCCCAAACGCTTTGCCGGGGACCCCCAAAGGTTCGCCGTGTTTATGAACCATGCAGACCTGGAGCCTTCCCAAACGATCAAGCCAAGGTAGCCTTTGTATTGTCATATCTCAGCGGCAGTGCAGCTGATTGGTCAATTCCACTAGTTACTCAGGATGATCCAATTCTTCTGGATTTTCAGGGCTTTCAAATGAGCATGGAAAGACTATTTGCCCGGCACTCCTAAGGACAGGGCCTGGATAACGAACTTTTGTCCCTACGACAGGGTAACCAGGACCTTCTATCCTACATCGCGACCTTTAATAGGTTGATAGTGGAAACTGGATGGCCTGAGGTAAAACGAATCACATTATTTCATTGAGGGCTTCGATGAGAACTGAAGGATGTCTTGGCTCAAGTTGTGAACCCACCTCAAGACTGCGCTGAATATATACACTTAGTGGTCCAGTTAGATCACAGACTTCAGAACAGAAAGGCTGATCGAGCCAAGTTTGAGAATCGGGTATTGATCAAAACCCACGCTAACCCCAAAGGAGCAGATGCTTCAGAACCCATGCAA
Organism: Ambystoma mexicanum; assembly: GCF_040938575.1. Lineage (NCBI taxonomy): Eukaryota > Metazoa > Chordata > Amphibia > Caudata > Ambystomatidae > Ambystoma > Ambystoma mexicanum. Next base: position 537,818,083 of record NC_090925.1, on the reverse strand, counting down.
ATCGGAGGGGTTAAAGGACCCTTAACCCAGAAGGAAAGAGAAAGGAGACGGCAAATGCAATTGTGTTTATATTGTGGAACTTCTGGGCATTTTCTACGGGATTGCCCTGTAAAACAACCCAAGAAGGTGGTAGGAGCTGCTGATAAAAGCCATATGGAGTCAGACTCGGGAAACGACCACGCCCGACAAGCGTAGAGGTCCGCTTGCCGAGCTTGAAGAAGGATACTCAGACCTCACATTTCATCATATCAATGGTCCTCGTAGATCCAAGGCAGCCATCGCATATGCACGCAGTAAGGGTATACATTGATAGCGGGGCCATAGGAAACTATGTGGACTACGAGTTGGCTTCCAGGATGAATCTACCTCTCTGCCGAAAAACTACCTCAGATGTCATCACCACAGTCAATGGAACTGAAATTGCCTCTGGGCCTGTAACTCATTCCACTGCAGAGATGACACTATTGGGTCAGGATGGGCATCGAGAGAATATTGTGTTTGATCTAATCAAAGCCCCACAGTTCCAAATAATACTGGGGATACCTTGGTTGGAAACACATAATCCTTGTATTGATTGGCGAGAGAAGAGAATAACCTTCCCGGATGTGCACAAACCTGTTACCCAAAGAAAAACCAGAACGCAGGCCTGGCCACAGTAACCACATCAGTCGTGCAACTACCTCCAGAATATCAAGAATTCCAGGATGTCTTCCAAAAAGAACAGGCAAACACCTTACCACCTCACTGATCGTACTATTGTCAAATCGATCTCATACCCGGTGCACAACCCCCTTGTTGCAGGATCTACGCCCTTACGGAACCTGAGAACCTTCACCTACGGCAATACCTAGACCAGTACCTTGCTAGTGGCTTCATTCGCCCATCCAAGTCCCCTGCATCTTCAGCTTTGTTCTTCGTGCCCAAAAAGGAAGGTGACCTCAGAACGTGCATAGACTACCGCGCATTGAACCAGATCACTGTTAAGAACCGATACCCATTGCCTCTGATCCCCGAACTACTAGACCAAGTAAAGGACGCTTGCATATACACTCATTTGGATCTCCGGGGGGCATACCATCTGGTACGTGTGAAAGAGGGCGACGAATGGAAGACTGCTTTTCGCACTAAGTACGGGTTATTCGTATACCAGGTGATGCCCTTCGGGTTGTGCAATGCACCAGCAGCCTTCCAATACTTTATGAATTATGTCCTTCGTGAACTCATTGACGTTTGTGTTGTCGTATATATCGATGATCTTCTAGTGTACTCTTCTTCAGAATTTGACCATGTGAAGCACGTCCAAGCAGTCCTTGAGAAATTGCGCCAGCACAAACTATATGCAAAACTGGAAAAATGCGTTTTTCATGCCACAGAAGTTGAATTTCTTGGGTTTATCCTGAGTCCAAAAGGAGTCCGAATGGACTCACGAAAGGTGGACGCAATTCTTAAGTGGCCATCACTGAGTTCAGTTAAAGGAGTACAAAGCATGCTCGGCTTTGCCAATTTCTACCGCAGATTCATCCCGGATTTCTCACATGTTGTACATCCCATCACAGCACTCTTGCGAAAAAACAAACGCTTTATGTGGACTGAAGAAGCTGAAAATGCCTTCCAAGAGCTGAAAGCGAAATTCACGTCTGCACCTGTACTAAAGCAACCACGCCCTGAACTTCCATACATAGTGGAAACTGATGCATCCAGTTTAGCCATGGGAGCTGTCCTGTCCCAAAAGGACCCTGAAACTGGCCAGCTTCACCCAGTAGCATTTTGGTCCAGAAAGTTCTCGTCACCTGAGTTAAACTATGCTGTTACCGACAAGGAGTTATTAGCCATTAAATCCGCCTTCAAGGCTTGGCGGCACTATCTTCTCGGTGCCACGCATACCATTACTGTGATCACCGATCACCGGAACTTGCAGTATTTAAAGACAGCCAAGGCCCAATCGTCACGCCAGCTCCGATGGGCATTATTCTTTGCCGAGTTCGATTTCGTGATAACCTACCGACCAGGTTGCAAGAACGGTAAAGCAGATGCCTTATCCCGAATAGGGATGGGAGAGGCAGAAGTGAACCCAGAACCAGTACCTATAATTTCCGAACAAAGGATTCTTGGCATGACTACTCTACAGACACTAGAGGACATTCAGGTGAAGATCCAGCAACTCTTTGATTCCACAGCCCTGCAGGACTGGGTAAAGAAAGTCCCGGACTACTCTGTCACCAATAACCTGCCTTATTACCAAGGGCGGCTATTTCTGCCACACAAGGAACTACAAGAGCTAGTCATTTCCCATTATCATGACACCCTAATGGAGGGGCACCCAGGTATCGCAAAGACTGAAGCTAAAATTAAGAAACAATTCTGGTGGCCCACCTGGCGAAAGGATATTAAATCATTTGTAATGTCTTGTGGCATTTGCACACCAAAACAAAAGTCAGAAGAAAAAACCAGCTAGACTCTAACAACCTTTAGACATTCCGCCTACACCATGGCACACCTTATCGTTAGACTTTATTACTGATCTACCTCCATGCAATGGATTTAACACCATTCTAGTTATTGTGGATCTTTTTTCCAAGATGGCCCACTTTATTCCTTTAAAGGGATTACCTTCAGCTTCAATCGTGGCCAAGGAGTTCCTCGAAAACATTGTTCGCATACATGGATTTCCGTCCGTATTGGTCTCTGACGGGGGGAGTCAATTCATTTCACATTTTAGGAGGAAATGTTGTCAGTTGGCGCAAATCGATTCGAGGTTATGGACCAGTCACCACCCCCAAACCGATGGTTAACCGGAGAGGACCAACCAGACTCTTGAACAATACCTGGGTTGTATGTTACATCAGACTGAGAGTAATTGGAAAGACATTCTTTGGATCGCCGAATATGCATACAATAATTCAGTACATTCTGGAACTGGACAAAGCCCCTTTTATACCTTATATGGGCACCATCCTCGAACCTCAGACCTTGACTCACCCCAACACTTAGAAATGCCCGCAGTGGACCATCTGCACACTACGGTTACACAATCCTTAAGGAAGCAACTGCACATTTAAAACAAGCGAAAGAAAAATACAAGAAAAATGCTGATCGGCATAGAAGCGATACTCCACAATACCAGGTAGGGGACCAAGTATGGTTGGCCACAAAACACATACCTCTAAAGGGAACACGGACCTTTAACCCCAGATATTTGGGACCTTACTCTATTAAGGCCATTATCAACCCAGTGGCCGTCAAGTTGGACTTACCTGCTAATATGCGAATTCACTCCGTTTTTCATGTGTCACTTTTGAAACCAGTGTACCCAGGGACAAGACTAACCAAGCCACCAGACCCCATCCTTATAGACGGGGACCCGAATTTGAGGTCAAGAATATCCTGGACTCCAAGTTGGTGAAGTCAAAGCTTTTTTATTTAATCGACTGGAAAGGTTACGGACCCACAGGACAGGTCATGGGAACCTAGTGACCACGTTCATGCACCCCGATTGGTGATAAAATTCCACCAAACTTTCCCAGACAAACCAAAACCACGGGGAAGAACGACTTTAAGAGGGGCCTTGGGGGAGGGGGGAGTGCTGTCATCATGCCTACCCCCGGGGATCCAGATCAAGTCCAGCAGCCCCGGTAGCAGGCATTTAGTTATTCCAAGCAAGCCCACCAACCCCTGATAGGGGCCATTTGGGTGCAGTCCTGGCGCCATAGGTGCCATGCTCATAGATTAAAACTTACCTGATGCAGACCATGATGCAAATTTACCTGATGCAGACCATGCTGCAAGAGCTCCAAGCCGAAGGAGGCTTGAAAGGGACTACTTTACCTTGGGACTATTTTTGTACTCAGGTGGGGTCGGGGAGGAATACTTACCTGGGACTACTTTGGAGGCTATTTAAACCACGCCCGAAGAGCAGCACACGCTTTGCGTTATTCTGCATCCAGCAGCGTAACGCTCACTGTGCCTGCAAGTCTGCATACAGTCTTCTGCCACACCCGCCTCGAGTCTGGAGCTCCTAGAAAAAGAGAGAAAGAAGGAGAAAAGGTTAGAACAAGAGCAATACCTTTGATCCTTACCTGAATTCCCGATCCACCGCGCCTTCGAGCTGGAAGAAAGAAGTTATTTTATGCGCGTCGCCTCGCCTGCTGCAGCGCCGCGCTGAACTCAGCGGCTTTCGCAGCATCTTCACTATCCACCGCATCCTTCTGCATGTTCCCGCCGCACTCCGGCACCTAAGGGGAACACAAGAACAGCAAGGTGAAACAAGGGAATACACAGAGGCAATATTAGTTACCCCCCATAGACTTACCTGATTTTACCACCGGGGGTACTATTCCTCTTCACGGGTTGGCGCAGCCTCCACTGCATCCTCACCGTACCCCGGCCCCTAAGGGGAACAAAAGGACAGCAAGGTGAAACGAAAGGGACAAACAAGAGGAAACCTCCTCACCACAATAGACTTACCTAATTTTACCGCCAGAGGCATTATTCCCCGAGACTTCATACTTTCTCTCAGTGCCTGAATAAGGGAGAAAGCAACAGGTTACATACTGACATTATTTTATCGAACTGTGTTGGATAATACAAATCCTTACCTGAATATTACCGGTTGCCACGAGGAACTCTTCGCTAGGGTCAAGCTGCAACCTGCAAGGAATCGGACAAGAGTGAAAGTCAGACATTTGAACTCTTACGAATTACATACTTACGGCGTCTTGCTGGAAATCTCAGAGTCAATATTGTTCTGGAACTCACCAATTCCTTCGAACCAGTGAGGCAACTGGTTATCTGCACGCCCCCGCGCTCAATGCAGGATGGAGAGCTCATCTTTCCAAACCATCAGGTGAGACTATAAGAGGGGACATCAAAGGTGATCAGTGGGGAGAACAGCGGGGGTGGGGGGTTGACGCTCAACTCCATTGGTGGTTAATTCCCTTTCTCCATTTGCAGAAGAATACTCCTACGGGCCAAGCAAACAAAGCTAGGTGGGCAAGTCCAGTCAGACATCTCGGCACTACGCGTTACATTGGTGGAGACCGCAGCTGTCCATTTCAGATCGACGCCCCTGTGGGAGCCAGGTGAGCGTAACAGAACGCGAAGCCTACCCACAAATTCCCACCCGGGCGTTATGGATACCTCAGAAACTGACCAATTGGCCCAATTACTAGGGCAACTGAGGGCTGAAGTGCATTCCGCCCGTCAAGAAACCAATGCTCTTAGGAGAGAACTGATTTTGTCAAAGGAGCAAACTGATGACCTTGCTAGGCAATTACTGCAAAGCCAGGCTGGACAAGCACCCCTACCAGGACCCGGGGGAAATCCAGCTCCTGTGTCATCGAGTAACCCTGTGCAAATAAACCTACCAGGAACTATTCCATTAGCTCCGCCCGAACGCTTTGCCGGGGACCCCCAAAAGTTCGCCGTGTTTATGAACCATGCAGACCTGGAGCCTTCCCAAACGATCAAGCCAAGGTAGCCTTTGTATTGTCATATCTCAGCGGCAGTGCAGCTGATTGGTCAATTGCACTAGTTACTCAGGATGATCCAATTCTTTTGGATTTTCAGGGCTTTCAAATGAGCATGGAAAGACTATTTGCCCGGCACTCCCAAGGACAGGGCCTGGATAACGAACTTTTGTCCCTACGACAGGGTAACCAGGACCTTCTATCCTACATCGCGACCTTTAATAGGTTGATAGTGGAAACTGGATGGCCTGAGGTAAAACGAATCACGTTATTTCATTGAGGGCTTCGATGAGAACTGAAGGATGTCTTGGCTCAAGTTGTGAACCCACCTCAAGACTGCGCTGAATATATACACTTAGTGGTCCAGTTAGATCACAGACTTCAGAACAGAAAGGCTGATCGAGCCAAGTTTGAGAATTGGGTATTGATCAAAACCCACGCTAACCCCAAAGGAGCAGATGCTTCAGAACCCATGCAAATCGGAGGGGTTAAAGGACCCTTAACCCAGAAGGAAAGAGAAAGGAGACGGCAAATGCAATTGTGTTTATATTGTGGAACTTCTGGGCATTTTCTACGGGATTGCCCTGTAAAACAACCCAAGAAGGTGGTAGGAGCTGCTGATACAAGCCATATGGAGTCAGACTCGGGAAACGACCACGCCCGACAAGCGTAGAGGTCCGCTTGCCGAGCTTGAAGAAGGATACTCAGACCTCACATTTCATCATATCAATGGTCCTCGTAGATCCAAGGCAGCCATCGCGTATGCACGCAGTAAGGGTATACATTGATAGCGGGGCCATAGGAAACTATGTGGACTACGAGTTGGCTTCCAGGATGAATCTACCTCTCTGCCGAAAAACTACCTCAGATGTCATCACCACAGTCGATGGAACTGAAATTGCCTCTGGGCCTGTAACCCATTCCAATGCAGAGATGACACTATTGGGTCAGGATGGGCATCGAGAGAATATTGTGTTTGATCTAATCAAAGCCCCACAGTTCCAAATAATACTGGGGATACCTTGGTTGGAAACACATAATCCTTGTATTGATTGGCGAGAGAAGAGAATAACCTTCTCGGATGTGCACAAACCTGTTACCCAAAGAAAAACCAGAACGAAGGCCTGGCCACAGTAACCACATCAGTCGTGCAACTACCTCCAGAATATCAAGAATTCCAGGATGTCTTCCAAAAAGAACAGGCAAACACCTTACCACCTCACTGATCGTACGATTGTCAAATCGATCTCATACCCGGTGCACAACCCCCTTGTTGCAGGATCTACGCCCTTACGGAACCTGAGAACCTTCACCTACGGCAATACCTAGACCAGTACCTTGCTAGTGGCTTCATTCGCCCATCCAAGTCCCCTGCATCTTCAGCTTTGTTCTTCGTGCCCAAAAAGAAAGGTGACCTCAGAACGTGCTTAGACTACCGCGCATTGAACCAGATCACTGTTAAGAACCGATACCCATTGCCTCTGATCCCCGAACTACTAGACCAAGTAAAGGACGCTTGCATATACCATAATTTGGATCTCCGGGGGGCATACCATCTGGTACGTGTGAAAGAGGGCGACGAATGGAAGACTGCTTTTCGCACTAAGTACGGGTTATTCGAATACCAGGTAATGCCCTTCGGGTTGTGCAATGCACCAGCAGCCTTCCAATACTTTATGAATTATGTCCTTCGTGAACTCATTGACGTTTGTGTTGTCGTATATATCGATGATCTTCTAGTGTACTCTTCTTCAGAATCTGACCATGTGAAGCACGTCCAAGCAGTCCTTGAGAAATTGCGCCAGCACAAACTATATGCAAAACTGGAAAAATGCGTTTTTCATGCCACAGAAGTTGAATTTCTTGGGTTTATCCTGAGTCCAAAAGGAGTCCGAATGGACTCACGAAAGGTGGACCCAATTCTTAAGTGGCCATCACTGAGTTCAGTTAAAGGAGTACAAAGCATGCTCGGCTTTGCCAATTTCTACCGCAGATTCATCCCGGATTTCTCACATGTTGTACATCCCATCACAGCACTCTTGCGAAAAAACAAACGCTTTATGTGGACTGAAGAAGCTGAAAATGCCTTCCAAGAGCTGAAAGCGAAATTCACGTCTGCACCTGTACTAAAGCAACCACGCCCTGAACTTCCATACATAGTGGAAACTGATGCATCCAGTTTAGCCATGGGAGCTGTCCTGTCCCAAAAGGACCCTGAAACTGGCCAGCTTCACCCAGTAGCATTTTGGTCCAGAAAGTTCTCGTCACCTGAGTTAAACTATGCTGTTACCGACAAGGAGTTATTAGCCATTAAATCCGCCTTCAAGGCTTGGCGGCACCATCTTCTCGGTGCCAGGCATACCATTACTGTGATCACCGATCACCGAAACTTGCAGTATTTAAAGACAGCCAAGGCCCAATCGTCACGCCAGCTCCGATGGGCATTATTCTTTGCCGAGTTCGATTTCGTGATAACCTACCGACCAGGTTGCAAGAACGGTAAAGCAGATGCCTTATCCCGAATAGGGATGGGAGAGGCAGAAGTGAACCCAGAACCAGTACCTATAATTTCCGAACAAAGGATTCTTGGCATGACTACTCTACAGACACTAGAGGACATTCAGGTGAAGATCCAGCAACTCTTTGATTCCACAGCCCTGCAGGACTGGGTAAAGAAAGTCCCGGACTACTCTGTCACCAATAACCTGCCTTATTACCAAGGGCGGCTATTTCTGCCACACAAGGAACTACAAGAGCTAGTCATTTCCCATTATCATGACACCCTAATGGAGGGGCACCCAGGTATCGCAAAGACTGAAGCTAAAATTAAGAAACAATTCTGGTGGCCCACCTGGCGAAAGGATATTAAATCATTTGTAATGTCTTGTGGCATTTTCACACCAAAACAAAAGTCAGAAGAAAAAACCAGCTAGACTCTGACAACCTTTAGACATTCCGCCTACACCATGGCACACCTTATCGTTAGACTTTATTACTGATCTACCTCCATGCAATGGATTTAACACCATTCTAGTTATTGTGGATCTTTTTTCCAAGATGGCCCACTTTATTCCTTTAAAGGGATTACCTTCAGCTTCAATCGTGGCCAAGGAGTTCCTCGAAAACATTGTTCGCATACATGGATTTCCGTCCGTATTGGTCTCTGACCGGGGCAGTCAATTCATTTCACATTTTAGGAGGAAATGTTGTCAGTTGGCGCAAATCGACTTGAGGTTATCGACCAGTCACCACCCCCAAACCGATGGTCAACCGGAGAGGACCAACCAGACTCTTGAACAATACCTGGGTTGTATGTTACATCAGACTGAGAGTAATTGGAAAGACATTCTTTGGATCGCCGAATATGCATACAATAATTCAGTACATTCTGGAACTGGACAAAACCCCTTTTATACCTTACATGGGCACCATCCTCGAACCTCAGACCTTGACTCACCCCAACACTTAGAAATGCCCGCAGTGGACCATCTGCACACTACGGTTACACAAGCCTTTAAGGAAGCAACTGCACATTTAAAACAAGCGAAAGAAAAATACAAGAAAAATGCTGATCGGCATAGAAGCGATACTCCACAATACCAGGTAGGGGACCAAGTATGGTTGGCCACAAAACACATACCTCTAAAGGGAACACAGACCTTTAACCCCAGATATTTGGGACCTTACTCTATTAAGGCCATTATCAACCCAGTGGCCGTCAAGTTGGACTTACCTGCTAATATGCGAATTCACTCCGTTTTTCATGTGTCACTTTTGAAACCAGTGTACCCAGGGACAAGACTAACCAAGCCACCAGACCCCATCCTTATAGACGAGGACCCGAATTTGAGGTCAAGAATATCCTGGACTCCAAGTTGGTGAAGTCAAAGTTTTTTTATTTAATCGACTGGAAAGGTTACGGACCCACAGGACAGGTCATGGGAACCTAGTGACCACGTTCATGCACCGCGATTGGTGATAAAATTCCACCAAACTTTCCCAGACAAACCAAAACCACGGGGAAGAACGACTTTAAGAGGGGCCTTGGGGGAGGGGGGGAGTGTTGTCATCATGCCTACCCCCGGGGATCCAGATCAAGTCCAGCAGCCCCGGAAGCAGGCATTTAGTTATTCCAAGCAAGCCCACCAACCCCTGATAGGGGCCATTTGGGTGCAGTCCTGGCGCCATAGGTGCCAGGCTCATAGATTAAAACTTACCTGATGCAGACCATGATGCAAATTTACCTGATGCAGACCATGCTGCAAGAGCTCCAAGCCGAAGGAGGCTTGAAAGGGACTACTTTACCTTGGGACTATTTTTCTACTCAGGTGGGGTCGGGGAGGAATAATTACCTGGGACTACTTTGGAGGCTATTTAAACCACGCCCGAAAAGCAGCACACGCTTCACGTTATTCTGCATCCAGCAGCGTAACGCTCACCGTGCCTGCAAGTCTGCATCCAGTCTTCTGCCACGCCCGCCTCGAGTCTGGAGCTCCTAGAAAAAGGGAGAAAGAAGGAGAAAAGGTTAGAACAAGAGCAATACCTTTGATCCTTACCTGAATTCCCGGTCCACCGCGCCTTCGAGCTGGAAGAAAGAAGTTATTTTATGTGCGTCGCATCACCTGCTGCAGTGCCGCGCTGAACTCATCGGCCTTCGCATCATCTTCACTATCCACTGCATCCTTCTGCATGTACCCGCCGCACTCCGGCACCTAAGGGGAACACAAGAACAGCAAGGTGAGCCAAGGGAATAAACCGAGGCAATATTAGTTACCCCCCATAGACTTACCTGATTATACCACCGGGGGTACTATTCCTCTTCACGGGTCGGCGCAGCCTCCACCGCATCCTCGCCGTACCCCGGCCCCTAAGGGGAACAAAAGGACAGCAAGGTGAAACGAAAGGGACAAACAAGAGGAAACCTCCTCACCACAATAGACTTACCTAATTTTACTGCCATAGGCATTATTCCCCGAGACTTCATACTTTGTCTCAGCGCCTGAATAAGGGAAAAAGCAACAGGTTACATACTGACATTATTTTATCGAACTGTGTTGGATAATACAAATCCTTACCTGAATATTACCGGTTGCCACGAGGAACTCTTCGCTAGGGTCAAGCTGCAACCTGCAAGGAATCGGACAAGAGTGAAAGTCAGACATTTGAACTCTTACGAACTACATACTTACGGCGTCTTGCCGGAAATCTCAGAGTCAATATTGTTCTGGAATTCAGCAATTCCTTCGAACCAGTGAAGTAACTGGTTATCTACGTGCCCCTGCGCTCAGTGCAGGATGGAGAGCTCATCTTTCCAAACCATCAGGTGAGACTATAAGAGGGGACATCAAAGGTGATCAGTGGGGAGAACAGCGGGGGTGGGGGGGGTTTACGCTCAACTCCACGGGTGGTTAATTCCCTTTCTCCATTTGCAGAAGAATACTCCTACGGGCCAAGCAAACGAAGCTAGGTGGGCCAGTCCAGTCCGTCATCTCGGCACTATGCGTCACATTGGTGGAGACCGCAGCTGTCCAGTTCAGATCGACGCCCCTGTGGGAGCCAGGTGAGCGTAACAGTGGCCCAGTTGTAGATTCAGTGCAGTTTCAGTCAAGAATTAGCAAGGGAGAGGGGGAGAGAAAGCAGAAGCAAAGAGGAAGGTTTTGAGGTGCTTCCGGAACCGGAGATGGTTCTCCTCAAGTTTCAGGGAGGCAGGAAGGTTGTTCCAGAGGGAGGCCCCTGCCGTGGAGAGAGATCTACCCCCAGCTCGTTGCTTGGAGAAGCGGCTGACCCTGAGGGAGTTGGAGGCGGATGAGCGAAGAGCTCGAGAAGGAAGATATTTAGGAAGAGAGAGTTGAAGGTATTTAGGCTCCAGGCCCCAGAAGGCCTTGTGGACAATGCAGAGGGTTTTGAACTTAATCCTCACAGCCACTTGGAGCCAGTGTAGAGATTTCAGTCCTGGAGAGATACGGTCCCTGGGCTTGAGGCCACGGACAAGTCTCGCAGTCCTGTTCTGGATAAGTTGCAGGGGGCGGTGTGTAGAGGCAGGCAGATTTAGATAGAGGCTGTTACAGTAGTCCAGCTTCGAGAGAACCAGGGCTCGGGAGACAGTGAGCTTCTGGGGGAAGGAGAGGAAAGGAAGAATACCTCTGAGGAGGTGCAGTTGATAGTGTGACTTCTTAGAGACATCAGAGATGTGAGGAGAGAAGGAGAGTGTGGAGTCGAAGATGACCCCGAGGTTTTTTGCCTTGCAGGTAGGAGCAGGAAGAGGGCCAAGAGAGGCCGGCCATGGAGATGCAGGGAAGGAGGGAGTGGGTGTGCCGATGAGTAGAATCTCAGTCTTACTGGCATTAAGGCAGAGGTCATTGGCGGCGCACCATTCCTGGATAGCAGACAGACAGTCAGAGATGAGGGAAGGAGAGGAGGCGGCCGAGGGTAGTCAGAAAATGAGCTGGGTATCATCCGCATAGCACTGAAAGTTAGGGCAGAGAGCGGCGATGCGGTGGGCAAGGAGTGCCAGATACTGGTTGAACAGCCAGGGAGAGAGGTTAGATCCCTGGGGGACACCACAGGTAGAGAAAAAGATGTCAGAGAGGAAGGACCCCAGTTGGACCTGGGAGGGACGATTGGAGAGGACAGAGGTCAGCCATGCCAGAGCCTGACCAGTGATACCCAGGTTATCACGGCGACGGTTGAGCAGGATGGCATGGTTGACAGTATCAAAGGCAGAAGAGAGATCGAGAAAAATGAGAACACACAGAGTGTTGGAGTCAAGGTTCGAGATGTTCAGGAGAGCAGTTTTCGTGCTTCTGGCAGCTCTGAAGCCAGACTGATGGTCATGAAGACTACCAACAGATTCAGCATGGAGATTTAGCTGGGAGATGGCCAGTTTCTCCAGAAGCTTGCCCAGGAAGGGAGTGATGGAGATTGGGCGATAGTTAGCCGGGCAGGAGGGGTTGGCAGAGGGTTTCTTAAGAAGAGGGTGCACAAGGGAGTGCTTAAGGGGGGATGGGAAGACTCCAGAGGCGCAGGAGTGGTTGCAAAAGTCAGCCAGGGCAGGAGCCAGGGAGTCGATGTGCTCCTTGATAGTTTTGGAGGAACGGGGGTGAACCTATTTTGACGAGACTTTCATAGATCGGACTTGTCTGGAAACCTTGTTAGTAGAGAAAAGGGCAAAGGCAGAGAAGGAGGGAGGAAGGGTGGCTGCAGAAGGGCCAGAGGAAGTGCAGGGAATAGAGGGAGGGAGGTGATAGGAGGAGAGTGAGGACAGGATGTCCTGAGTTTTAGAGATGAAGTGAGAGGCCAGTGCCATGCAGAGGGCCTGGGAGGGGACAGGAGAGGTAGAGACTGCAGCAGGGTTGGCCAGCTCTTTGCAGATTTTAAAGAGTTCGGCCGAATTGTTAGATGCCGCAGAGATGCGGGCTTGGATAAGGGCTCTCTTCTTGGTGAGAACGGAGAGCCGGTATTGCCTTTGGAGCAGGCGGCAGGCCAGTTTGTCAGAGGATGAACATGAAGCACGCCATTTCCTCTCTGCCACCCTGCGTTTTAGGGTGACGAGATCCGAGTCATACCAGGAGTTACATTTGGCTTTGGCCTTCAGGCGGATTCTCATGACAGGGGCAAGGATATCAAGAGTATCGGATATAGCAGAGTGGAGCATAGAGAGGGCTGTGTCAGCGTGGAAGTCAGCCGAAGGGGGACGGGGGGGGTGAGAAGGTGGCAGCGAAAGCCTCAACTGACACACGCTTCATGGGTCGGATGACCGAGAAGGTGGGTGGCAATGATGGAAGTGGGTTTGCCTTTGGGGTAGGGAAGGTGAGGTGGGAGGATAGGAGAAAGTGATCACTCCAGGAAAGAGGAGTGGAGAGAGGGACAGAGAGGGGAAGGTCAGAAGAGATCAGGGCATCAAGAATGTGCCCTGCAGAATGAGTCGGCCCAGACGGGAGAATAGAGAGTGAGAGAGAGTCGCAGAGGTTGCAAAAGAGTTCAGCTGGATGTTGAAGTCTCCAAGAAAGAGGAGTTGAGTGGTTGAGGACAGGAGTGAGGAGGAGAGGTCCGCCCACTTAGAGAGGAAGGAGGAAATTTGACCAGGTGGCCGATAGATGATAGCCACAGTAAGGGAATGGCTAGGGGAGAGGGAGAGAGTCGGCAGACAAGGCATTCAAAAGAGGAGTAAGTCTGCGTTGGAGTGACAGTGGCAGGAATCCACTCAGGGAAGATAAGGGTCACACCCCCCAGCCCCCCAGCACGGTAGGGCCTGGGCACTGAGAGGATCTTGTAACCGTCAGGTAGGAGTGTGTCAAAGCTGGTGACAGAGCTGGCCGTGAACCATGTCTCGGTGAGACCGAGGACGTCAAGATCCAGTTCCTCAAGAAGGCGACAGATGTCGGAGGAATGTTTGACGGCAGAGCGAGAGTTAAGAGTGGCAATGTGGAGAAGGTTATCATCCTTGAAGGACTTCCGGGGAGGGGTACAGATCAGAGGTACGCCCTGCGGAGGTGAAGAAGGAGTACAAGAGGGGGCAGGGAGGGAGGGTGGAGGCAAGTTAGCCGAGGACAGAGGTGGAGGGACAGCAGGAGAGGAAAGGAAGTTGATGAGGCACGGGAAGCATCTATCAAAGAGGTGGAGGTTGGCCTGAGGGCCTTGGACCAAGACAGTCCTATTAGTGTAGACATTAATGATGGCCTTAGAGGAGTGGAAGGAGACCAAGAGGACATCCTAACTGGTGCCACCATTAATGGGAGAAGAGGAGAAAGGAGAGAGCACAGAGACCATATGAAGGGTCCATAGGTCAGGAGAAGGCACGAAAAAGAGGATGTCAGTGAGAGTTTCCTTGGAGGAGGCACTGGTGTAGGTGTCTGCGATAGGGAGGCCTGGGTTGGAGACCAGGATGGGTCCAAGATAAGACCAAGAGCCACAAGTTCGAGTCCACCATGTTCGCCGCTGCCGCGGGTCCCAGGTTGCATAGGCCACGATCACCATCACTGTCCGCCTCCATAGCCAGCCAGCAATCAAGCTCCTCCTCAAAGAGGAATTCATTCACCCCGGCCAGGTTGCGGGTGAAGTTAGACAGACTTAGGCTGGAAGAGGAGAGGGCCTCGCAGCCCAAACAGGCTCCACAGGCTCAGCCTAAGTCCTTGTTGGCCGCTTTGTCATTGACTACAGTGATGACCACCACGGCGGTAGGAGCCAATCCTACGAGGGTGGCTCCTGCCCCCACAGCGACACACACACACGGCCGCAGAGGCATCAGAAAAGGCTTCAAGTACCCCTGGAGGGATTAAAACACCGGTCCAGGTCCTGTTTGCAGGCCCTCAGGGTGGAAAAAAGGGGGTGGGGGAGGGTGAGGAGGCCCTGAATCAGCCCTCCAAAACTGACGTTCAACCCATGGACATTTTATCCCCGGACAACGCAAGAGTCTGTTCACACAGTCCATGAGAATTACGACAGCGGCGGCGCAGGGCCTAGTGCTCCGTTGCTCCATCCTCATTTAAGGGACATTCCAGTGACCGTTCACTCGACTCTCCACGCCCTGGTGGCGGAGATTTAACAGAGGTTGCCACCAGCACATGCCCCCGCATCAGGCTCCGCCACCAAGTCGGGACCTGATTCCTCCAGCGGACCCAGATACGACACTGGTACAGAAACGGTGGCGGGTACCGATGAGGACTTTGTCCTCACCACATTTGGATGCTCCTCATAGTTTCCCCACCAGATGAGGTGGGATTGTTCCACTCCATGATCTCCAGTGCTTCCGAACTGTTCCAGCTGGCGCTCAAAACAAAGGAGGGTTTCTTGTATTGGCAACGAAAATCCAAGTGGAAGAAGATCAAGGCGGTACCTTTTCTGGACGACATTTTGGAGGAGGGTCTTGCGCTCATGAAGAACCCATGCACGGCTCCAGTCAAGTGAGACAGATTGGAGAAGAAGTACAGTACCCAAGTACCTGAGGTCTCAACCGTTAGCGGACTCAGTTGTGCCGGCGTCGACAAGGAAACGTTCGGCTAATCCGGCCTCATCGTCGTCAGTCCCCCTGGACTGTGAGGGAAAGAGGATGGATGCCATGGGTAAGACGGTCATTTAAATGGTGGCGTCCGCAATCAAGGCAGCCAAGGTCATTGGTCTGGTACGACAGGGAGCTGTGGTACAAGCTGGCGCCTATCCTGGAGTTCCTCCCCGATGACAAGAAAATGGAAGCTCTCTGCCTCTTTCAGGAAGGGGAACTGGCGTCGGACCATGACATCTTGGTGGCAGTGGACATCACTGATACTGGTTTCCGTCAGATGGAGAGCAGAGTCTGTCTTTGTCGGCAGGGATGGTTGAAGGCCACTAACTTTCGTCAGGACGTTCATGCAAAGATGCTGGACATGCCTTTCGATTGCGAGAATCTGTTTGGGAAGGCGGTCGACGCGTCCCTCCAAGCCATAAAACCAGATACGGAGCTGACACATTCCCTTGGCACCCTTCAGCAGCATTGCTAGTCTTCCTTTCACTCCTCCAGAGGAAAGTCGAGCAGATTGTCCAATTGTTTCTCCTCATCTTACAGGCAACCTTCTGATTCTCCATGCAGGAGGCCTACAGGGCCCGCTCCCAGGCCTATGGTAGCAGAGGCCAGCGTTGCCGTCGCCCACAGGACAGGGCCCCGCTGCCCAAGCAGTCCTGAATCGGCCAAGATGTCGGGCCCCCACTCGGACCCAACCGGAGCAGCACATTCGTCAACTCCTGGCGGAAGTGCGAGCCATGTTACAGAAAGGGGTGATAGAGCTCATTCCCCACTGGCTCCTGGGGTCCGGTGTCTATTCCAGATACTTTCTGGTAAGAAAGAAGACAGGGGGTTGGAGACCGATCTTGGACCTATGCCACCTGATCAAATAACTGAAGTCCCAAAAATTCAGGATGGTCACGTTGCAACACATGCCCGGCCAGCTGGAAGAAAGGGATTTCTTGACGTTGTTGGATCTGGAGGACGCTTACTTCCATGTTGCCATTCACACGAAACACTGAAAGTTCCGACTGTTCGTGATGCAAGGCCAGCACTACTAGTTCAAGGTCCTGCCATTCGGCTTGAAATCAGCCCCAAGTGTGTTTACAAAATTGCTGGCCACGGTGGTGGCCCATCTGCGTATGCAAGGCATACATGTATACCCCTACCTGGATGATTGGCTGATACGCGCCCGCTATCTGGAGCTGGGCGACGAGCACACAAAGGAGACCGTCCGACTACTGATGGAGCTGGGATTCTCTTGGAGAAGAGACTATTGGCCATTCAAGCGAAGGTGCAACGACTGTCGTCGGCGAAGAAAGCCGCGGTACGGGCCATCAAGTCGCTGCTGGGCATGATGTTATCGTGCATCTACCTCGTCCATCTCTGCAGATTGCAGATATGACCCCTACAGGAATTCCTGAATGCATGTTGGATACAAGTGTCTGGAAGTTTTGCGGACAAGATTCCTCTCAACTAGGAGTTCCAACGGGCGATGTTGAGGGGTGCTCTCCCATATCGCCAAGGGAACGGGATTTCAAACCCTGCCATAGCAGCAGACAGTCACCACGGACTCCTCTCTGGAAGGTTGGGGGGCTCACATCGGACGACTACATGCCAGAGGTCTGTGGCTTCCAGAGGAGAAGGATCTGCACATCAACATCCTGGAGCTACGGGCAGTTTTCTGGCCCCTCAAGTCTTTCCTACCATCTCTGAAGGGCAAGGTGGTGAGGATCTTCACGAACAACACCACCACCATGTTCTACATCAGGAAGCAAGGGGGCACTCTGTCCACAGCGCTCTCCAAGAAGCTCAGAACCTGTGGCACTGGGCCATCCAACAAGGGATGTTCCTCGTCCCTCTCCACCTTGCAGGTGCCAAGAACACCAGTGCAGGCTCCCTCAGCAGAAAACTGTGCTCCTGCCATGAGTGGGAACTTCGTCAGGATCAGGTGGACCACCTGTTCGTCAAATGGGGCAGACACTGATCAATCTTTTCGCCACAGTGGCGAACTCCAAATGCCAGAGGTTTGCCAGCAGATTTCATCAACCAATGAGCTTGGGGGATGCGTTCTCCTTCCTGTGGTAAGGCCTGTTACTTTAGGCTTTTACCCCCCCCCCCCCCCCATTTCCTCTCCTGCTACGTTTCATCAACACACTCAGACAGTGGCCATGCAAGATGATGCTCATCCCCCCGGCGTGGCCAAGAAAGATATGGTATCCAGACCTGCTCAGCCTGTCAGCATGGACGCCAGTCAAGTTTCCTGCACATCTGGATCTGCTCACCAGAGTGGGAGGCACAATCCTTTAGCACGACCCAGGATCGATGAACCTGAAGGCTTGGCTCCTGCAGCTTTAGAGTTTGGAGTTTATGAGCTGCCAGCAAACTGCAAGGAAGTCCTTGCCAAGGCCAGGGAGCCATCGGCTCTAAAGTGCTACGGCCATAAGTGGAAGCGTTTTGCTATGTTGTGCCGGTCACAAAAGATGACCCCTCTGAGGGTCATGGCTCCACAGATCCTTCCATACTTGCTGTCCTTGGCAAGAGCTGGACTGGCACACACATCCATTGAGGTACACCTGGCCATCTCCTGCTACACCAGGTCTCCGGGAAGACCCTCGCTGTGGTCCCACAACTTGTCAAGAAGTTCCTCAAGGGACTTTTCTGATCTTTCCCGCCAGTGAAGGCTCCCACCCCGGCATGGGAACTCAACGTGGTTCTAACAAGGCTCATGGGGTCACTTTTCAAACCTATGCATCAAGCCCCACTCAAGTTTCTATTGTGGAAAGCTGCTTTCCTTGTGGCTTTTGCCTCTGCCAGATGTGTGGGTGAGATCCAGGCCCTATCCTGCAAGCAACCGTATCTGACTTCCTCGAATCAGGGGTGGTACTACATACACACCCCTCTTTCATGCCAAAGGTTCTGTCGGAAATTCCATCTCAACAAGCCTTTGGTTTTTCCTGTTTTCTTCTCGAAACCTTTGTCGCCGGTGCAGAGGGCTTTGCATTTGCTGGACGTTGCTCATGCTCTGCAGTTCTAAATGGCACGCACAAAGAGTTTTCGGAAGACTTCTCAATTATTTGTGAACTTTGGACCTGTGAACCATGGAAAGGCCTTGTCCAAGGCTTCCATCTCGAGATAGCTCTCCGGGTGGATCATGCACTGTCATTGGCTGGCGAACCGGCCGCTGCCGGGCCATCTGAGAGCCCACTCCAGCAGAGCGATCGCTGTGACTTCGGCATTCCATTCTGGTGTGCCCCTGCTCGACATCTGCAGGGCTGCAATGTGGAGGTCCACACATACCTTTGTGAAATTCTACTGCGTCGACAGGGATTCAAGGGAGGAGTCCAGAGTCGGCCAAGCAGTGCTACTCAACCTGGTTTACTTGAGGTGAGTCTGTTCCAGAGGTAAGTGTTAATTGCTTCTGTTGAGCCTTGCCACCTCCCGTGGTTGTGTAATGTGTACTGCTGTGTATTTGTTATTCATGAGTATGTGAATCCATGCCAGACCCCATGCTAGAGAAGGTTTAAGTTACTTACCTGTAACTATTGTTCTCCAGCATGGGTTTGACATGGATTCACATGCAAACGCTCCCCCCCGGCCCCTCTGCGGCTCTTCTCGATCATACAGCCACTTTACGTGCTTACCAAATCTGAAGATAGCTGCCAGAGGCAGGGCCTAGGGAGAGGGCTGTTTTTGTATGGGGGGCAGTACGACCCATAGGACAGTGATTGGTTTAGAGGAGAAATACAGTTTTAAAGAGAAAGTGAAATGTTTTTTTTCTTTTACTGAGGATTCCCAGCCTGACGACGGGGAATATTCATGAGCATGTGAATCCATGCCAGACCCATGCTGGAGAACAATAGTTACAGGTAAGTAACTTAAACTTTTCTGGTCTTTGCAGTTTTTCACGAGTCAAGGTTAATGCCAAGGGCTTGGCCTCGCCTCCCCAACTCTGCCATTCACCCGGGAGTGTCGCTGGTGTCCTTCAAATGCAATGCAGTCTTCTTGTTTGGAACTTGGCCTTCTCCACAGATCTTCTGCTGCCATTCGGAGGGAGCAACCTCCTGCAGGGATCTCCTGGGGTTCTCTACCCCTTGCTCTTGTCCCTCGGTCCGTTGCCCTGCTCCAGTAGGTTCGCCTTTGCCCCAGAAGTTCTGCTCCTGCTTGTGTTCCACTCTGCTCAGAGTGTGTCTCTATGTTCCGCCTTGTATCTGTGTGAAGAGAGCTAATTGGTATCAGATGTATGCACTTGAAGTCAAGTGCCTGACTTTGCCGGACCCAATTGTTGGGACATGTCCAATGCAATATGTAAGTGGTAGGCTTTTTGCTCTCAGTCGCCCTCTTTCTCGGCCCAGTGTTGGTGTAGAAAAAGGGGGGCGGGAGTTGGGACATTGGAGAATCCAATGAAATAGGATGGGTCATGGGTACGGGAAAGGGGGGAATACCGCGTCTCACCATTGGTCACCTCACCCTTACTCCCCGAACACCCCTCACCCAGGTGATCCTCCCGCACTGGTCCACCCCCAGGGTCTGGATCCAAAGGTGATGGCCGTGCCCTGGCCACTTGAGAGAGAGAGATCCCTGGGGACTAGTAGGTGAGGCACCCTTTAGTTTCTCACATACCCTTGCCCTAAGCGATGTAGCCGCTTCTGTTTCACAGGGATACAAGGAAAGGAAATCAGCGTTTCCCTGTTCTGTAGATTTTTGGTGTTCCACAGTGAAACAGTAGGGTTGCAGGTCTAAGAACCATTGCATGACTCGAGGGTTAGAGTCCTTTCGTTGACTTATCCATACCAAAGGTAAATCGTCATTGATGAGTGTGATTTTTCTCCCTAGAAGGTAGTACCTAATATGGACAAGAGTAGTTCTTCTCACGTGAGAAGAGTTTATGACTAGTGAATAAGATGGGGTGTTCTAGTCCCTCGTGTATTTGTGATAATACTGCTCCTAACACTATGTGGGAAGCATCGGTCTATAACAGAAGTCTACTACTTTTAGCATTGG
Organism: Ambystoma mexicanum; assembly: GCF_040938575.1. NCBI lineage: Eukaryota > Metazoa > Chordata > Amphibia > Caudata > Ambystomatidae > Ambystoma > Ambystoma mexicanum. The sequence continues at coordinate 537,797,638 of NC_090925.1, read as the reverse complement.
ATTTTGGCAAAAGGTTTGTTTCAGGTTATTGTGTAACATGCATCGTCTTCATCAGTCCAATTCATTTTCTGGGGTTCCGCATTTCTTAGTTTGTCTGTCAGTCTGGATGTTCTATCTGAAAATGTTGGGATAAACCTAGAGTAATTAACAATTAATCCTAGGAATTACCTGAAATCTCTCTTGGTGTTAGGTGTGGGGGCATCTAGGACGGCTTTCACTTTTTCGTTCTGGGGCTGGACAGTGCCATTCCCTATGAAGAAGCCTAGGTATTTAACAGCCGACTGAGCCAGCATACATTTGGATGGATTGGCAGTTTAGCCAGCCTCTCGGAGGGTTCTCATAATAGTACAACAATGAAAAAGACGGTCTTCCCAAGTTTTACTATAAATGACTATGTTGTCAATATAGGCCCCACAGAAATCGTAATAAGGCTGTAATATCCTGTCCATAAGTCGTTCGAAAGTGTATGGGGCCCCATTCAGTCGAAAAGGGATGACTTTGAATTGAAATAGTCCTATTGGTGTTGAGAAAGTGGTCTTTTCCTTATCAGGTCCATGTACAGGGACCTGCCAATATCCCTTGGTTAAATCTAGGGTTGACAGGAATGTGGCATTGACCTGTCTGGAGTCTATGCAAGACCTCCAAGAGTGATCGGTTTTGTCACTAACACTATAGGGGAGGACCATGGACTTGAAGAAGGCTCAATGATGCTTGCCTTTAACATTTTTCTAACTTCATCAATTGCAATTTGCTTTCGGGCCTCTGGGAGTCTATATGGCTTAAAATGGACCGCTTTCCCCATTGGAGTTCCAATGTAATGGTAACTGCCATGTACTCTCCCTGGTTCCTCACAGAATACATTGGGGAATGCAGTAATCAGGTTGTTCAAATCGTCACAGGGCTTTACAGTGGAGAGGGCACAGAGGTCCCTGGGGAGGAAGCTACCACCTGGAGCCCCGCTGTGACCCATCATAGCCCGGATTTTAAACTATAAGGATATAGAAATGATCCTAGAATACTTCAGGAATGGCAGCACAATTGTTAGTGCATTTGCGAGTATAACAGCATAGCCTCACTACACCCTACAGGTACAAAGACAGAGAATGCACTTCACCTCAGTGAAAAAGAGACGCAGAGAAGCAAATCTATCTCAAATATAGGTCGTTGTATCCAGTGAGGTTAAAGATCATACGAAATGGCAGGGCTACCTATTTCGACATCCTGGAGTAAGTACGTAAGTACATAAGTGCATGGACACAGAGAACCTGCCGACATGTGCCGGAGAAAGATCGTCAGATACTGCAGATGCATGATAAACACCACGCAAGCGGTAATGGGAGCATGAGAGGACCGACAACGAATAGTCACGAATAAAAGCATATGCATTTGTGAGGAATCTCTGACGAAAACCCCTTATGGTAAGCAACAGGAGCAAGCAGCATAGTCTGCAAGGACCAAGGAGCACGTTGCTCAGGAGCAACCTTTACCCAAGACAAGTTTCTCGTGTTTGGATACTAGCAGTTATGTATCGACCTGCTGCGGTCCAGTCACCAGTGGAAGGACAACTGGGGCCAGAGAGAGAAGCAGGATTGCCTGAGCCCAAGGTACTGAGTTGGGCAATCGTTGGGAAGGGGGTGGGAGAGGGTTAGGGGGGACAGTTGCCCATACAGCCATACAGTACATGCAGGCGGAGAGCAACAGACTTTCAGGACAGATAATGGAAGATACCGGTGATGGGGGAACTTAAGATATCCTCATGGAATACCAGGGGGCTTAATAGTTACATCAAATGGAATAGGGTAATGACGTATTTACGCCGCCAAAGGATAGACATGGAGCTTCTACAAGAAACGCACCTTACAGAAGACAGGTTAGCTGCTCTGGCCAAAAAATATTCTGGCACCACCCTGAGCTTGTAGTATTGGGCATACGCTAGAGGGGTGTTGATATGGGTCACACCAATGGTACCCTTCCGGGTCCTCAAAATGGTTAGAGACAAAGAAGGCAGGATGGTGTCAGTGCAAGGCTTCCTGGAGGAGAGAGAAGTATGTAACATAAACACATACGTCCCGAATCATGACCCAGCTGCATATTTCCTCTCATTATACTATCGCATAGGCACGATAGAAGCAGCACATTAATATGTGGGGGGGGATTTCAACTTTACTTTTTATATTTATATTGCGCAGACCATGGACCCGTGGGATTAAGGGCGCAACAGACAAAGAGACAGACCACAACACAGAGCAGGTGAGTAGCAGACGGGTCATAGGAACTTTTACATGCAAATTGTCGCAAACTGAAGCATTTTTAATTTCTTCTTAAAGAGATCTGTCGGCTTTAGGCACCTGAGTTCCAAAGGCAGGTCATTCCATGCATTAGGGGCTGCATTATGAAAGGTCCCCTTGGAGGTATTAAGGGGGTATTAAGGGTCCTGCACCTAGGAAGTGTCAGCTGCTCCTGATTACTCGATCTGATAGTTCTCCTCTGAGTTTTTTCTGTAAGAAGATCCTGGAGATATACAGGCATTTTACCCATTCGACTTTAATGTGTGATAACCAATAGGCGAAACAGTAGCCTTGACTCAACAGGGAGCCAGTGCAGCGCCCGTCTAGCCGCTGAGACATGGTCTCTCCGGGTGAGTCCCATGACCACACGCACAGCCCCATTCTGGATCACCTGCAGCCTGTTACAATCTGTTTTGTTAATACCCACAAGCAGGCTGCAGCAGTAGTCTATCTTGGCCCCCACAATTGCTCTAGCAATGGTCTCTGCATATGATTGGGTGATAAAAGGTCCGAGGTGTTCTAGAAGCTTAATATAATAAGCTGAGGCTGACACCAAACTCCCAACGTGCACCTTCATATTAAGGTGTTGGTCAGATATGACGCCTAATTTCTTAACCTTCTTATGAGGAACTATTTTTGTGTCCCCAATGTGAAAACTCTCTTTTGCTTAGCTGAGTTTCTGTAGCATACTCGTGGATCCAACAATCAGAAGCTCTGTCTTATCCCTATTCAGAGCCAAATTATTTTGAACCGCTCTCTATGAGGGCGTAAATCCTGTTCAACTGAGCTTCATCGGTTCAATGTATCCCAGAAATAGGGATGAGAAACTGCGTGTCATCGGCATAATTTGTAAACACCAGCCCCTCTTGCTTTAATAAAGCAAAGAAGGGTGCTGTGAAGATATTATACAACTGTACATTAAATCCCAAGCTGGATAGATTGGATAAAAACTCTAACATCCGGCTCCTGCGGCTAACAGGCATTCAACCTGTCAGACGTTTGGAGAGCCTTGCACCCCCAGACACAGGGATATTGACATTATACAGCCCCGAAAGATCTGTTCACCAGAATAGATTGTCTTCACAGGCGAGGAACCTCTGTGAGTTTACAATGGCAGAATACAGAGCGCAAGTATTATCAGACCACACACCACAATAGTCACCTGGCGTGTACTTCCTGCCAAAGCGAGTATACCAACTTGGAACTTTCGTAGTGAATCACTGAAGGATGAAATATTCCAGGAGCGCCTCCGAGTGGCCATTAAGGACTACTTTAAGCACAATGTAGGCAGCGTAGCATCAGCAGGGAACGTGTGGGAAGGCTTTAAGGTGGTGATCAGGGGACTTGCAATTTCTGAGGTGGGGGGAGTGCGGGCCGCGATACAAAGTGACTTATCCAGGGCAGAAGCCACATTGGAAGATATAGAAGGTGCAGAGTGTATGACAGAAGACTGAGCCCGAGAGGCTGTTAGGCAGAAACCTGTGCAGTTCCCTTAGGGAACACTGCAAAAGATTTAGGACTACAGGTGTTAGCAGTAAACCCACTTGGTAGCAGTCTGTACCACCCAGATTTACCTGGTAGCTGTGGCTGAGCAGTCAGACTTCTCTCAAGAAGAGTTAGGCAGTATACAAAGTATACACAATAGGCACTCAGACACACCAATACAAGCAAACACTGACCAGAGCTTTGGTATCAAAGTATATAATTATTTATTTAAAAACACACTGTTTGAAACACTCCAGCACTCTTATTGTAAAATATTTTAAACACAGTTACTATTGTAATATATACACCCCTTTTTCCTTATCAGATAAGTCTTAGTAAAACGCCACTTATTTTCATACAGAGGTGAGCGCTTGACTAGATAGCACTCCAATAAGTTTGTGAAAAAGGGAGGGAAAAAGACAGAAAATGGAAAGGTACACCACTCTAAGATTCAGGAACACTGATAGCAAGGCAGAAGAGCAAAAGTCACTGGTGAGCCAAAGTCCAAAGGCTGGGCCCACTCTTAGAGAGAGCAGAGCACAAATGCGCCCAAGATCACACAGTTACACTAGGCTTAGAAAGTCTTGCAGAGAGTTCAAAAAGAGTTTAGAGAGGCTTAGGAAAGTTTAGCCAGGGTGTCCCAGGCTAACCCAGGTTCGAAAGCCGGGGCTAAATCTTCCCCGTACAGTCGGTAGCAAGGGAAGCCAGGCGGGACACGGTACCTTAAGTGGGAAGATCCTCCAGCGGTGGCAGTTGTTCCTGGCAGTGGATGCAAGTCGCGTCGTCGTCCAGGGGAAGGGAAGATCTCGACTTGGAGGAAAGATGAAGGTCGTTGCACTGCCAGGGAAGAAACCAGCCGCGGAGTTTTCCGGTTAAAGGTGGTACCTTTTGTTCACGCTCGTGGTAAAACGTGGTATCCTGGTTGCCGGGGTGCTTGGCACAGGCAAGGCGGCCGCGAGGTATGTTGGGAAGGCGAAAAGACGGTGAAACTGGTTATCCCCACCAGTCAAAGGAAGAAGACTCTCCGGCGGGAGATCTCCTCTGTCGTTGGGAAAAGTGGTGAGACAATCCAGCAGGGCTCCACCGGTGGTGTCGTCGTGGCAGGTCGGCTCAGCTTCTCCCTCGTCGGATTCTTAGGTCCTGTGGCGACTTCTGAAGTTCCAGTCCCCAACGCCCTGCTTTTATGCAGAAAACCCCCATTCACTCAGCCTAGCTGTCACTCAAACATGCTAAGTGGTGAGCCGGCCGGCTCACCACTTGGGCCAATCAGGACGGAGTGCGACTTGAGTTGCCTAGGCAACTCAGTCCAGGGTGCCTAAATCCCCCTCCACCCCTCCTAAGTACCCCAGACAGAGTGGCACCACTTTGGAGGGCTTCTGTGGAGAAGCCCGCCAAAAAGTGGAACAAAGGGCTCGACTTGGGTTGGAGTCACAGAAGAGAACACAAACGCCATTTTAGAATCAAGTTTTGGCAAAAAATACCAACCGGAGAATTAATATTAATTAAATAAACCGGCGGTATGTTCGAGGCTACCGTAAATAATTAAATAAAGATAGTAGTCTAAAACAATGGGAAATCCCATAGGAAAATATTTGCGGTTGAATATAAAAAGTAGTATCCACTGCCACCAGCCAAAACTCGATCAGGGGGGACGGAGACTTGCCCCCTCGACTAACAGACCCCGGGGCAATTGAATTGCCCCAGCCAGTATGTCCACAATATGATGGTTTGTACTGGTTCTGTTCAGAATTTAAGACTAGTAAAGTCGATGGTGACTTTACATGCCCTGGGAGACAGTAGTCAGTCCCAGGGTATGGAGTCTATACTGGGGGGTCACTATGACACCCCTGTGTTACTGCACTGAGGGTGCTGTGTTACACACATCACAAAAACACATGAATCCCTATGGGGTAAAAGACCCCATAGCCCATTAAACACTTCTAGATTCAAAGAAACACACTCAAATCATGCCCAAGAGTGAGGGTAAAAGAGTCTCACTCTTGGCAGGAGAAAAAAATAAACCCCAAAAATCCAGCAAAGCTGCTGGGGGACTCACTAGGTTAGGAAATTCAGCCTAAACAGAGAATTCTCCCTAACGGAGGCTGTTCGGTTAAAACAGGAATCTTTGAAGCACTGGGAACATTAAATTATACGAAATATGTAGAAAAACAACACGCAGAGGGAGATAAGCTGGGACGACTGCTTGTCTTGCTATAGAAAAATGAATCCAGATGAGAAGCGATAAGGTAAATCAGGAGTGTAGACTGGACAGAGTGCATGACACAAGAAAGCATTAATAGATGCTTCCTTAACTTCTATAAGTACTTGTACACAGAGACGTCAGAAATACCGCCCTCTGAGATATGCGAGGCTCTAGCACAGATAGACTTACCCAGCTTAGATCCTGAGGAGGTCGAATGTCTGGAAACTCCTATTACCCTAGAACAACTCGAAACCATTATTAGAGGACTTCCGACCGGCAAGACGCCTGGAACGGATGGGCTGCCCAGTGAATTGTACAAGGAATATATTGCAGATATCACGTGCCCTATGCTAGAAATGCTGCAGGAAGCATTTAAGACGAACATACTTCCTATGTCCTTTAGGGAATCTCTTACAATAACATTGCTAAAGCCAAATAAGCCCAATACAGACTGCGGGTCATGTAGACCACTATCACTATTAAATCAAGATGAGAAGATACACACTACCTTACTGGCCAATAGACTTAAAGAGGTGATAGATAAACTCATACAACCGGACCAAAAAGGATATGTCCCAAATAGAAACTACATGGAACTTATGCAGGTTACACCATGTCATTGACCAAACCATGAGTAGCAGCAGTCCGTGTGTAGCAGCCTCATTGGATGCAATCAAAGCATTTGACTCTGTCCAATGGCCATGGCTATTAGCTACGCTAGGGAAATTCGGAATGGGACCTACATCAAATGGTCACGGCTACTGTATAGCAAGCCGGTAGCGAGAGTTAAGACGGGAAATCAGATATCGGAAACAATCGGAGTTAGAGAAGGGTACGAGGCAGGGATCTCCATGGTAACCTATGCTGTTTATATTAGCTTTAGAACCCCTAGCGGCATAGCTTAGGAAGGAGTACCAGGAGGTGGCTATTGATACACACGGTAGATGGAATCTGATCTCCCCATATGCAGATGACATGCTGTTATATTTCCAACACCCCAAGACCTATTTACAATATATAATGGAGGTACTCAAGCGTTATGCGGATTTATCAGTCATCACAGTTATCAAACAGAAATTGTGCTCGTTTCCCTTCGGAGGGTATAGGGGAAGACCTGAGCATGCACTACCAGTGCTTCCAATGCAATGGGAGGTGGACACGTTCAGGTGTCTGGGAGTTGACATTTATCACGACCCCAAAACAGAACACACACACAACACGCAAAAGGCACCTGAAAAAAGTGGGGAAGTCCATGGATTTTTGGACGAGGTTACCACTCTCACTGATGGGGAGAGCAGCGTTGCTCAAAATGGTAGTCCTTCCCGGGTTTCTTCACTACTTCACCAATATCCCGTATGAGATTCCTAAGTCCTTCTTCAAGAAACTAGACACTGTGTGTCGGGGTTTCTATGGTAAAATTCCAGATGTAGGACGGCGCTCATGAAATTATAGAAGCCTTATGACCAAGGAGGGATTAAAGTCCCAATTTTGAAATGTATTTTGTGGCATTTCAATTGCAGTTCGTCACAGGTTGGCTGTCAGACGAGCAGACACAAGATAACCCCCTGTTGCGGCATGCATGCACCCCCTTCATCTTGAAAGAGGTAATATGGATACACGCGGCACAACTGGTAAAACCCCCCACTCCTTTTAGTACTGGCTAAAAGGATATGGAATAGAGGGTGCGGTCTATCGGGAAATAAATCGCCCTATTCCCCCCCAAATCCCATTAGTGATGCTACGAGCAGAGGATAGGAAAACTAGGTTAATGGTAAGGAGGTACTAGGAGCCCTAGGGTGTGGTAACAATTGGAGACTTGTTAAAGGAGGGTAAGCCGGTAGACTTTGGAACACACGTGGCAGAGACGGGTTTGCACATAGGCCAACACTTACTGCATCCCTCCTTCCTCGCAAAACTTAAACAGAAATGGCTGCTGGAGCTGGGAGAGCTTAAGCAAGATAAAACAATAGAAACACTGTACGACATTGCGGAAGGAGGGTACGCAGTATCGAGAATATATGAACTAATTATGGCCCAAAGGGGGAATGTGTTGGCATCGACCAGCCGTCACTAGGAAGAACTACTGCAGGAGCCAATATCCGATACGGACTGGGGCAAGGCAGTAACATATCATAAAACAGTATCCAGAAACGTAAAATTCCAGCTGATGCAACTATATATAACCCACAGGGCATACCTAACCCCCCGGAGAATTGTGAAGTTTCACAACGCAGCAGAACAAAGCTGTCGACGATGTGGGCTGGTCGACGCAGACATGGTGCATATGTTCTGGGCATGTAGTGAGATCCAGCCATACTGGAGGAACATGCACAAAGGCTAGCAAAAGCAGACATAATGTTAGTCATAAGGTCCCCCACTGCCTGCCTGTTGGGGATATTTCCGCTGCCACAACGTGCGAAACTTGTTAGCAAATTGAAAGACCTGGCCTATATATTAGCGAAACACAGAATAACAATGCTCTGGAAGTCACGTAAAAGCCCAGAAGCATGAGAGCGGTGGGCTGATCTCCAGAAATGGTTCCACATGCAAACCTCGATTAGGCAGGAAGCAGCTTGAAAAGGGTCACAATTTGAGAAATGCAGACCTAGACACCTGGAATACATTTCTTCAGGAACTGTTTGCCTCTGAATATACCACCACCCAGGCGGAAGAACCCATTCTGCAAAACCCTGCGGAGGTGTAACGTAGATAAGGATGCAATGTAGCAATGTAAAGTTTATGTTGTTTGAAGACAAATAATGTGATTGATATGGGCTAACGGACGAGAAGGGGGATGGAAGGGGGAAGTTGCAACATAGACTTAACACTGGTATGATACGCTGGTAGTTACACAAGAATGTCTGTACGTTAAGTAAAATGTTAATAAAATATATATTGAAAAAAAAGGTTGTTCAAATCTTCTTGTTTATATTTCAGAGGTGTCTATCCCCTCGGGTACCAAACAAGACAATATAGAGGAGATAGTAGCGGAGGTATTTTCTTTCCACTCTTTCAGGAGATTTACGTTGTAGAGGTGGGTCTTTTTTCTCTTATCGGGTTGTGCTATTTTGTAGGTTCAAGTTCCTGGTTGCTCTAGCACCTCATAGGGCCAGTGCCACTTTGAAATAAGTTTATTTTCAGAGGTAGATAAGAGGACTAAAACTTTCTGTCCTACGGAAAATTATCTTAAGTTTACCTTCTTGTCATACGTAGATTTTTGTTGGGCCTGAGCTTTCTCCATATGAGTGTGGACTAGACTCTGGACGACTTTTGGGTGCTCTCGCAATCGGTTATCTGTCTGTGAGAGGGGAATTGACGCCTCTTCTCTTTCTTCCCTGGTCTCCTGGAGCATGTCTAAGCATCTCTTGGTTCTCTATCGTAGAGTAACTCAAAAGGGGAGAAACCGGTGGATGTTGAAGGGTATTTTTCACTGCAAATAGGGCCCACAAGATCATACGATCCCAGTCCTTTCCATCCTCGTCTACCAATTTTCTCAGAATCTTCTTGAGGGTCTTTTTAAATCTGTCTACCATTCCGTCTGTTTGAGGGCTGTAAACTGAGGTTCTCAAGGTGGTAATGTGTAGTGAATCCTTAACCTCACCCATAAGCTTACTCATGAAATTTGATCCATGATCTGTTAGAAGTTCCTTGGGGGAAACCAACCCTAGAAAAAAATGGCAACAGGTGTTTTAAAATTTGCTGGGTTGCATTGTTCCACATGGAAGGCTTCTGGGTACCGGGTAGCGTAATCAAAGATTAAGAGACTCTATTTATTACTGAGTCTAGAAGTTTCCAACAGCCCAATGATATTTACCCCAATTCGGGAGAAAGGGACTTCAATTATCGACAAAGGGTTTAGAGGGGCAGGTAAGAGAATGTGTGAGCTGGTTTTTTGGCTTATCTCACATGCCTGAAGTTCTTTATTCAGCATCGATACCCAGCCAATCCCACTGATGTGAGCTTGGGTTTTCGATTGTCCCCCTGTAAAATGAAAGTGTGCAATCTCTAGCATGATCTTGCGATGAGTTTTGGGTATTACTAACTGAGTTTTAATTAGGCCTTCCCTGGAGATTTCCCTTTTATAAAGTAATCCCTGTTACAGGAAGAACATGGGGCTCCCCTTTTCTTGTCCGTCTCCCTCAGGAATCACTAGTAAGAACGCCTCTGCGAGTACTGTATCATTTTGCTGGGTGAAGGCTAGATCGGAAAGGATAGTAGGTTCCTCTTCCCTTTTTGCTTCGCGGAAATGTGTCTAATCGGCCTCTCCAAAGCCTAAGCTACCTCTGGTTCAATTTCTTCCTCAGAACGGGGAAATAGAGCCTTCTCAATAGTTTCCTGTGCAATTATGTCCCCAGGGTGTATTTCAAATGGGGTCTCGCCATGGTTCTGTAGGAGAACCTTTGTTTCCCTGAGCCTGGATCTATAACACCTGCTAGGACAACTAGATCAAACTTCCAATCTAGCCATATTTTGGGGCCAATCTTATATAGAAACCTGCAGGGGTATTAGAACTAAGTGCGTGGGAATCAACCCTCTTTTCCTGGGTGGGATAGTGGCTTCTCTGCTGCTACAATTGTCAAAGCCTCTGGATTCTTTTGTGGCAGTCGAGGGGGTCTAAGGCACTGTGACTACATTTGTGGAATTTAAGGGTGCCCCAATTTGTTTCAATTGATTCCTATTCCCCTGACACCATATGTAAGGGAGGCATGGTATCACACGTATGACACTGACACAAAAGGTACAATTTGTAAAACCTTTATTGAAGTGTTCAATGGGGTTGGAGAAACTCCTACTTTGCCCTGTAGCTAGAATGGGAGTAGTCTTCACCATCAAATAATAAATAAAACCGTCCTAGTTGAGTTTGTCAAATCAAAATAGCCTATACTAACAAAAACCTAATGCCTGTCCTATCTCTTGTTCAAAAAGTGTGTAAAGGAGAATATGTATGCAAAGGAAAGTCAGTGGTCAAATATAAAGAATAAAGGTGGCTGAGTCAGCTCTCCTCTCCACGGTAGACAGCACGGAGTAAGGCGTTCCCCTGAGGTAGGATGACACACTCTGGCTCAGATTCTTAACACAGTGGCAGTTCAAAACGTGGATCGAGGCCCGCATGCCCTTCCACAATAAAGTTTCACTTTCCAGCTTCCAAAACCCAGGCCAACAAAAAGTTCACACCAGTTCCCTCAGTTGGGCTCTGACCTTTCAAGGCAAAAGTTCATGTTGGTCTTCCTCAGTCGGGCTTGGACCTTTCAAAGCAAAAATGCTTGCAGGGGTTCCCTTCCCCAAGCTTAATTCCTATCCTTTAGGGGTTCCCTTCCCCAAACTTATTATACTTCTGATCTCCCTCTGTCGGGCTCGGACCTTTTCCATGATGTCGAAGACTTTCGAATGTGTGTGGCTTTTTTTCTATAGACATCCGCAGGACCACTTTGACTTTCTCTTGCTTTATTTGCCCCAGTGTCTCTTGGTTTGGGTCGTTCAATGTCATAAGCACCAAAGTTCAACTTTCACCTTTTACTCTACCCTTCTCTTAATTTTGATCACTTTGCTTTAACAGTTCATTCGCTTTATCGCTACAAACATTTCACCTTTCACAGAGACTTTCGAGTGGGCTACTTCCTTTCGCCAGACATCTCTGTTACTCAGTATTGCTGGTTTCACAGCTATCAGTTTTTCACAGGTCTGCCTTTCTTCGCGTCTCATCCCCATGTGTGCAGCCTGCAATTTGTACGATATAGTGTTGCCAATCAATCTTTCTTTTAACACACACCGGTCTTGCATGGCGCTTGCCAATTCACCGGCTGTGTGAGTTTCTTTCTCATCTTTGCAGTTTTTCACAAGTCAAGGTTAATACCACAGGCTTTGCCTTGCCTCCCCACCTTTGCCGCTCACCGGGGAGGGTCGCTGGCATCCTTGAAACACAATGCCGCCTTCTTGTTCTCCACAGATCTTTCACAGCCTTTTGGAGGCAGCAACCTCCTGCAGGCAACTCCTGAGATTCTCTACTCCTTGCTCTTATCCCTCGTTCCGTTTCTCTGCTCCAGTAGGTTTGCCTTTGCCCTGGAAGTTCTGCTCCTGCTCGTGTTCCACCTTGCTCACAGTGTGTCTCTATGTTATTCCTTTTATCTGTGTGAGGAGAGCTAATTGGTATCAGATGCATGCACTTGAAGTCAAGTGCCTGACTTCGCCTGACCCAATTAGCGGGACATGTCCAATGTGATATGTAAGGGTTAGCCTTTTTGTTCTCAGTTGCCCTCTTCCTCGGCCCAATGTTGGTGTAGAAACGGGGTGTCTGGGGTCCTCAGAGAATTCCATGAAATAGGATGGGTCATGGGTATGGGAAAGGGTGGAATACCACATCTTACTATCCGTCGCCTCACCCCCGCTCCCCGAAGACCCCTCACGCAGGTGATCCTCCTGCACTGGTCCACCACCAGGGTCTGGATCCAAAGGCGATCACCTACCCTGGCCACCTGAGAGAAAGGTCCCTGGGGACTAGCAGGTGAAACACCCTTTGGTTTCTCACAAGGGTGAATGCGGTATGCAGTGGGTTCTGGAATGAGCATTTGGCAAAACTAACATGGATCGAGGCAATGGAGAAACCAGTAGAGGTGCAAAAGCAGGAAGAATATGAACCGTGTTTCTATAATGCAGGGAGTGTCTTTGTGGGGACCAACAGTAGGTGCAATAAGACATTATATATCCCAGACCTCAAGAAAGGGACAGCAGACATGATGGATAGCTATTGGGTGTGCAGCCAGAAGGCATTTCTGCACCTCCCGCAATTATGGAGGGACACCTGCTCGCTGGCCTCATTGCACTCGGCGCTCCTGGTGGTCCCTGAAGAACACTTGATCGTGGGACCAGGTGGCTTGTCAGCCCTGGCACCCAACACCAGTGTCCAATGCCGCAGCGACCTATTTTCCATATCCTGCCAGAAAAGTAAAAGAAAGAAACATTGCTGAGAAGGAGGAGGTCCAATTACCTATCCCGTGATTCCTCACAGTTACTCAAAGAAATGACAGATCAATAGTGACGATACAGCACGGAAGAAACCTTTTTGCCTCATTACTGTTGCCATGACTGCAGACCACTGCAAATGCCAAATGGCTCCAAATCGTGTATTGAGAGGTGATCCAGTTGGCCAATGATACTGAACAAGGTCTCAATGCGCCCAATATGGAGATGCAGGCGATCCGGCTGATGACATTGCAGAACCAATATGTGCTGGACCTCCTCACTGCCATGGAAGGAGGGGTCTGCAAAAAAAATTCTATTCCTGTTGCACCTACGTACCTCCTGCGCTTTATAAATGCAAATAAATAAATAAATAAATAAATGATGCAGACAACGGGTCACTCACCAACATAATAGGGGCCCTGGACACTCTCGCCACTCACATGCAAACAGAATCTGGCATATAGAAGAGTGTCTAGTTTGACAACCTTTTTTCCTGGGCACCATCCTGGATGGGGGCAATTGTGAAGTTACTGGTTCCTGTGATCGTGTTTGTGCTGGTGATCTTCTGTACCTGCAAGCTGGGGCCTCGATGTTGTGCCAATGCAGTGCCTAGTAGTGCAATGATGATGCTTTCAATTGGGGTACAGGATGCAGTTCATAAAATAGTGCAGTTCAGACTGATGACCCAGAAAAGCCACGTATGGTTGCAATAGAGCACGACCATAATTCCCCCACCAGACCTGAGAATTATGTATATTTAGCAGGGGATGGAGGATCAGTATATATATCTTGTGTAACCCTTGGCAACATGCACAAGCAGGGGAAGTTTGCGGTCCGTATGTAGAGCATGGATACCAAAGGATGGGTCACCATCATACTTGGAAGCAGAAAGAATGGAATGGAAAGGATGGAGAAGGAGGATCAGAAGCTCACATGGGAATTCATTAATGTAGTATTAACGAGAGGGGGAATGTTGTGAAGAGGGGGAGAGTCGTCCCAGACTCCCAAGTGGTTTTGAATGAGGCAAAGGCCTTGAAATGTACAATAGGGGCTCAGAGGGGGTACAGAGCAAAGTGGTAGCAGGGGCTATCATGCGGGAGGGTAGTGCATGCTGTGGGTTTAGAACACTCTGAGAATCAGACACCATCTTAGACAATAGCAACCATATTGAATCGAGGCCTAACATTGCAGTGCAGCTGGGACTGGAGGCCTAAGCCACAAACATGGAAATAAGTGTATGCATGCAAGAAAAGGTTATATTGCAGGCACTGGTGAGAAAGGCCAGAGCTGCAAAATGCATAGACCTTTCATTGTCTCATGTTGCCAGCATTTCATATCCTAGGAAGAATGCGCCCCGCAAGGCCATGAGGGGGTTGAGAGCTCTCTGCGAAAAAGCAATCTAACTAGAAGGAGGACACAAGCCTTTGACCTTCCCCCGCCCCAGTTAAGTAATGGCGTCCAGCTGTACCCGTCCCAATAGCCCAGTATTCCAAGGTACCAGTGGGTCCAATACCACTGACCATAAAACTCTTAGGCCCCCCAATCAATCAGAAAAGATCAGAAGGCACGGACAGGCTGCCTTTACCATGGATTATGTGATTTGTGCTGCAAGGTGCCGGGAGGGGCAAAACAACAAATCTAAAATGTGGGTGGAGAGCTTTGGAAGGGTGCCAACATGCCTGGAATCAAGTTACAGTTTGTCAGTTACAATGACCTCAAAGTATCCGTTTAGCCCTTGTCTCCAGTACCAGGTGCACACTAAGTTAGAGATAGAGACTGTATTGTTTTTTATTCACATAACGAGCAATTAACTGTAGCCTCTTGCTTGATGACACACAAGGAGAAGCCCACGTGGAAGAAGATGGCCAGACAGGGCTGGGACCAATGGCCTGACATCCCTTATGGAGCAGGTAGCCTATGTATAGGGTCGGGCCAACCAGCCACTCAGATTTTTACGTTATGTAATTTGTGTCACTGATGATGGCGTGTGCCTTTTTAATGCGTTGCTTGTGCTAATTTTTCCAGAACCCTCCACGGCAGCAGAGTGCTTTGCTGGTGCATCTCTATTTTTGTGGAAATAAACCTTGTTCTTCTTGCAAGAGGTGTGCTGGGCCTTTTTCCCCTAGTGGGTTGCATTTTTTCTGGTCTGAGCGTTGAGGCGTTTCTCTACACAAACAAGGGCTTCTTCGTCTCTTCTTCCTCCTAGAGCTCAGATTCTTTATCACCAAAATATTTTGAGACTATCCAGGTTTCTCAAGGCATTTTAAGTCATCACACAGAACCCCTGGATACACTCAGTGGTGACACAAGGTTAACGTTTCCCCTCACCTGCACTGACAAATATCTTCCGTACTCAATATTGGACTGCTCACGCTTTAAGTGACGAAAGCCATTATGCTGTTTCCCCCTTGTGGAGAACAGAAGAACATACTCGGGTTTTCTATCTCACTATATTAGTTTATTAAAGAAAAGGTGAAAACCCCTAACTTTACCTAATATATGGTATTCCCTGACTAACAAAACGAACTAAGGTGCTCTTCAGTGGTTGATGATAGTCCAAATGAAAATGGAGCCCTCTGTCCAAAACTAAGCTATCCTGACCCTACCACTAGTAGAACAACTTAAGCACCAGAGAATGACTCCCTTCTCCTGTGTGATGTTTTTCCACCCAGTTCAGTTCAATAGCATATCCTTAGGTAGTTCAGTTATTGGGTTCTTCAATGTCTCAACAGTCTCTTTCCTTCCACAAAGTATCTCTTTTCTTTCTCTTTATTTAAACAAAACATTCTCTCTTTATTCAATGTCCACTTCTTTCCTTGATTGGGACCAGTTTGAGGGCTCAAACACTGATTCTTTTGACTTTCATTTACTCTTAATAATGTATCTTCAGCGGGACTAATTTAAGCCCCCCAGCAGTGCTCTTTAGTCTCCTTGTGTACTCTTGACATTTTGTGCTTACTGGGATGAGTGTCAGCGTTCAAGTAATGATTCTCACTCTTTGCATACTTTTGAGGCTTCACCTTTACTGGGACGAGTAGGAGTGTTCCAGTAATATTTCATACTCTCTTTTAGTACTTATGATAATTCATCTTTACTGGGACGAGAATGAGTGTTCCAGGAATGTTGCTTACTCTCTTCGTATACTCTTGACACTTCATCTTTACTTGGACGAGTATGGGTTATTCCCATTATTATCTTCGGCTTCTGTTCCGGGTCCCCCGTTCCCCGTTACCCAACTTCATCAGGGATAACGTCACCAGACTTTCTGACAGGCTGGGATCCCCTTCTTTTCTTGTCAGGGTGGTTACTGGTTTTCTTGTTTCACCGTCGGTCTGCTCACTCTGCAATACCTTACAAAACGTGGTATCAGCATCGTTCATGCACCTCCCGGTCCACAATGATGCAGTCACACCACAACTTGTCTGTTTCTCGACTTCAGGACGTCCTGTGACCTCTTCAGTCTTCAGAGTCCTCTCTCCCCTCCAGCGCCAGTGTCAGAGGTTGCTCTCTGGCTTCTCTGTCTGTCTGGACACCGAGCTCTGAGCGTGTTCCCTCCAGCAGATTCAAACCTCCCGCGCTCTCTCTCTCCTTAGGTCTCTGCCTCCAGGTTTTATGATGCTGACGTGAGACTTCCCTGGCGAAGTATCAAAGTCCTTCTTTTGTATTTGAGTTAGTCTCTGTATTCCTCCAGTAATCTTCTTTGTCTCAGTATCATATAAGTGTTTCTCTATAGGTACAGCCAGAGGACTTGCCTGGCAATAACAGTTTCTCGTCCGTTATTCATATTTCCTTCCATTAGATGTTTAGACGATGGGTTGGTGACACGTTTCTAATGGGAGTCCTTGTTTCCATAGGGGACAAGGTGAGGTCCAGCTAGACTCTAGCCCTAGGGATGGTATTACGTAGCAGGCTCTCCACCCTAGCCTCATGTGAAAAGGCCCTCCCCCGGGGAGAAGTGACAGAATCCTGTGATTCGTCACATTTCCTTTGCCTAAGTTCACTGGCTTCCCATTCTTCAGTGAGTGGAAATCGACTGAAGAAATCCACATTTCCCTGTTCTCGTCCCTTTTGATGTTCCACTGTGAAACCAAAATGGGTGTAAGTCTAAAACTCATCTCATTATTCAAGCCTTGGTATCCTTTCTTATAGTCATCCACATCAAGGGAAAGTGATCAGTCTAATTTTTCTTCCAGTCAGACAATATTTGAGGTGGGTTGAGGCTTCCAAATCGATGGTGTCATAATTCTGTTGCCTTGGAAAGAGCTTTCTGCTGGCATATAACACTGGATGCTCTATACCATCGTATTATTGAGACAACATAGCTCTGAGACCTGTTTTGGAGGCATCCGTTTGTAAGATGAACTCTCGGTTTGGTACCTTCAACACAGGTTCGCCACACAGAATATTCTTTAACCCATTGAAACTTGCTTGATATTGACTGTTCATGTCATCTTTTGAGACTGTGCATTTTTGAGCTTGTCCGTAAGGTTGGTGGCTATGGTGGAATAATTTGGTCAGAAGCAACAAATTAACCCTAGAAAGGCACAGAGCTCTTTTAGTTTTGGACGTTGGAGTCAGCTGGGCAGCCTTTACTTTCTCGCTCTAAGGTTGGACTAACCCATTGCCCACAAAAAATACTTATATTTCATGGCTGACTGTGCTAGATGCCACTTATTAGGGTTGGCAATGAGTCCATACTTTCCCAGGGCTCTGAGGACTTAATAAAGATGGAAAACATGGTCAGAAAAACTCCCACTGTGTATGACTACATAGTATACATACGCCCCACAAAAGTGTGTAAATGACCTCAAAACGCTATCCGTAAGGCGTTGGAAAGTGGCAGGTGCCCTGTGTAGGGCAATTAGTAAGACTTTAAACTGAACTAACACCTCAGGGGTCGTGAACGCAGTTTCTCTTGCTCTGAGGGGTTAAGAGGGACCTGCTAATACCCTTTTGTAAGATCAATCATGGGGATATATTTTGCCGACCCTAGTTTATCGATTACATCATCTATCCGAGGCATCGGGTAACTATCGAACAGGGAGATCTAAATATGTTTTCTAAAATCAATGCGAAATCTCCATGATTGATCGGGTTTGGATACTAATACAATTGGTGTGGACCAGGGGCTCTCGAAGGCATCAATAATATTAGCTGTTATCCTATTCTCCACCTCTTGTTCTATTTTGTTTTCTGGGATTCGGGGATCTGGTAGGGTTTTAAGTTTACAATTGTTCCCTGAGGTGTTCTGGTTGATTCACAAACACGTCTGTAAACTAGGCTATTAAATCTTTGATGTCTGCCTGCTGGGATAATGGCAGGTCTTGGGGAGAAGAGTAGCTATTGTCACTGTGGAGTCATCACTAGGATCTACTCTCCACTCTTTGAGGAGGTTGACATGATATAATTGTGCCTTTTGCCTTCGATCAGGTTGAGAAATAAGGCAATCAAAGGGGCCCTTCTTCTCAAGGACTTTATAGGGGCCGAACCATTTTGACACCTTTTTATTTTCTGATGTTGGCAATAAAACTAAAACAAACTGTCCTACAGAAAAAGTGCGGGGAACAGACTTTTTTATCATGGTTGTCCTTCTGGTGTTCTTGGGCCTGTCCTAAATGTTTTCGGACAATCTCTCTCATGATGGTCTTTTGTAACTCTAAGTTCTGTGCTGTTGAGAAATTGTCAGGATGGCCTCCTCCCTCTTTTCTCATTAAGCATATCTGGTACATCCCTGGCTCTCTCCCATAAAGTAATTCAAAGGGTATTCAGGACTTCCAGATCACTTGATTGTGGCGTCGGGCGGATATTGTGAGCTCTGGAGTGCACAAATCTCTTTTCATGCCTCTTCTTTTTATTCACCTTTCTTTCATTCCCCCGGTATGTTCCCCTCAAAATGTCCTGCAGTAACGTAACCTCAATCAAGGTGATACTGCCTTACTTTGCCGCCAGAATCCTTTGCTGCGAGAATCCTTCTCATGTGTCACAAATTACTCAAGAGACTGAGGGATCATTCAAGGGTGTTTATTGGGTCGTTTGTGGGCCCTAGGGCTGTCCCTCTTTACCTTGTCTCCCTCGGGTCCCTCCCTAACCAAGATTCCTTATACCAGTTTGTACTACACATAGGTAACTCCTACTATCTCATTTCTTAATTATGCTAAACACGGCTCCCTCTAAGAGCCTCTAAGAGCCAGCTGTCTAACTCCCATGGGACTTTCTACCTGTCCCTGTTCTGGCTGTAAGTTAGTGTTTTTAAGGGAATTGGGGAAAAATGCCTCACACACACTCTGACTTGAATCACTTGATCCTTGCACACCCAGTGTTACCTCTCCCTGCTTACATTAGCTGTTACCTCTTCTGCTTTACTCTTCTCCCAGTTCTTTCTGTCCCTCAGATGGTTCGCTCCTTCTCATCCTCTCACTACTGCTGTCACCCTTCTACTCCTACCACCCTCCACCTGCTCCTGCCTCTCTCGTACTCCTCCCCTCCCATTACTACCTCCTTTCTACTCTACCTCCTCCTGCTACTACCGCCGCTCTCCTCGCACTACAACCATGCTTCAACTGTTGATTTCACTCTCCTCTGACTAGTACTACTTTTTCCCACTATACCACTCTCCTACCACTACTACTGTCTTTTGCTGCTACTACCACTCTCCAACCGCTCACTTTAGTCATTTCATATACTATCTATCTCTCATCTGCCTTCGCATAGATGCCCACTCAAACTGCAGATCCACAGTCTCCATCCTTCCAGTGTCCTTCCAATCGTCTCTACCACAATCCTCCGCTCCTTCCCGTCTCTCGTACCCTCATCCACTCCTGCCTCTTAACTCACCCGAAAACCCACATAGTTGATTCCATTTCCCAAGCTCCATATCTCCCCTCCTTCTCTTGATTGGTCCACTGTCCTTAACCAATCATATGCTTTTCTCCCATCCCACAGACTTATTTGCAATCCACAGACTTCAACAAAGGGCTAGCCTCCGCCCACTCTATCCTCGCATGTCTTGGCTGTTACCTGAGAAAATACCAATTTTCTCTGACGTTGTTGCTCGGGGCATGGGTGTGTCGGTTCCAGGATTCAGGAGGTCTGGAGGTTGTGCCTGGTAGTATGTCTCATAGGCGTTCCCCACCACTCAGGATCCTAGACTGCCATGGAGCTCGGCAGGCATGCTGGGGGGCTCTCTTCTCCTTGGGGTTGGTCACAGACATCATAGTTCCTCCGCTTGCCATGTAAGGTGGGTGATACATGGCTGCCTGCAATTACTCTGTGTACGAGGGGGTAGTCCTGTCCTCAAATATTTACGGCTGCAATTATTTGTTGCAGTGATAATTTCTAACCTCCAGAAAGCAACAGTAAGACATTAAAGAATATGTATTTACTGGAAAAGGAATGATCCAAACACTGGAATGTAACTACTGTTGCCTTTTTTAATTTGGCTACACATGTAGGTTTTCAAAAGGAAAGTTTAAACAAAACACTTTAAATCAAGTGGGTCACAGGGTTCTCAAGTGTTCTATGAAAATAAATCCAAAAGAGTGCATAAACAATTGTGTCAAAAAGTACAGTGAACAGGACACTTTAAATCAAATAAATAAATTACAGAATGTTCTGTGGGGACAAATCCAAAAAACACAAACAGTTGTGTGGTATCAACTCACATATGCATAGTTTGGCTAAATATTACTTCATATTAGTCCACAAGCATGTTCAGAAAATACATCAAATGCAGTGAGTGTTTCAAATGCACCCGTTTTTAATCCCAAACAGTCCACAATGTATCTTTGGTGTTTAAGGTGTGCAAGTATCACCAGAAAAGACGCATGTTTTTTTTTTTGAAAATCAATTTTATTAAGTTTCCTTGGTGCATAACGAGGTTACATTCTTGCATTGCATTTATTAATGTGAGTTAACATAAAGAGAAAACCAGACGAAACACACCCCATGCCCCCCCCCCTCCCTCTCCCTCCCCCCACCCCCCTTCAGTTCGCGCTTACATAGCCTTGATAAACACTTGCACAACGGGCTCTCTTAATGATGGAGGCGTCAATACAATATGCGTGTGGCACGCCAAAGTCATATGGGCCAAACGAGTTCAGTTCTCAGCCGGGTCCTTGGCCCATGGTCCCACATCCGTGGGGAGGAGGGGAATCCCTCAGCTCAGTCTTCAGGACCTAGACCACTCGGCCGTACTTATCAAAGAAGGGGAGCCAAATTTCCTCGATACTGGACTTAGACTCATCGAGCAGGTGTGTGAGGAACTCCATGTCGTAGATGGCCCTTACTTTGGTCACCCAGGTTTTTTCCCCTGGCATTCTCGGGTGTTTCCATTTCTGCGCTAGACAGCATCTAGCTGCTACCAGCATCACCTGGAGCATGTGATCATGAGTGTTACCCCGGTCCTCTTCGTTACTAATCCCGAAGAGGAAGAGCCACGGGCAGGATACTCGTTCTATCCCATCTACCCCTTTGATCCAGGTCCGCACCTTGTCCCAGTATTTCTGGACCACTGGGCATCCCCACCACATGTGGATATAGTCACCTCTCTCTGTCCTACATTTCCAACAGTGTGGGTCATATCCTGGACGCATTTTGGCTATTCTTTGCGGGGGGTAGTGCCATCTATGTAATATCTTGAGGGCCTGATGGCGATATTGGAGGGAGGATGTGGATCGATTGGCCCGTCTACACATCTCTGTCCATCTCTCGTCATCAATTTCCTCGCCCAGGTCCCTACCCCATTGTATGCGTGCTGGTGGCGGGTCTCGGGGGATGGAGAACAGAAAGAGCTTGTATAGGCGGGAGATTATCCCCTTGGAGCCCCTTGCGGTCAGAAGGAGTTTTTCAAAGTCTGTGAGTTCCCTCCTGAGGGTATCACCCCAAGATGGTTCCGTGAGGGCACCCTTAAGCTGAAGATATCGGAACGGGGAAAGCGTGCCTATTCCCAGGGCTTCCTCAAGGTCCTTCAAGGGGAGGAAGGAGCCCCCCACCCACAACTGGCCGGTCCTACTAAGGCCCGCCTCGAACCATGTCTGGTAGGCTGCTGGTTCCGCTATTTTGGCCAGGAAAGGAGGGGCCCAGATGCAGCTCAAGGGGGAGGGCCATGTCGTGAGCCATCTATAGTAACCTCCCTCTCTCCACAGGGACCACAGTACTCTTAGAATCGGGTGGTTCAAGACTGATCTGGGGATCGTTCTCCTTGGGACCCAGAGCCATTCCTCTAGTGTGACGGGCGCCAGGGGCCTATTGTCCATGGCTACCCACTGTTTTTTCGGTCCCGGTGAGAAGTGATCGACCAGGATCCTCAACTGGGAAGCCCTATAATACGTCTCGAGATCAGGGTAGCCCACCCCTCCATCTTCCTTGGTCCTAGTCAGAACCTCGTATGAAATCCTGTGTTTTTTGCCCTGCCAGAGGAATCTAAGGAGGATGCGTTTTGTCTCGTCAAAAAAGGCCTTGGGGACTTGGACCGGGAGCATTTGAAAGAGAAACAGAAATTTTGGGAGGATAACCATTTTTATAAGGTTAAGGCGTGCCATCCATGAGAGACCCGTTCCCGCCCACCTTTCTATGTCTCTCCTGATTGCTGACCAGAGGGGGGGGAAGTTGGCCCCATACAGGTCCTCAAGGTTACGTGTGATTTGGACTCCCAAGTAACGGAACCCCTCATCGCTCCGCTTGAAGGGGAGACCCTCCACAAAGGTCACCTCCGTGTCTGGCAGGTTCCCACCCATGAATGCGACCGATTTGTCCAAATTAACCTTATACCCCGATAGTTCTCCATATCTTGCGAGGCCCTGCAGAACCCGAGGGATTGTTTGGGACGGTCTGGTGACATAGAGCAGGGCGTCATCCGCAAAGAGGCAGATCTTGCAGTGCATATCCCCCATCTGTACACCACTGATGTCCGCATCATTGCGGATCGAGATTGCCCACGGTTCCATCACCAATGCGTAGATTAACGGAGACAGGGGGCATCCCTGCCTCGTGCCACGTTCAAGGGGGAATTCCCTAGACTCAATCCCGTTAGCCACCACTCTGGCCGAGGGGGAGGAGTAGAGCGCGGATATCCATCCCAACCACCTTGGACCCATCCCCACTGACAAGAGAACCTCCCTCATGAAAGCCCAGCTGACCCTGTCAAAGGCCTTCTCCGCGTCAAGAGCCAGTAGGAGAGCGCCTTCATTCCTGGCCTCGGTCGTGGCCAATACATGGAGGGTCTTCCTTAAATTATCGGAACCCTGTCTATTGAGGACGAATCCCGCCTGATCAGGATGTATCAGGCGTGGGAGGGAGTTTTCCAATCTGGAGGCCAGGATCCTAGCAAAGATCTTGGCATCTAAGTTGAGAAGTGAAATGGGTCTGTAAGACCCACAAGCTGCCCGGTCTTTACCAGGTTTAGGTATGACGGTGATGAGGGCCTGTAGGAAAGTCGGGGGGATCGTGTCGTTGCCTCTAATTTGGTTGAACAATTTGGTCAGGGGCTTCACTAAGGTGGACTGGGTCTGTTTATAGAAATCCGCTGTGTAGCCGTCAAGGCCAGGAGCCTTTCCGGCCTTCAGTCTCTTGATGGCTCCCTCCACCTCCTCTTCTGAAATTTCCCCCTCGAGGGCCTCCAAGTCCTGGTCGGTCAGTTTGGGGAGGGGGTGTTCTGCCAGGTAGGAGGCAATGTCCTCCCGAGATTCGCCCGCTTGCCTAGAATAGAGTTTGCTGTAGTACTCAGCAAAGCATTCCGTCACTTCATGCCGGTTCCCATGAACCCTGCCCTCTTCGTCGGTCAACCGGGTAATCCCTCTCTCCACTCTACACCCCCTCGACCTCTGAGCCAGCAGAGTGCCTACCCTGTCGCCCTGTTCGTAGTATCTCTGTTTGGTATATCGCATCCTCTTAACCACCTCCCCTATGAGAACCGTATGGAGCTCCTGTCTTTTGCCCTGCATCTCGTCCAATAGTGCCCTCCGGTCCACTCCCGGGACTCCCAGTCTGGCCCGCAAGATCTGCAGCTCCCCTCGGAGTCTGCTCTCGATCAGGCCCCTCTCTCTTTTACGCCTCGAGCCCTCCGCTATGAGGAGGCCTCTGAAGGTGGCCTTCCCCGCTTCCCATACCATGGACATGTCCGTCTCCCCCGTGTCATTTGTCTCGAAGTAGGCCAGCATTTCCTGCTTCATGAACTCACGGAATACTGGATCCCTAAGGAGCGTGTCGTTGCACCGCCATCGAGCCGATCTCGGGGCGATGGGCAGGGACCAGTTAGCTATAAGTAGTTCATGGTCCGACCACGTTATGGTCTCGACTTTTGGTTGGGTCATCGCCCCATCTCCCTCCTCTGAGGCCAACAGAAGGTCGATTCTGGTGTAGGTGCAGTGCGGGGGAGAAAAGAATGTGTAACCACCCTGGGCCGGGTACGCCTTGCGCCAAACATCTACCCAGTAGTGATCCTTCAAGAGGTTCTGCAAGGCCAGGTTATCCCTCGTGATCCCCTTGGGTACCCCACCTCTGGCGGACCACCAGTCCAGTTGGGGGTCGGCTATGAGATTAAAATCACCCCCGAGAATCATGGCCCCCTCGGCCCATTCATCCATGACACCAAAGATCCGTGTGAGGAACTCCACCTGGCCCGTGTTGGGCGCGTATACGGTGGCGAGAGTAACTCGCTGCCCCTCGCAAAGCCCCTTGACACCCAGAAATCGACCCCCAAACCCCCTCTTGGTTTCCACCCCCGTTAGTTGGAGAGCCCTTCCCAGGAGAATGCCCACCCCCTCCTTCTTCGAGGTCGGGTGTGAAGCCCAATAGTTGCTACCGATGTCTTTCCCCTTGATTCTGGATTCCCTCCCGCGCTTATAATGTGTTTCCTGTAGAAATAGGACCGTCAGGTGTTGTTTTCGGAACATGTTGCCCGTGAGGGATCTTTTATTTTGAGAGTTTAGACCCTTGACATTTAACGTGCCCACCTTCCCTTCAATCGTTGTCATCATACCGTGTGCGTATTCTGAACCCCTCGTGGTGATTGAATTTTAGTGCCCCTTGCCAAGCGTATTCTTGCGGTCTGAACTGAATTTCCCCCTGAGTCCCCCAAACTACCCCGTTATCCCCCCCATCCCCTCCCCCCTTGCAACTGACCCCCCTCCCCGTGTCTTCCCTCCCCCCTCCCCACCCTTGTACCTTGAGGCGTCCGTCCACTCTCCCCAACATGTGTTGGGGCCGGTCAACGAACCACCAAGGACTCCAACCCCAGCCCCGGGGTTTTCGTGTGTCTGGAGAGTCCCAGATCGCAAGTCCGATTCAGGTCGGCCCCTGCAGGCCTTCGGTGCACTTAACCGAGACAAAAACCAGAGACCCCGCCCGGGCCCTCAACCCACAACCAGAAACCCAAACGCGGGGCAACACAAATAAACAGTTAACTTTTTAACATAATGGTCTGCCGACCCAAGGTCCGGTGGGCCAAACGCGACACCGCCGCGGTGTCCGTTCAAGGCAGTTCGTGGGCCCGGGGCCTCCTGCGTCCGTACCCTGAATCGTCTCTCACCTCATGATTTTCTCTCCTTCCAATCGAACGTCATTTTCATGAGTCAGTGTGATTTTCCGGGTTCATCGACGGGTGTCTGGTTTTCCGAAACTTTCGGGCCCCCTTGACCTTAGATTTCCCACTGTGATTTCCTGGGCCGTCGGGACCCCTAGGGGGGTCCCGTGGTCCTCCCTCCTGGGCGCCCGAATGGCCCGCCTGGTCGTTCACCAGATCGTCCGTGGCTCTTCGTATGTCCTCCTCCGACACCAAGTGGTGTTTCTCACCTAGCCACTCAAACTCCAAATAGAAGGGGTGACCCCACCGATATCGGACTCCTTTTCCCTGCAACCATCTTGTGAGTGTGCCGCATTTCCTCCTCATTGACAGGGTTAGGGCCGAGAGGTCTTGGAAGATGGATACCTTTGAATCACCGTACTGTATGGTGCCAAGATGTCTCGCCTTTTCCAGGATTCTGATCTTGTCCCTGTAGTAGTGCAGCCGAACCAGAACCGAGCGTGGGCCTCTGCCTCCCCCCCCCGCTCGGTGCACCCTGTCGAAGTTGGTCGCCCCCACGTCTTCCGTTCCCAGGGCGATCCTCACGATATCGTGCACTTTGCCTTCAAGTCCTTGTACGGATTCGCCCTCAGATTCCATCAGGCCAAAGATTCGAAGGTTGTTCCTCCTCTCCCTATTTTCCATGTCGTCAACCTTGAACCGAAGCTCTTCCTCGCGCCTTTCCATGTCTCGGAGTCTCATGTCCATTTGGGTTTCGAGGAGTGTCGCCGAAAGTTGGTTATTCTCGACGCCCTCCACGCGGTCTTCTAGGGTGGCGACCTTGGTGGTGAGGTCGGCCAGTTTGGCCCCCATGTCTGTCCTCATACCTCGTATCTCCTCCAGAATCGTTTGGATGTTGTTCTGGATAGCCCCCAGATCCGGGGGTGGGACGGTGGGGCTACCGGCGGCCATGGTCCTTTCTTTGGGAACAAACTGATATTTCAGCAAGTTCTCTCTCCAGTTCATGAGGGGTTCGTGTCGGCCAGTTTACGACGGACGCCGCCTTTCTCCGGGTCAGGCCGGGCCTCGGGCACCAGAGGCGCCGGGCGTGCGTTCCCTGTGTGGGTGGACGGTTTTCTTCAAGTCGGAGGATGCCCAGGGGAGGAAGCGCCGCGGGCTCACCCTCTCGGGCCTATTCGTGGGCGGCGCGGCTCGTGCTGTCTCCTGCGCCACTCCGCGCCAGGTCGTGGGGGAGGGGCAGCCGATATCGCCTTGGTCCGTGTAACTCCGCACAGGAGCGTCGGATCGGAACCAAAGTTGGACCCAGGTGGGGGCCACAGGCTTCCACGTCTTTTGGGGGGGGTCGCGTAGTATATGGGACCCTCGTTTCGCCGATAAATCGTGATTCACCCGGGGCTGGGTGCGGAGCTCGACGTTCAGGCGTCCATCCTGCCCGCGCCCCCTGGTGGCCTCCAGACGCATGTTTTTATAAGACATAAAGGTATTGTTCATCTGATGGCAGACTGCTGTCCGAAGAACTGGTGGGCTGGTCCACTTGTGAGTGGAATGTAGACCTTAAAAATAGGGTCTGCTGTAGCCTGGCTTAGGAGGGATAACCAAATGACTGGTCGGTGGTCAACGTTCACATTTGTTCCGGCGGGAACATGGTGACCTTAGATCATGGGTGCACAACATATGGCCCGCGGG
Source organism: Ambystoma mexicanum (assembly GCF_040938575.1). NCBI lineage: Eukaryota > Metazoa > Chordata > Amphibia > Caudata > Ambystomatidae > Ambystoma > Ambystoma mexicanum. Next base: position 537,770,496 of record NC_090925.1, on the reverse strand, counting down.
CCAGTTGCGGCCCGCCATGCTGTTTTGTCCGGCCCGCAAGGCACAAAGACTTTCCTAATGGAGGGCGGCCCACGAGCAGCATCGGCCGCCCTCCATTAGGAAAGTCTTAGTTGTCTTCTGGGCCGGACAAAACACTGGCCCTCATCGTAGTGCGTGTGTGCTGCACCAATGGAGGGCCAGCACTGCGGCTGGCGTGGTCCATAAAGATTGATGCCGGAAGGCATTTCAGCCTTGGACCACGCCAGCCGTAGTATGATTCCAGCGACTTCCAGCTTACCTGCTTTCCAGCACGTCAAAGTGTAAGTGTTCTGTTTGTGTTTGTGTGTCGGGTCTGTTTTGCTGTATTTTGTGTGTGTATGTTTGGGTGGGGGGTGTCGGGTGTATGTGAATGTTTGGATTTGAATGTTTTTTGTGTGTATGTTGAGATGCGGGGGTGGGGGTGTGTGGGGGGGTATCAGATGTGTATGAATGTTTGGATTTGAATGTTTTTTGTGTGTATGTTGAGATGCGGGGGGTGTCGGATGTGTATGAATGTTTGGATTTGAATGTCTTTTGTGTGTATGTTGAGATGCGGTGGGTGTCGGATGTGTTGAATGTTTTAATTTGAATGTGGAATGTTTGGATTTGAATGTTTTTTGTGTGTATGTTGAGATGCGGGGGGTGTCGGATGTGTATGAATGTTTGGATTTTAATGTTTTTTGTGTGTATGTTGAGATGCGGGGGGTGTCGGATGTGTATGAATGTTTGGATTTGAATGTCTTTTGTGTGTATGTTGAGATGCGGTGGGTGTCGGATGTGTATGAATGTTTGGATTTGAATGTTTTTTGTGTGTATGTTGAGATGTTGGGGGTGTCGGATGTGTAGGAATGTTTGGATTTGAATGTTTTTTGTGTGTATGTTGAGATGCGGGGGCTGTCGGATGTGTATGAATGTTTGGATTTGAATGTTTTTTGTGTGTATGTTGAGATGCAGGGGTGGGGGGGTGTCGGATGTGTATGAATGTTTGGATTTGAATGTTTTTTGTGTGTATGTTGAGAAGCGGGTGTGGGGGTGTGTGGGGGGTGTCGGATGTGTCTGAATGTTTGGATTTGAATGTTTTTTGTGTGTATGTTGAGATGCGGGGGTGGGGGGGGTGTTGGATGTGTATGAATGTTTTAATTTGAATGTTGAATGTTTGGATTTGAATGTTTTTTGTGTGTATGTTGAGATGCGGGGGTGTCGGATGTGTATGAATGTTTGGATTTGAATGTTTTTTGTGTGTATGTTGAGAAGCGGGGGGTGTCGGATGTGTATGAATGTTTGGATTTGAATGTTTTTTGTGTGTATGTTGAGATGCGGGGGGTGTCGGATGTGTATGAATGTTTGGATTTGAATGTTTGGATTTGAATGTTTTTGTGTGTATGTTGAGATGCGGGGGGTGTCGGATGTGTATAAATGTTTTGATTTGGATGTTTTTTGTGTGTATGTTGAGATGCGGGGGTGGGGGGGGTGTCGGATGTGTATGAATGTTTTGATTTGAATGTTTTTTGTGTGTATGTTGAGATGCGGGGGTGGGGGGTGTCGGATGTGTATGAATGTTTGGATTTGAATGTTTTTTGGGTGTATGTTGAGATGCGGGGGGTGTCGGATGTGTATGAATGTTTGGATTTGAATGTTTTTTGTGTGTATGTTGAGATGCGGGGGGTGTCGGATGTGTATGAATGTTTGGATTTGAATGTTTTTTGTGTGTATGTTGAGATGCGGGGGGTGTCGGATGTATATGAATGTTTGAATTTGAATGTTTTTTGTGTGTATGTTGAGATGCGGGGGTGGGGGGTGTCGGATGTGTATGAATGTTTTGATTTGAATGTTTTTTGTGTGTATGTTGAGATGCGGGGGTGGGGGGGTGTCAGATGTGTATGAATGTTTGGATTTGAATGTTTTTTGTGTGTATGTTGAGAAGCGGGGGTGGGGGGCTGGAGGGGTGTCAGATGTGTATGAATGTTTGGATTTGAATGTTTTTTGTGTGTATGTTGAGATGCGGGGGTGTCGGATGTGTATGAATGTTTGGATTTGAATGTTTTTTGTGTGTATGTTGAGATGCGGGGGGTGTCGGATGTGTATGAATGTTTGGATTTGAATGTTTTTTGTGTGTATGTTGAGATGCGGGGGTGGGGGGGTGTCTCATGTGTATGAATGTGTTGATTTCAATGTTTTTTCTGTGAATGTTGAGATGCGGGGGTGGGGGTGTCGGATGTGTATGAATGTTTTGATTTGAATGTTTTTTGTGTGCATGTTGAGATGCGGGGGTGGGGGGTGTCGGATGTGTATGAATGTTTTGATTTGAAAGTTTTTTGTGTGTATGTTGAGAAGCGGGGGTGGGGGTGTGTGGGGGGGTGTTGAATGTGTATGAATGTTTGGATTTGAATGTTTTTTGTGTGTATGTTGAGATGCGGGGTGGGGGGCTAGGGGGATGGCAGATGTGTATGAATGTTTGGATTTGAATGTTTTTTGTGTGTATATTGAGAAGCGGGGGGTGTCGGATGTGTATGAATGTTTGGATTTGAATGTTTTTTGTGTGTATGTTGAGATGCGGGGGGTGTCGGATGTGTATGAATGTTTGGATTTGAATGTTTGGATTTGAATGTTTTTGTGTGTATGTTGAGATGCGGGGGGTGTCGGATGTGTATGAATGTTTTGATTTGAATGTTTTTTGTGTGTATGTTGAGATGCGGGGGTGGGGGGGTGTCGGATGTGTATGAATGTTTTGATTTGAATGTTTTTTGGGTGTATGTTGAGATGCAGGGGGTGTCAGATGTGTATGAATGTTTGGATTTGAATGTTTGGATTTGAATGTTTTTGTGTGTAGGTTGAGATGCGGGGGGTATCGGATGTGTATGAATGTTTGGATTTGAATGTTTTTTGTGTGTATGTTGAGATGCGGGGTGTCGGATGTGTATGAAAGTTTGGATTTGAATGTTTTTGTGTGTATGTTGAGATGCGGGGGGTGTCGGATGTGTATGAATGTTTGGATTTTAATGTTTTGTGTGTGTATGTTGAGATGCGGGGGGTGTCGGATGTGTATGAATGTTTGAATTTGAATGTTTTTTGTGTGTATGTTGAGATGCGGGGGTGGGGGTGTCGGATGTGTATGAATGTTTTGATTTGAATGTTTTTTGTGTGTATGTTGAGATGCGGGGGTGGGGGGTGTCTGATGTGTATGAATGTTTTAATTTGAATGTTGAATGTTTGGATTTGAATGTTTTTTGTGTGTATGTTGAGCTGCGGGGGTGTCGGATGTGTATGTATGTTTGGATTTGAATGTTTTTTGTGTGTATGTTGAGAAGCGGGGGGGTGTCGGATGTGTATGAATGTTTGGATTTGAATGTTTGGATTTGAATGTTTTTGTGTGTATGTTGAGATGCGGGGGGTGTCGGATGTGTATGAATGTTTTGATTTGGATGTTTTTTGTGTGTATGTTGAGATGCGGGGATGGGGGGGTGTCGGATGTGTATGAATGTTTTGATTTGAATGTTTTTTGTGTGTATGTTGAGATGCGGGGGTGGGGGGTGTCGGATGTGTATGAATGTTTGGATTTGAATGTTTTTTGGGTGTATGTTGAGATGCGGGGGGTGTCGGATGTGTATGAATGTTTGGATTTGAATGTTTGGATTTGAATGTTTTTGTGTGTATGTTGAGATGCGGGGGGTGTCGGATGTGTATGAATGTTTGGATTTGAATGTTTTTTGTGTGTATGTTGAGAAGCGGGGGGTGTCGGATGTGTATGAATGTTTGGATTTGAATGTTTTTTGTGTGTATGTTGAGATGCGGGGGGTGTCGGATGTGTATGAATGTTTGGATTTGAATGTTTGGATTTGAATGTTTTTGTGTGTATGTTGAGATGCGGGGGGTGTCGGATGTGTATGAATGTTTTGATTTGAATGTTTTGTGTGTGTATGTTGAGATGCGGGGGGTGTCCGATGTGTATGAATGTTTGAATTTGAATGTTTTTTGTGTGTATGTTGAGATGCGGGGGTGGGGGGTGTCGGATGTGTATGAATGTTTTGATTTGAATGTTTTTTGTGTGTATGTTGAGATGCGGGGGTGGGGGGTGTCTGATGTGTATGAATGTTTTGATTTGAATGTTTTTTGTGTGTATGTTGAGATGCAGGGGTGGGGGGGTGTCGGATGTGTATAAATGTTTGGATTTGAATGTTTTCTGTGTGTATGTTGAGAAGCGGGGGTGCGGGTGTGTGGGGGGGTGTCGGATGTGTATGAATGTTTGGATTTGAATGTTTTTTGTGTGTATGTTGAGATGCGGGGGTGGGGAATGTCGGATGTGTATGAATGTTTGGATTTGGATGTTTTTTGTGTGTATGTTGAGATGCAGGGATGGGGGTGTCAGGTGTGCATGAATGTTTGTTTTGGAGTCTAAGTGCAGTGTATGTTGAGATGCAGGGTCTGTATGTGTGCATGCTTGCTGGTTTGTATGCTGATTTGGGGGGTGGGGGGTTCTGGTCTGTATGGGTGCATGTTTGAGAGTGTGTGCTGAGTTGGGGGGTGGGGGTTTGGGTCTGTATGGCTGCTTGTTTGTGTGCTGATTTGGGGGGGCGGGTTCGGGTCTGTATGGGTGCTTGTTTGCTGATTTGGAGGGTGGGGGTTCGGGTCTGTATCGGTGCATGCTTGAGAGTGTGTGTGTGCTGAGTTGGGGGGTCCCACTGTCATAGTGCTAGGTTGGGGGTGGGGGGGGCATGGGGCATATTGTTTGGTTGGGGATGGGGGCCATGGGGCATAGTGTTTGGTTGGGTTTGAGGGTGCCATGGGGCATAGTGTTTGGTTGAGGGGTGGGGGGGCATGGGGCACAGTGTTTGGATGGGGGTGGGGGCCATGGGGCATAGTGTTTGGTTGGGTGTTGAGGGTGCCATGGGGCATAGTGTTTGGTTGAGGGGTGGGGGCCATGGGGCATAGTGTTTGGTTGGGGGTTGAGGGTGCCATGGGGCATAGTGTTTGGTTGGGGTGAGGGTGCCATGGGGCATAGTGTTTGGTTGGGGGTTGAGGGAGCCATGGGGCATAGTGTTTGGTTGGGGGTGAGAGGGCCATGGGGCATAGTGTTGTTTGGTTGAGGGGTGGGGGCCATGGGGCATAGTGTTTGGTTGGGGGTTGAGGGAGCCATGGGCATAGTGTTTGGTTGGGGGTGGGAGCCATGGGGCATAGTTTTGCACTCCAAGAGTGAACCCAATAATGAAGCTAAAACAGGCACAGTTAAGAGATGTACATCCTTTGCTTTTTGAGGAAACCTGACTCAACGAAGGCCATACTCCTCTTGGGCAACCCAAACAGCAAACTATAGCAGTCCAAAATAACGGAATGTCCAATCTAGGGTCAATAAAATATATATAAGTTAATTAAACAGAAGAGCTACAATAACTAAATAGAAATTAATTATAACAATGGAAAATGTGTAGTACAAAATGTAAGTTTGAAATGCAAATAAAAATCGTTACCCCTCAAAAACATATTCTTTTTCCACGTGTTTAATACAAATTGGGGGTTTAAAAAGCCTCCTGCCATGCCCCGCCCCGCCCACATTTACTTTTCGGCCCACTATAGCCCTCATGTAAGGTACTTTCGGCCCTTTGTCAAAATCAGTTGTGCACCCCTGCCTTAGATGTTTCGGCGAAGTAGTGTTAGAGCCTTCTTCTGGGGCCAAGTGTAACAGGTCTCCCTATGTTTAAAAACAATATAATGATATATTGAGAGTGGGTCCAAAGAGTGGATAATGCCTAGAGTGGTATTGCAAGGAGGTTAAAAACAAGGCTCCCTTTAGAGGTGGGAGCAGACCGCGTGAAAGGATATTTTGGGAAGGTCCTAGGACCCAGTAGACTAACCTCGGGTAGTGCTAGTTGTAGGTACAAGTTCAGAATAGTTTTAACTTCAGCTCACTGGAAGGTGCGATGCTGATTGGGATAGGTCAGGCTGGCTGTGGTAGCCTGTGAGAACAGAGAAATGCAAAGAGGGACAGAGTTCCCAGTGAGCTGTGACAAGGGGCAGAGGAGCTTGTAGGTAAAATTTAAAAAAACGTTTAGTGTGGGGCCCTTAATGGCTAGGTGGAACAGCATTGGGCTGCTGGTCCCTTGGTGGAAAGGATCCTCGTATTACAGATCCTATGTTCGCCAGCCGTTGGATCTGCAACCTAGGAAGGAGCGGGTCAGCTATGCAGGCTATGCGAAAAGTCAGCCACGTGTCCGTCTCCGAGTGTAGACTGGAGCTGTGTGCTGAGCCGCCAATGCGCATGTGCAGAGATGTAGTGTCTCTAGGATGCACATGCGCATGCGCACTGTCGTCCCGAGACCCGTTGCCATGGTGGCTGTGACCTAGCATCGGTCACGTAGGCAAACGGAGCTGGGGGCCTCGCAAAGGGAAAGTATCAGGCAAGAAGAGACACCGAGGCGGGCGCGTGTTGGGAGGCGCACAGAGGAAAACATGCACAAAGATAAGTAGGTACACTTTAAAGGTGAGAGGTGCGGCTACCCTGCGGGCCTGAATTGGAGTTGGGGGAATGCATGCAGAGGACAGCCGAAAAGGTGCAAGGTGCTCTGAAACACAGAGTCCCTATAACTGGCCAGAGGGCATGCCAAAAAGAAAGGAATGGAGCGGAGTGCCGTTCAGTGGAAGGTCGCCAAGCCGCTGAGGCACAGTGGCAGGGCCCCGCAGGTGCCATGTGGGCAGGGATCTGCAGGATGGCTGGCCTGGGTTAGTCCTAGGTGATTTGGGACCAGTGGAGAGGACCGGCTGTATACAAATGGGGTACATAGATTTTCTGGACTTAGGAAACAGACTCCCAGGCGGAGAGGGGGAGGCTGGTGGGTAGTTATTGGTATTCGGAAGGTGCTAGCTCATTAAGCCTTTTGGTGGCAGTTTGCAATTTGAAAATCCATCAAGCCTCTTTGAAGTTGAGCGCATTGGTGCTGTTGGAAGATTACTGGACTTTGTCAATCACCCACCACTTGAAGGAGTCAAAGCTCTGCTGATATTCTAGAAAGTGGGAGACTAGGGGTGCTGTATGTGTTCTGCACCTGATCCTGGACTTGTGTTCTCTGAACCTCTTGTGGACAGGTCGGGAGGTTTGTCCTACATAACGGAGTTTGAAAGGACATTCAATCAGGTAAATGACGTTGGGTGTTTTGCAATTAGAAAATTGGCGAAGTTCCCACTCTTTGTCTTCTGTAGGAAAGGATTTTATTTTCAGAGTTTGATTGCAGACTGCACAGTTGCCGCAACCATGGTGACCCCAGATCTCCCGCATGTTCCATTAGTGTGGATCTGGCATCTTTCCGTTTGAATCTGGAATGGGTGAGGAGGTCTTTAAGGTTTTTAAATCTCTTGAGACCCATCCTGGAAGAGGTTCTCCTGGTAGGCTAAGATGTACTATGGGCCAGAATTTTTTGATAATCCCCTTGAGTTGGGATGTGTTCGTGTTGAAGGTGGAAATGCATGCCATGGGGCTTTCAGTGGATTGGTTGTGAGATTTGGGAATGAGCAGTGCTTCTCTAGGGGTATAGAGAGCTCTTTTTTTCGTGTTCTTCAACAGTTTTTTGTGGTACCCCCTGTTTTCAAGTTTGTACTGTAGCTCGGTGGCATGGATCTTGAAGTCATTGGTTTCGGTGCAGTTCCTTCGGATCCTTAGGAACTGCCCGTATGGTAGATTGTCCTGTAGACTCTTCGGGTGGTGGCTTCTGTAGTGCAGTGTCGTGTTCCTATCAGTGTCTTTTTTATAGATGGAGCATGTGAGTTTGTCAACTGATACCGTGATGCTGAGGTCCAGGAAACTGATGTTGACATTGCTGTTGCTCATGGTGAACTGGATTTCTTGGGATTGATTGTTAATCCGGTTCTGGAAGGTGGGTCGTTCTTGTCTGTTGCCGTGCCAGATGAAGATGACATCATCGATGTACCTATACCATAGTCGGATGTTTTTGTGGAAAGGGTTGTCGTTGTTGAGTATATAACTTTTCTCGTATTCGGCCATGTAAATTATCGCCAAGCTGGGGGCGAAGGCCGCGCCCATTGCAGTTCCGCATGTTTGCAAATAGAACATATGGTTGAAAGAGAAGTAGTTGTTGGTGAGGGCGAACTCTAAAAGTTCAACTATGAAGTTCGCCGGAACTCTCCTTTGGGACATATGTAAGGTGAGGTGGTGTCTCATGCATTCCACCGCTTTGTCCTGGGGAATACTTGTGTACAAACTTTTTTTTTTTTAAATATAGTTTTTATTAGCATTTTTTTAAGGTTATTACAACAAACATGTCATTTCAATCCGATGCCATTCTCAGAAAAAACGTTCAAACAATAACCCTCCCCCCCCCCCCACCCTCCCCTAGCCAGTGAACAGTTGCCGATTTCCAGCTTGTCTTACAGGGACGCATTATGCATTTTTCGAGTTCGGACTGTCGAGTAGATTGGTGCACACATAGTCTAGGGCTCAACCTAGCAGCACCCCCGGTGGGGGCGCGTGCCTTGTACAATGGATACCTAGTAGGTCCTCCATTTCCTCTGGACCCCAAACCCAAACAGGCCAACAGTTGATGGGCTCACCCCTCAGGTCGATCGCTCATACTTTTCAAAGAAGGGAAGCCAAAGTTCCTCAATGTTGGATCTGGATTCATCCAGGACGTGGGTTAAAAATTCTAAGTCGTATATCGTCCGCATCTTCGTTACCCATTCCTTCTCATCAGGCATGTGCAGATTCCTCCACTTCTGGGCCAAGCAGCACCTGGCCGCTACGAGCATGACCTGCAACATGTGGCCCTGGGTGTCCTCCTGGTCATCACCCACCTCAATACCAAACAGAAGCAGCTAAGGACAAAGGAGCCTAGAGACACCATCCACCCCCTTAACCCAGGATAGGACCTCTCCCCAATATGACTGCACCCTCGGGCAAGACCACCACATGTGCATGTAGTCCCCTTTTTTCTTTTTGCATTTCCAGCAGTGTGGGTCGTAGCCCGGACTCATTCTGGCTATCAACTGTGGGGGGTAGTGCCATCTGTGTAAAACCTTGAGGGCCTGGTGTCTGCACTGGGGGGAGGTTGTTGAGCGATGGGCCCGGGTGCACATCTTGGTCCACCTTTTATCGTCTATTGCCGTGCCCAGGTCTTTTTCCCATTGTAGTCGTGCTGGCGGTGGATCCCTGGGTATCGAAAGCAAGAGAAGTTTGTACAAACGAGATATGACCCCCCTGGATCCCCGTGTGGAGATGATTGTTTTCTCGAAGTCCGTGAGTTCCCTCCTGAGCGTGTCCCCCCATGAGGGTTCGGAGAGGACTCCCTTCAGTTGGAGATAGCGAAAAGGTGAAAGCTTACCCAGCCCCAGGGCCTCCTCCAGGTCCAGAAGGGGCATAAAGGAGCCACCCACCCACATGTGGCAAGCCCTAACAAGGCCCGCCTCATACCACCTCTGATACGCGGCCGGCTCCGCAACCTTAGCTATGAATGGTGGCGCCCAGATGCAACTTAGTGGGGAAGGCCAGGTTGTAAGCCATCTATAGTAACCCCCCTCCTTCCAGATAGACCACAGGACACCCAGTACGGGTGATCTAGAACACGCCTGTGGATGTGCGCTCTGGGGACCCTCAACCACTCATCGAGCGTGACCGGGGCAAGTAACCTATTGTCCGGTGCTACCCACTGCTTTTGTGTCCCAGGGTTGAAATGGTCGACCAGAATTCTCAGCTGGGAGGCCCTATAATATGTATCGAAGTCCGGGAATCCCACCCCACCATCTTCCTTGGATCTCGTTAGGACATCGTAGGAGATCCTATGTCCTCCCCCCCCCCTGTGTACAAACTTTTGATGTTCATTGTGACAAGCTCATCGTCGGTTGGGTCAAAGAGCTAGTTTTCACAAATGGCAATGGTGTCCTTGAGGTATGATGGAGTATTTTGGTACAGGGGTTTCAGAAAAAAATCAATGAATTTGCATATGGGTTCTAATATAGAGCCACAACCCGAAACAATGGGTCTGCCTGGGGTGAAGTACTGTTCTTATGGATTTTGGGCAAAGCGTAAAAGGCTGGAGTCCTGCCCTCGGCTGTATTGAGGAATGCCTCTTCCTTTTCTGAGATCCAGTCTCGTTCCTGTGCGAATTTGGTAACTTCTTATATTTTAGATTTAATCGTGTGTGTTGGATCTTTTCTAAGTCTTTTGTAGTTGTTTTCTTCATTTAATAGTGTCATCACCATCAGGGTATATTGATCTCTGTTTTGAATGACAATGCCTTTGTCGGCCGTTTTGATGACGAGATTGGTGTTTTCGACAAGGGTTGGCCACCATTGTAACGGGTCTCGGGACGACAGTGCGCATGCGCATGTGCATCCTATAGACACTACATCTCTGCACATGCGCATTGGCGGCTCAGCACACAGCTCCAGTCTACACTCGGAGACGGACACGTGGCTGACTTTTCGCATAGCCTGCATAGCTGACCCACTCCTTCCTAGGTTGCAGATCCAACGGCTGGCGAACATAGGATCTGTAATACGAGGATCCTTTCCACCAAGGGACCAGCAGCCCAGTGCTGTTCCACCTAGCCATTAAGGGCCCCTCACTAAACGTTTTTTTAAATTTTACCTACAAGCTCCTCTGCCCCTTGTCACAGCTCACTGGGAACTCTGTCCCTCTTTGCATTTCTCTGTTCTCACAGGCTACCACAGGCAGCCTGACCTATCCCATTCAGCATCGCACCTTCCAGTGAGCTGAAGTTAAAACTATTCTGAACTTGTACCTACAACTAGCACTACCCGAGGTTAGTCTACTGGGTCCTAGGACCTTCCCAAAATATCCTTTCACGCGGTCTGCTCCCACCTCTAAAGGGAGCCTTGTTTTTAACCTCCTTGCAATACCACTCTAGGTATTATCCACTCTTTGGACCCACTCTTAATATATCCCTATATTTTTTTTATCCATAGGGAGACCTGTTTACACTTGGCCCCAGAAGAAGGCTCTAACACTACTTAGCCGAAACGTCTAAGGTCACCATGTTCCCGCCGGAACAAATGTGAACGTTGAACACCGACCAGTCATTTGGTTATCCCTCCTAAGCAAGGCTACAGGAGACCCTATTTTAAGGTCTACATTCCACTCACAAGTGGACCAGCCCACCAGTTCTTCGGACAGCAGTCTGCCATCTGATGAACAATACCTTTATGTCTTATAAAAACGTGTGTCTTTTCTGGTGATACTTGCACACCTTAAACACCAAAGATACATTGTGGACTGTTGGGCTTAAAACCGGGTGCATTTGAAACACTCACTGCATTTGATGTATTTTCTAAACATGCTTCTGGACTAATATGAAGTAATATTTAGCCAAACTATGCATATGTGAGTTGATACCACACAACCGTTTGTGTTTTTCGGATTTGTCCCCACAGGACATTCTGTCATTTATTTATTTTATTTAAAGTGTCCTGTTCAGTGTACTTTTTGACACAATTGTTTATGCACTCATTTGGATTTATTTTCACAGAACACTTGAGAACCCTGTGAGCCACTTGATTTAAAGTGTTTTGTTTAAACTTTCCTTTTGAAAACCTACATGTGTAGCCAAATTAAAAAAGGCAACAGTAGTTACATTCCAGTGTTTGGATCATTCCTTTTCCAGTAAATACATATTCTTGAATGTCTTACTGTTGATTTCTGGAGGTTTGAAATTATCACTGCAACAAATAATTGCAGGCGTAAATATTTGAGGACAGGACTACCCCCTCGTACATAGTATTATGTCAGCCTTTTTAGTCCTGTCCGACCCTAGGCTCTCCCTTATGTTACAAGCCTGCAATTACTCTGGCAGAGTTAATGCTTCAAGGCTCTGGGCCCAACTTTGAACTGCCCTCCTCCCCTGACAAGGCCTATTACTAGACCTTGTTACACATAAAAACGTGACATTTTCCAATAACCGCGGCAATGCGCAAAAGCTTCAAAAAAGTCTTCGCCATCTCCCCCGCCACCCACCTGTGTGCACCCCTCCATCTTTTTAGGCCCCCACATCTTCCCCCATTGTGAAAATCCTTTCTAACCCACTCCTATTATCCTCTTTCCCCTGCTCTTTCCTGGGACACCATTTTTTTTCTGATCGCTTCATCCGATTTTTACTGCCTTCCCCAGAGTGCAGAGTGCCCAACCAACCATTTGGTTTTCATTCACGCTCCCCCTACCTACCCATTTTCCCTCCTCCAAATATCAGATTCAAGATTTGTCTTTTTCTCGCTCCTGCTGGATTACCACAGAAATTACTTGACTCAGGAAACAAAAAAAGATGGCTTTTCATTTCTGAAAGGTCTCACTGCTGCAATGTACCATGGGAAATATATGAATGTTTTTTTGGACCACAGGCATGGAAGGTACTCATGGTGGCAACAGTAAAGACAGACACAAGTGATCACAGTTCAAGGGTGTTTATTAAACTGCAAAAGTGGGTGAGATAAACAACTAATCTAAACCTAAATCAAAGATGGGAGCAATCTTCGACCATCAAATGAAAAATAAGGCAGTCCTTGTGGCATCTTGTCAAATCAAAAAGGCCTATACTAAAAAAAAACTATTACCAAACCTTACAAATACATACAAAATAGTGGGGGATTTGATTCATAAGAAAGTAAGAAGTGTTTACAAATATTATGTCAGGATGCAGTAGCCGGGGTCTCTCTTACCCACGTTTTGAGCACAGGATAAGGTTTGACCTTTGAGCACAGCACACTTCTCGAGCTTCCCCAGTACGAGACGACAGTTATGTTGTCAACTTCTCAAGAAACTCGATGGCCAAGTCTCTTTTCATACAAAAACCCCTTACCTTCAAGGGTCGGAAAATAACAAACCAAACAGTTCCTTTCTGTTAGGCAGAAACCTGTGCAGTTCCCTTGGGGAACACTGCAAAAGATTTAAGACTACAGGTAGAGCAGTAAACCCCTTTGGTAGCAGTCTGTACCACCCAGATTTACCTGGTAGCTGTGGCTGAGCAGTCAGACTTCTCTCAAGAAGAGTTAGGCAGTATGCAAAGTATACACAATATGTACCAAAACACAATAGCACAAGCAAACACTGACCAGAGCTTGGTTTCAAAAGTATATAGTTATTTATTTAAAATACACATAAGTTAAAAACACTCTAGCAAAATATAGTAAACACTTCAAACACAGTTATAATGAAAGTAGATTCAATCCTTTCTCCTATCTAGACAACTCTAGGTTAACACCACTTAATTAAAACAGAGGTGAGTGCTTAACGTTAGATGACACTCTAGTAGTTTCCAAGAAAGGGAGAGAAAAAGCAGAAATGGGTTAAACACACCACTCTAAGGTCCAGAACACTTGCAATAGGCTTAAAGAAGCACAAAGTCACAGGTGAGCAAAAGTCACTAGGCAGGGCCCACTCTTAGAGTAGCCGGAGCGAAAATGTGCCCAAGATCACACTGTTAGTTAGGGATTCAAAGTCTTGCAAAGAGTCAAAAAAAGAGTTTAGAGTGGCTCAGAAAGTTTAGCCAAAGTGTCCCAGGCACTCCCAGGTTCGAAAGCCGGGGACTAAATCTACCCCGTACAGTCGGTGGCAAGGGAAGCCAGGCGGAACACAGTACCTTAAACGGAAAGGATCCTCCAGCGGTGGCAGTTGTTCCAGGCAGTGGCAGCAGGGCTCGACGTCGGTCAGGGGAGAAGAAGTTCTCGCTGAAGAGCAGAAGAGGAGGGTCGTTGCACTGCCCGGGAAGAACCCAGCCGCGGAGTCCTCCGGTTAAAGGGTTGGTACCGACTTTCGCGGTATGGGGGTAAAGTGTGGTATTCCGGTTGCCGGGGTGCTTGGCACAGGCAAGGCGGCCACGAGATACCTCAAAGAACGGAAAGAAGGCGAAAACTGGTTGTCCCCACCAGTTAAGGGAAGGAGCCACTCCGTTAAGAGTTCTCCTCGGTCGTCGGGAAAAAGTGGTGAGACGGTTCAGCAGGGCTCCACCGGGTGGTGTCGTCGAAGCAGGTCGGCTCAGCTCTTCCCTCGTCGGATTCTTGGTCCTGTGGCGACTTCTGAAGTCCCAGTCCCCAAAGCCCTGCTTTTATGCAGCAAGCCCCCATTCACCCAGCCTAGCTGTCACTCAAACATGCTAAGTGGTGAGCCGGGCGGCTCACCACTTGGGCCAATCAGGACGGAGTGCGACTTGAGTTACCAAGGTAACTCAGTCCAGGGTGCCTAAATCCCCCTCCACCCCTCCTAAGTACCCCAGACAGAGTGGCACCACTTTGGAGGGCTTCTGTGGAGAAGCCCGCCAAAAGTGGAACAAAGGGCTCCACTTTGGGTCAGAGTTACAGAGGCGAACACCAACGCCATTTTAGAATCAAGTTTTGGCAAAAAGTCCCAACCGGAGTTATAAAAATAAATATATAAACCGGCGGGATGTTTAAGGCTACCGTAAATAAATAATTAAATGTGTTAGCCTAAAACAATGGGAAATCCCATAGGGAAATATTCGCGGTCGAATATAAAAAGTAGTTTCCACTGCCACCAGCCAAAACTCGATCAGGGGGGACGGAGACGTGCCCCCTCGACTAACAGACCCTGGGGCAATCGAATTGCCCCAGCCAGTACGTCCACAATATGATGGTTTGTACTGGTTCTGTTCAGGATTCAAGACTAGCAAAGTCTTTGGTGACTTTACATGCCCTGGGAGACAGTAGTCAGTCCCAGGGTATGGAGTCTATGTTGGGGAGTCCCTAGGACACCCCTGGGTCACGGCACAGAGGGTGCTGGGTAACCCATATCACAAAAATACATGAGGCCCTATGGAGTAAAAGACCCCATAGCCCATTCAACACAAGGTTTGTCCAAGATAACACAGTTCAACATGTCCAAGAGTGAGGGTAAAAGAGTCTCACTCTTGGCAGGAGAAAAAAATAAACCCCAGAAATCCAGCAAAGCTGCTGGGGGACTCACTAGGTAGGGAAATTCAGCCTAAACAGAGAATTCTCCCTAACACTCGCCCCCCCCAGACTAAGGGACAGGAGGATTTAATCCACTCCTGGATGAACCTCATACCTCTAGTCGATGATATACATCCTAGAGAGTCCATCAGCATTTTGATGGTGACACCTTGACCTATGTTCAATGGAGAACTCAAAGGTTTTCTTTTGCAAGCTAACGGACCTACAGACCCTTTGAGGAACATCAGTCTTTTTGTTATAGGGGATCTGGTTGACCAGTCCCTCAGAAGTTGGTACAACTTCTGAACCTATGTTAGGCTTTTTGAAGGGGTCCTTATAAAGGATTCCCTTAGATCTAGAGGGGCCTCCAAGGTTCCTCACCACCTCTCTTGTGGGAGCAGGTTGGGTCTTAGGCCTCTTGGTTGGAGGGGTTGGGGTTAGGCAATGTACCTGCTTCCCCTTCCTCTTAGATCTACCCTTACCTATTTTAGGAGTTTCCCCCCTAATATTAGGATTTGAGTTGGGGTCTTCAGTAGAAGGTCCAACAGTCTGAAGGTTTTTGGCCTTAGACTTTTCTTTTCTGGTTTTCCACCAGCACTGAGAATTACCAGTTCTCTCAGGTCCAGATAGGGGCCTAGTTGGTCTATCCACCTCTTCCTCAGAAGCAGGGGGAGTCAGAGACTCTGAGACTAGGGGAACAATGATGGAGCTTGGTTGGGGCGCCCATGTTCCTAGCATACTATCCTGAAATGTGCCTGGGTTAGAGGTCAACTTACTAACACCAGGGCTTGTAGTGGGGTTCTCAGTAGAGGGTCCCACAGGCTTAGAAGGGTCCTTCAAGGTAGCCTTTCTAGCCAATTTGGTTAAGTTCTGCTTCTCCATGCTGGGAGGCCTGGGGGTATGTGACACTACTCCTAGAGTTCTTAGGTCATTCCCTAACAGGACCTTCCCAGGTACCTCAGCCTGAACACTGACAGGGATCCTCACTGTCATGTTGTTACACTGAATGAGGGCTGGTAGAATAGGAACCATTTGGACAGGGCCTCCAGACATTTTAGTGGGACCTTTGGGTGCTTTGGCCACATCCTCAGGTTGAAAGAAGCTTTCATCCACTACTGTTCTGCTGGCCCCAGTGTCTCTCCTGGCAGGAGTATCCTGGCCATTGACAAGAACACTGTCCACATAATACACCTTAGAGTTAACAGGTAGGGAGTTATACACAACCCTATTCTGGGGACTAACCAGACCCATAGGCTCTAAGTTTACAGTTGCTTGAAGACCCAAGGGTTCTTCAGCAAAGAGTTCAAAGTGGGCACTAGCCATCTGTACTTCATCCTCAGGAGTGAAGGCTAAGGAGACTGTGCTGATCCCTGCAGGTTTACCCTTGCACTTGGGATCTCCTTTGATATGGTCAGTACCCTGACAGACATAGCATTGTCCAAATGCTCTCTGGAAGGGTGGCTTGTTCTGACCTCCTTCTGGCTTGTGGCCAGAAGGTACAGTAGCCTGACTAGGTTTCCCATGTGGCTTACCCTGGTTATTTTGTGGTTTGGGGCCCTCTTTGGGATAGGAATTATTAGAATTCTCTTTGGAGTCTTTTTTAGGCTGTTTCTCCCCATCCTTCTTCTGAGTTACCCCAGAATCCTTGTGAGTGGCCCTGTTGGCAACCCACAAGTCAGCAGCCTTAGCTAGTTTCCGGGAATCCAATTCCCTGGAATCAGCCAAGTGTTGTCTGAGCTCAGGAGAGCAGGCATCATAAATAGTCTCCAACATAAACAAATTCTTCATACCTTCATAAGTGTTCACCTTGTAACCCTTAATCCATCCCTCTAAGTTTTTCAAACATTCACTCACCCAGGTAGCCCAAGGGGTACCATCATGCTTTTTGAGGTTCCTAAACCTCTTAAGATACTGGGAAGGGGTCTTCCCAAACCTAGCTATCAAAGCTAGTTTCACACATTCATAGTCCTTCCTATCCTCCTCCCCCATCTCCATTACCACATCAGTTGCAACAGGGGGAAGCCTAGAGAACAACCAGGTGAGTAAGTCATTTCCTGTGATGTTCTGGAGCCCATGATTATATTCAAACAGAGACAACCAATCCAACACATCCAACTTAGGCTCATACATACCAACCAATTCTTTAGGCATCCGGGGTCTTTTAGGACTGGAACTTCTAGAGGAGCCAGAGAGAGAAACATTCTCAACAGATAATTTCTTCATTTCTAAGTCATACTTGAGCTCCATTTCCCTTAGCCTTAGTTCTTTGTCAGTTTGAGCATTAAGTTTCTTATACTCCAATTCTAGCTTCATTTTCTCCAGTTCAAAGTACTGAGGACTAAATGTGGGACCTGGTAAAGGTCCAGTAGGCACAGCAGGTAGAGCAGGCAGAGGCCTAGGGGGGACAGTTACAACAGCCTCACCCTCCTCTTCTGACTCTTCCTCAGAAACATCAACATTTTGCTCCATGTTAACTTCAACACTGTCATCTACAGTTGCTGGAGTGGTAGGTTCCTCTGAACCATCACCCAGACTTTGGTTAGCTAACAATCTTTCAATCAGCTCCATTTTCTTGCCCTTAGTCAGGAGATCCTTATGTTTACAGAGCACTCTTAAACAATCAGCAGTTTTGGCTGCAAGGGACTCTTGACTATAGCTTTCTATAACTGACATGTTAGAGGTTTTACTTTTTCAGTGCTAAGCTTTGTGGTTAGTTGCACTAAGGTATCTAAAGCACAATAAAATGTATACTCAATACAAATCCCACCGCTGTACACCAGTGTTAGGCAGAAACCTGTGCAGTTCCCTTGGGGAACACTGCAAAAGATTTAAGACTACAGGTAGAGCAGTAAACCCCTTTGGTAGCAGTCTGTACCACCCAGATTTACCTGGTAGCTGTGGCTGAGCAGTCAGACTTCTCTCAAGAAGAGTTAGGCAGTATGCAAAGTATACACAATATGTACCAAAACACAATAGCACAAGCAAACACTGACCAGAGCTTGGTTTCAAAAGTATATAGTTATTTATTTAAAATACACATAAGTTAAAAACACTCTAGCAAAATATAGTAAACACTTCAAACACAGTTATAATGAAAGTAGATTCAATCCTTTCTCCTATCTAGACAACTCTAGGTTAACACCACTTAATTAAAACAGAGGTGAGTGCTTAACGTTAGATGACACTCTAGTAGTTTCCAAGAAAGGGAGAGAAAAAGCAGAAATGGGTTAAACACACCACTCTAAGGTCCAGAACACTTGCAATAGGCTTAAAGAAGCACAAAGTCACAGGTGAGCAAAAGTCACTAGGCAGGGCCCACTCTTAGAGTAGCCGGAGCGAAAATGTGCCCAAGATCACACTGTTAGTTAGGGATTCAAAGTCTTGCAAAGAGTCAAAAAAAGAGTTTAGAGTGGCTCAGAAAGTTTAGCCAAAGTGTCCCAGGCACTCCCAGGTTCGAAAGCCGGGGACTAAATCTACCCCGTACAGTCGGTGGCAAGGGAAGCCAGGCGGAACACAGTACCTTAAACGGAAAGGATCCTCCAGCGGTGGCAGTTGTTCCAGGCAGTGGCAGCAGGGCTCGACGTCGGTCAGGGGAGAAGAAGTTCTCGCTGAAGAGCAGAAGAGGAGGGTCGTTGCACTGCCCGGGAAGAACCCAGCCGCGGAGTCCTCCGGTTAAAGGGTTGGTACCGACTTTCGCGGTATGGGGGTAAAGTGTGGTATTCCGGTTGCCGGGGTGCTTGGCACAGGCAAGGCGGCCACGAGATACCTCAAAGAACGGAAAGAAGGCGAAAACTGGTTGTCCCCACCAGTTAAGGGAAGGAGCCACTCCGTTAAGAGTTCTCCTCGGTCGTCGGGAAAAAGTGGTGAGACGGTTCAGCAGGGCTCCACCGGGTGGTGTCGTCGAAGCAGGTCGGCTCAGCTCTTCCCTCGTCGGATTCTTGGTCCTGTGGCGACTTCTGAAGTCCCAGTCCCCAAAGCCCTGCTTTTATGCAGCAAGCCCCCATTCACCCAGCCTAGCTGTCACTCAAACATGCTAAGTGGTGAGCCGGGCGGCTCACCACTTGGGCCAATCAGGACGGAGTGCGACTTGAGTTACCAAGGTAACTCAGTCCAGGGTGCCTAAATCCCCCTCCACCCCTCCTAAGTACCCCAGACAGAGTGGCACCACTTTGGAGGGCTTCTGTGGAGAAGCCCGCCAAAAGTGGAACAAAGGGCTCCACTTTGGGTCAGAGTTACAGAGGCGAACACCAACGCCATTTTAGAATCAAGTTTTGGCAAAAAGTCCCAACCGGAGTTATAAAAATAAATATATAAACCGGCGGGATGTTTAAGGCTACCGTAAATAAATAATTAAATGTGTTAGCCTAAAACAATGGGAAATCCCATAGGGAAATATTCGCGGTCGAATATAAAAAGTAGTTTCCACTGCCACCAGCCAAAACTCGATCAGGGGGGACGGAGACGTGCCCCCTCGACTAACAGACCCTGGGGCAATCGAATTGCCCCAGCCAGTACGTCCACAATATGATGGTTTGTACTGGTTCTGTTCAGGATTCAAGACTAGCAAAGTCTTTGGTGACTTTACATGCCCTGGGAGACAGTAGTCAGTCCCAGGGTATGGAGTCTATGTTGGGGAGTCCCTAGGACACCCCTGGGTCACGGCACAGAGGGTGCTGGGTAACCCATATCACAAAAATACATGAGGCCCTATGGAGTAAAAGACCCCATAGCCCATTCAACACAAGGTTTGTCCAAGATAACACAGTTCAACATGTCCAAGAGTGAGGGTAAAAGAGTCTCACTCTTGGCAGGAGAAAAAAATAAACCCCAGAAATCCAGCAAAGCTGCTGGGGGACTCACTAGGTAGGGAAATTCAGCCTAAACAGAGAATTCTCCCTAACACTTTCATACTATAGTAAAGGTAATAATGGCTCACCCCTGGGCCCCCATCTTTTGGGCGCAGACCCATCTCGATTCTCAGCCTCCCTCCGCCAGGTTCACTATGGCTCTTGTTCGCTCGTTTTCTCCTTTTTCATTCACCAGTCTTTGGATGACGACTTTTCACCCCAGGATTTCCCTCTGCCGGGCTCAGACCCCTTCTCAACAGTTTGCTTCTATTCAGTACACTTGTACCTTTTCGCATTCAAAGATCTTATTGTCCTTTTAACCCTTTAACTGCCATGGTTTTCCCCCCAGTCCCAAGGCCTTTTTTTGGTGATTTCGGTATGTTGCCATTCAATCCCTTGTAACATTTCTGTTACATGAGATATCTCAGCCAAATATTGCTCCTTTTTTTCCCCACAAGTAGGCGGTTGTAATGCCACCAAGGAATCCTAGTTTGCTGTAGGGGCGTGAGAGACAATAACCATAAAAGGAGAAAATGTTGGGTTTTTTTCTGAAAATTCCAATAAAATGATGTACAAAGAAGCCTGCGTTTTATCCTTGTAAGTGCTAGGAACAAATGGTTTGCTGTGCTGAATTCCCCATTTTCCAGGCTTTCAAGAACAGGTTGAGTGGAAACGAAAAAAACATCTTTTCATATGGTTACCAGCCGTTTTGTGAGATGTAAGCGATTTTGGCCTTTTTTTCCCAATAGCACATGCATGGACGGAATGGAAGAGAAGGGTAGGAAAGCTGAATGGGAATACCGTAAGGCATATATTTCTGAAAAGTAGACAAAATTCCGAGTTTAGGAAGGGGTGATTTGCGCAGGTCAGGTAACAACTATATAGGGAAAAATTATAGTTTGGGGGAAAAAGCTGGAAAATGACAGAAAAAAAGGTATGCGGTGGACATGGTTGGCCCGGCTTCTGTAAATTCTGAGAAAAACAATGCTCCGCTACATTCCCCCGACTCTTCCAGTTAGGAAATAACACATTTTTCGTAATGTTTCACTAAACAAGCAATACCACAAGCGAAAAACCGAGCCATGTTACACAAGATTTTTATGCTTACGGCCTAAACAGACGTACTTGGCATGTGTAAATAAGGAAAACAAATGTGGTGCGGAAGTGCAAGCATACATTTTTTGAAAGAGCACAGGCAGACCTTTTGAAGGGTAGGTGATTTGTGCAGGTTACCAAAGTGTATAGTGCCTAAAGCAGCGACTAAAGTTAGGTCACATTTGGGAAATGAAAGGGTTGTGTGACAACGTTATGAAAACCATGCAAACACAACACATGTCTTACCTTCCTGCATTCCCACAGGCGTCCCGACGAAACGGTACGTCACATGTGTGGGTGCACATACCTGGGTGCAAAGAGAAAAAGGCTAAACCACTGGTAACCCCAAGTCTTTCGGCAGAGCAGATTTTGCAGGATTGTACTCATGTGGACAACCTACAGATTTTAGCCTGGGGTGTCGCAAGCCACCAAGGAAAACAGGGAACCCTATGCATTTCCAAAAAGAGGACACCTGTGGGAATCCACAGAGGTCTGACTTGCGTGAATCGACCCAGAATGTATTAACCACAATCCCCGGCAAAGTCTGAAATTTGGGGGGGGAAACACAATTTTCAGACATTTCCCTCTGCCCACCCACCGAAACACGCCGCCAACAACACATGTCCTACCTTCCGGCGTTCCCACAGGTGTCCGGACGAAAACAGTACCTCACATGTGTGGGTGCACCTACCTGGGCTCAACGGGAAAAGGGTAAACCACTGGTAACCCCAAGTCTTTCGGCAGAGCAGATTTTTAGGAATTTTGCTCTTGTGGACAACCTACAGATTTTGGCCTGGGGTGTCGCAGGCACCAAGGAAAACAGGGAACCCCATGCATTTCCGAAAAGAGGACACCTGTGGGAATCCACAGAGGTCTGACTTGCGCAAATCGCCCATGAATGTATTAACCACAAGCCCCGGCAAAGTCGGAAATTTGGCGGAAAAAACACAATTTCCTGACATTTCCCACTGCCAACCGACCGAAACACGCCACCAACAACATATGGCCTACCTTCCCACGTTCCCACTTATGTCCCAATGAGAGGCTGACCTCGTATGCGTGGGTGTCGTCACCTGGGTGAGAATGGGTAAATCATTCTACAGTAAGTGCTCTGAGAATACAAGAATCACTTTGTTCCACCCACTGCCACCCTGTTTCTCTTCTTGCAGCTCATTCACATGCACCTTTGCTCACACTTCTCATGCATACAGTTCACAATGCAGTCGGACAGGCAGGGTGGGGGTTAGCACAAGGAGGAAATTCCTTGTGAGCAGTGAAGCCACGTCAAGGCACCCACCATTTCACTGGCCCTTCGTACACCTTTCGTGTCCGCAGTCAGTAGGCATCCATTTCAGCAGTCCCATCTCTACCAAATCACTTGCGCCACAGCAACCGTATCTGCACACTTATAGCATGTGGACATCTGTTCACAATGCAACCGTGATTCTAATGATATCTTTCACACCATTTTCCAGTACTTGCGTATCTACTGTGTCTGCATTCGAATGTCATGTGACACCAACCGTATCTGCACACTCACAGCAAGTGGACATCTGCTCACGATGCAGCGGTGTCTCTAGGCAATATCTTTCACACCAATTTCCAGTACTTGCGAATCAACAGTGCCTGCATTCGAATGTCATGTGGCACCAACCGTATCTACACACTCACAGCAAGTGGACATCTGCTCACAATGCAACCGTGTCTCCAGGCAATATCTTTCACACCAATTTCCAGTACTTGCATATCAACTGTGTCTGCATTCAAATGTCATGTGGCTCCAACCGTATTTGCACACTGATAGCAAGTGGACATTGGCTCACTTGGCTACCTAGCCTACAGGTGCTGTCTTTCACACCAACTTCGAGTACGCCCATAGCAAGTATGCCTGCATTCACCGTTCATATGTGCAACTTTACCCACACTAAACACACACCCTCTAACATGCTAATAATTTCTGCATTGCTGGGAAAGTCATTCACAGAAATGACATCTGCATGTACTACTTGGCTTTACCTCACTCGCACACCAATCGTATCCAAGTAATTCCTACAGAAGAAGACATTTCAATCACACCACACATAACATTAGTTCAGGTAAAACAATAAAGAAGGCAGGGTGGTACGAGGTCCGCAAGACACCTCCGCCATATAGATGGTGTCCAAGTACCACTTTCATGACACTTAGACCTCAAGGGAGGGAGCCAAAGAAGCGTGTACTATTTTCGAAAGACACTCCTTGAGTGGAGGGAACCGGAATGGTGTTCCCGTCTTCTCCAACGCACCCCTCGAGTAGTTGCAGTGGGACTGGCATTTCTTTGCATGGCAAGCCTCAGGTGGAAGGAGCCGGGATCGCGTTCCTTTCCAATGTACGCCTTAAGCGGAGGGAGCTTCACTGACCTTTCTCTCTGAGGCAGGCGTGAAGTGGAGAGAGCTGCACTAGCATGCCTTGCCAAGACACCCCAAAGGGGACTGAACCAGAGTGGTGTTCCCTTCTTCTCTAAGGTACGCCTAAAGTGGATGGAGCTGGAGTGGCATTCCTTTCCAAGATATGCCTCAAGTGAAAGGAACCTGATTGCGTCCCTTTGCAAGTCACATCTCGCGCACAGGGAGCTAGACTGACCTTTCCTTCTAAGGCAGGCCTCAAGTGAAAGGTATCGGAGTGGTGTGCCTTTCTAAAGGAGGCCTGAAGTGGAGGAAGCCAGGACTAGCATTGCTTGCCAAGGCACACCAAAGGAGAGTTAACGACAATGGAGTTCCTTTCATGTGCAAGACACGCCTCGAGTGGAGGGAGCTGTAGTGAAGTTTCTTTCGCAGGCACGCCTCAAATGGAAGGAGCCTGAATTGTGTTCCTTTGCAAGTCACGCCTCGAGCTGAGGGAGCTAGATTGATGTATATTTTGAAGACCGGCCTCAAGTGAAAGGTACAGAAGTGGTGTGCCTTTCCAAGGCAGGCCTCAAGTCGAGGGAGCAGGAGTAGCAATGCTCGTGAAGGCACGCTAAATAAAGTGAAGTGCGTTGAAATGCTGTTGCATTTTTATTGAAGGTACACCTCCAGTGCAGGGAGCAGGAGTGCTGTTTCTTTGTAAGGCATGCACGAATTCAGAGCCTAAGGGTCCCTTTCAAGGAATGATGGGCATGCCCGGAAATCAGTCGATCTCCCAGTACTTTTCCTTTGTATGATCCAAAAGGAAACAAGGCTATAGGCAGAGGGCTGGCTTGGAAGGGCATAGGGTACAGTACACCCGAGTATCCCTCCTCATTCCTTGTTTTGTACACACCTTATATTTTCTGTAAGGTTGTGTCTTCATGGATGTGGCAGGAACATAATCGGCAAAGTGTCGATCTTTCAATCTGGCCACATCTTCTACCTCTGGAAAGGAGGGCGTTTGTACATGGAGAATAGTCAGAGATTGTACTTCTTTTTCAAAGTTCAGAAACGAGCGGTTGTTTTGTGAAGCAGCTGCACAGTACACCACATAAGCATTATGCGTAGCTACATGCATAATCTATATGGCCAACTTTTTGTACCACATGGGCGACTTGCGTTCAGCATGGTATGGCTGAAACAATTGGTCTGCTTTATCTACTCCACCCATGTACTTGTTGTAGTCCAGAATGCAGTTGGGCTTCCGCACTTGCTGAGCCTGCCCGCGCACAATGATTAGTAAAGTACTTTCATCATGAAAAAAAATAAAGAATAGTACTTAGCATGTGCACATCCCTTCTATTGCAGAATTTTATTGCCAACAGTTCATCCCATCACAATGCCATACATGCTCCCTTGTCCAGCTTCTTACACACAAATTGTCTGGGGAAGCCTTTGCGGTTACTGCGGATTGTACCTCATACCAGTGTGCAGACATTGTACAATTCCTTGAAGAGTGGAAGTCCTGTGTAGAAATTGTCCACATTGGCTGAGTTCCGAGGAGAGTCCCAGTCTACTCCAGTCTTCCACGAGAGAGGAACTGCAGCTACGTTGTGTGCCTCCAGTAACTTGTGTTTCTGTTCCTTTAAACTGAGCTGTGCCTGCGGTTACTCCACCTTAAAAGGTGTACGCGTGCGCGGAGCGCTGCACGGAATCCTGAGGAGAGTCCCAGTCTACTCCAGTCCACTTCAGACCCATGGTCCCACGGATAATCTTTTTGGCTACCTGTTCTTAGATAGACGATGGAAGTGGAAGCAGTAGCAGCTCGATGGGGCCACAGACGTGGCTCAAACAGTGAGCTCAGCTCGAGTTCGAGCGACGAGGCACCTCTTTTCATGCAGCGTCTCCTAACCCTGAAGCAGCAGCATCAATGGCGCTTCCAGAAGGGAGCGCAGAGGTAAGCACTCGCTTAAACACCTCTCTACCTCATAACATTTTCACTGAACAAGTGCTACCTGAGTCACGTAGAGTGACGGCGCTAGCGTCTCTGGTAATGAGAACCATAGCGCAGGAAAAGCTTTCGTCAGATTTGGAACACAATCTTTCATCATCTATGTGCACGCGACCTGCCGAACCATTGTTACATGATCTATTAACCGTTGTGTTAACCAATGCTGTAAGAAATCATTTGTTTCAAGGTAAAAGTACAGTAATGTTACAACGCACATGTGCTCCAGAGAATTATGCGAACTGTAAAAATTGTGAAAACAATCAAGCACAGTCTCACAAATTACCAACTGTAGTGGATTCGGAAGCAAATGTTATCGAGGTGAATACTTTGTCTTTTCAGTCACCTTTCGATGTGACCGATACTGAGTTACTGCAAATGTGCGTGTTATTAGACGACTCTAGTGTGTCTAAATTCGTATTTGTGCCCCATATTACAGCAACTGATCCCTCTTTCGACGTGAATAAATCATCTACTTTGCATCACCTAGATCACTCAGTGCCAACAAAAAAATGTCCTCTGTCAGACGTGGTGCCCAACCTTGATCTATGGCAGGGCGCCAGGAAAAAAATGACTGTACAGCATTATGCTACGCCTGTGACAACAACTGGCAGCTTTGAAGTCTCTAAAGGGAGACCAGATAGGACAATCATACATTGCCCCTCTTCAGGCACAACTCGTTAGCGGCACTCCAGATAACCAAACAGACACAGTTCAACACCAAATAAGCAAAGATACACAGCATTAGCAATTGCCAAAGTCAGGAAAAAAATTGAACACACCATCAGCCATTAAACCAAGAGTTCTTGACCTCTGCGGACGCAAGGCTCGCCTCACTGAAAGACTTACTGCCAATTTCCAAGAAATCAAGAAAAAATTAATAAATAGTTTTGTCAACAAGTCTATTGACAAATCCATAACCTTAGCCACTCGTACATCAAAAACAAATGACCCTTTGGCCAACTGTGACTATATGGCCTCACCCATGAGTCATCCACAGACTGTAGACCAGTGTAGCACGCCAAAGATGACCCAACCTTATTTAAAAGATAATCCACCGAATGATTTTGTTGATCATATTACTAAGCAAAAAAGTAGGTTGGCAAATGAAATTGAGGCTACTCCACAAAACAATATGTCACAGATCCCCGTTGAAGCACTTTCACAAGATTCGCCGTACCATCCATCACCTTCAAAGTTGGCACAGGATCAAATCAACAAAACAAATCTCTCTGTGGCTGCGGGGATTCAAATCCATAACAATGTACACATCTTTAGCTCTCATCCCTTTTGTAAAATTATATGAAAGCTTAAATGATTCATTAAAAGATCAAGGCATACAACTCAGCAATCTAATTGCAAAAGTGGAAAATATAGAGCAAATCAATGTTGCACTTCTACAAAGACTTGAAAGAGAAGCCGACATCTCCTCACAATGGCAATACCATCTTGGTGATCTTGCGACAAGAGCTCAGTCTGACAATTCCACTCTGTCAGCAACTCTGGAATGCATGAAATGGCTAAGACACAACGAACCTGTGAGTCGCGAATGGACTCTAGGCCAACGAAGTGGAGATGCCGCTGGCTCAAAGATTACTGTACCTTCAAAAAGCACACAGTTAGTGTCTGAACCAGTGCCATCATCAACTGATTCCCAGCACACTAACGCTCCTATAATAGGTGCAAGCAAGACAATTGATATAGTCCTTGCAAACACAGACACTCTTACTATTGGCCTCTCAGCTTCATCTCTGTCAACAGCTGCAAAAACCTGTGACTGTATTGCTACGGAAAAGAAGTCTGTAGACGATCACTTACATGTGCCAGAGAAGTCAAGTAAGTCAAAAGTCCCAATAGATCCAACGACTAATGGAAAGAAGCTGACTTTTGGCATTTTCGCGGGGCCAGCAAAGAATATGCCTTCACTTAGTTCGGCGCCAGAAAAGCTGAATCAAAAAAAAAAGATGCAGTTGGTTTAGGCAAACTATCTAAAAATCCACGATAAAAGGCTTCTACAAATGTAAAAGAATTTGTTAGAAACCTGCCAACACCTCAAAAGCTTGGCCTATTTGAGCGTAAGCTACATAGCCAACAGTCGGACAAGCCAGTTATGCCAAATTCAGTCAATCTTGAGATCGAGCACAAAGGCGAAAAAGACTCTTCAAACCATAAACAAAATCCTAACAAGCGGGCACGCCTAGATTCAGATGCACAAAAAACAGAAGATAATGAAGGCTCTGTGGACCTTTGTGATTTATCGACATACTCTATTGGCTCTGACTATTCTAATAGTCCTAATTATGATAGAAGCCTGGAGTCAAGGCCACAAGTCAGCCATCAGACAAAACCTGCTTCAGCAATTGCTGAACCCTCGTGTAAGATTCCAGTTCCGGCAAGGAAAGCCTTTGCAAAATCCACAGTTTCACCAAAGAAAGCTACTACGCCCAAAGATCTGATAGCCGATCCTCAGGCTTCAACAAGAACAAAGTGTTTGTAAACATCACAAAACTTAAATCCCAGGATGACTTCCGCCCAATTGAACAAACATCAAGTTTCAAAAGTAAAAGATCATCAAAGGCACCAAGCCGATATAAGATCACAAACATGGAAAATCAGAGTGGAAAACCTGTTTCCCGAGGACAATGATGTTAATTTAAATAGAAGAAATGTGATGAAATTATTGCATAATATTCCATTATTATGTACAATTAACACAGATGACATATTATTGATTGTGGAATACATCTCTGAAGACACGGCTGACAAGGTGTTTCTACATATAAGATCTACTGCAGTAGATAGAATGTTACTATCTGCAAGGGATGAGCTCCTATCATATGGCTTTGATCTCCAAGTTGAGAGGAGTCAGAAAAAACCATCACAAGTCAAAAATTCCCTCCCAGTAAATGAACGCCGGCGTGACGAGTTAAGGTCCCATTTCTCTCCAAAATCAACTAAGTCTCCGACGAAATTCACTCAGAAGGACAAAGACGAAATTGCAAGGAGAGTGGGAATCCACAAAGACAGCCAGGCATAACTAGTACAAAAAACAGGAGACAAAACATGTGGGATACTATCCTGGAACACCAGAGGTTTTTTCCACTTGTTCCAAGATTTTCCAATCTCACTGTCAAACAAGTTCATAATCTGCCTTCAAGAAACGTGGCTGCGGGAAACCCCGCTAAAAGACGGATACACCATTATGTTGAACAAAGCCAGGAAAAATAAACGAGGAAGACCCTTCTCCGGTTTGATAACAATGGTGAATAACTCTTATGGTTTGGAGGTACAGCAAACCTTTAACCCGAACATTATTGTGCAAGGATCTCTATTATATCTAACATCTACAACAAAGGAGTATTCCCCTCATTTATTGGTTATACATCTATACTGGAATCCAGAGATGATCTCAACTGTCAGCTTCATTAAAGCTGTGACCTCAATAATTGACCCCTGCTTAACAACCCAAAGAGATTTAACAATAATAATCCGTGGAGACTTTAATTTCTCTTGGCTCGAGCAAGCAAATATAAAACCATCAATAATTTGTAGAACATCGACAAGGGGCGAAAAGTGGTTGCAGGCCATGAAAGCTAGAAACTGCAAGATGATAAATTGGACCATCAAGGGAGATGTCACCGCGAGAGCAACCTGGCACCGAGATAAAAGTCCAAAAATCCTAGACTATATCTGGATTTCCTCTCTATTTTGGTAAAAAATAAATAGTCTGTTAATACACAAGACTCAAAATAGTGATCAGTCTATTGGAGCTAATGTGTACAGTAGAGCAGACATTGAGTGTGTTCCAATATAGTTGCCCTCTGGAGGTAAATGAGGGATTGAATCGGCTACGAATCAATGACCATCATATATGTATGTTGAGCAAGCGGCTAAAGGGAGGAGCATAACAATTGCTGACAAGCTAAATTATGCACCTTTACTCACGCAATTCTGCTAAGTAAACTGACATATAAGTCTCAACAACAACAAAAAAAATATGTCTCCAGTCTACAATTCATCCAGGAGAAAAAACAAATGCACAAGAACATTAGACAAATAAAAAGGAAAAAAAGCTCAAAAGCCGACACATTAGCAGCCATCAAGACATGCAAAATGAAATATCGTAACTGGCTAAAATCCTTAAAAATAATAAGAGACCAAGAACATGCAGAATTAATGCTTGGACTGATTGTTCAACAAAATTCAAGAGATATCTGGAAAATTTTAAATATGAATAATAGCCAGGAGAAAAGATTGGCAAATGGAATCTCCACGTCAACTTGGGAAAATCATTTCAAAACTGTTTTTAATGATTTATCGGCACATGGTGAGTTAGAGCTCTTTCCCTGTATCGACTCTTGGGAAGTATGTGAACCCAGAGACAAAATCATTACATTAATAAAACACTTAAAAAAACTCCCGTGCTGCAGGGCCAGATGGGCTGACCAATGTAATGTTAAAAGAGAAAAAGGAGCTCTGGGCTGATTACATCGAGGAGTTGTTCGAACTTATTTCGTGGTCCAAGACAATCCCCAGTTCATGGAAATTTGCTATAATCATTCCTATTTTCAAGAAGGGCAATAGAGACAACCCGGCTAACTATCAACCCATAGTCCTAATGGACATAATAGGGAAAATATTTGCCACCACCTTACAACAAATAATTGCGGCCTGGGCATCTGTTAACAATCTATTGGACTGCCGCCAAACTGGATTCACAAAAGAAGTTTGCACTGAAGTCAATCTTCTAATTGTGACTCTTCTGAAACTAGAAGCTAGGAAGAACAAGAAGAATTTGTTTATGGCTTTCATAGATATGCGTCAGGCCTTTGACAGAATTAACCGCACAAAACTCTGGAAGAAACTGTGAACATAGTCCTGTCCACCTTCTTTACTCCAACCTCTCATGGCCTTGCATAATAAAACATCTATTGCGATTGATAACATCGGCCACTTGACAAAAGAAGTACTAACAACACAAGGTGTAAAACAAGGTTGCCCCTTGGCAGCCCTGTTGTTTGAGTTGTATATCGCTGACATGTCTGAAGCCTTGCAACATGTCTGATCCTTCCCACCAAAACTAAATAGACAGACGATCAGCTGGGCGATCTATGCTGGCGACATCGTATTGTTTGACCAAACCGAGATCGGTCTACAACGACTTGAAATTAATGCAGGAAAATCTAAGATCTTAGCATTTGGCATGAAAGAAAAATCAGCGAAGAAAACATTCAAATGGTCAGCAGCTGGTGAAAAAATTGAATCCGTCTCATCAATACATTATCTAGGTGTGCAAATAAACAAATCCATTAGAGAATGGGATTGGGTAGCATATTTGAAACATTGTATGTCGACCTTTACCTTGCAAGGTAAACAATTGCATTCCGACTATGGTAAATTCACCCTGATTCCAATTAAGACCTTCTATTTGCAGAAAGTAATCCCTGCATTGACACACGGTGCCGAGGCTGGCTTAAACATCGAAAACTCAATTTGGGCAACGTTGGAAGGCCACTTCCGGAGAGGGGTGTTGGACTTAGCCTTCTAATGTTCCTATTGTAGCTATAAGACATGAACTAGGTTTAGAGCCTCTCAATGGGATTATCCAATGGAAATCAATAGCACTTCTACGCAAAATGAACCTCAGTAATGTCGCACCAGCATATGAAATATTCAAAGCATTAGAGAAAAATCCACATACCGGAATTTTAGGTATTTGGGCCACGAAAATTAGAAGAATACTATCGATCACTGATATTTCTTGGACCACAGTAATGGATATGCCTCAAATTGCCAAAAAGAAGGTAGACTGTGGAACTGGATAAAAAAACAATGAACTGCGAGATGCTATGCCAATGACGCTTAAGTTAGGTGTAACTTGCAATAGCCTAGATAAATTACCAAAGTTTCTTGCAAGATTTCCTTCAAAGATATATCGTAACAAGTTCCTGAGGGTGCGTCTTAATGCATACAAAACGAAAGAGATGATGTGCCTGAGACATTACAAAGACATAATCAACACATGCAGGTTTTGTGCGAATGCACCAGAATCTCTAAAACATCTAATTACTGAATGCAGCCATGTATCCACCCAGCGATCATTTTTCTTAGAACATCTCACATCGGTACATCAACAGACTGAAGAGTGGTTGGTGGCATACCTTAATATCTGGAAACAATGTTGCAATAACATGTGCTTTGGTAGACTTTCTTGAAAAAATCTTAGAAGAAGGGACACTCAAGTGATAGCGAATTAAATATTTTATATTATCCAAATTTGGTAATGAAGCAACATGGACTAATAACAGAAACGGAGTTAGATGAACTTGTGTTTGTAATTAAAGTTTTGTATATAGCTAATTGTTACAATAAAAAAAATAAAAAATTGTCCACATACAAATGGTGACCCTTGTGGAGCAATGGTGTGAGATGATCCCAAACAATCTTCTCACTTATCCCTAAATGGCTGGGCAGCCTGGAGGGTTTAGGGTGGAGTCTTTTCCAATGTAGACTCTCATGCATACCCAGTGGTACTTTCGCACAACAACTCGTCCTCCTTGACCTCTCTGTGGCCTTCGATACCGTTGATCACACCTCGCTCCTCAACACTCTTTCTTCCTTTGGTTTCAAAGGCCATGTTCTCAATTGACTTTCTTCTTATCTCTCCAGTCGTTCTTTCGCTGTTTCTTGGGGTGGTCGCACCTCTTCTACTCTTCCCTTGGACTACAGTGTTCCCCAAGGTTCTGTCCTTGGCCCTTTCCTATTCTCAATTTACACCTCCCTTCTTGCCCCCATCATCTCTTCCTTCGGTATTTCTCACCATTTCTACGCTGATGACACCCAGCTTTTCCTCTCTTTCTCTTCCTTCACTCCTGACCTCTACCTTAATCTCTCCTCTTGTCTTACTGCTATTAAAACTGGATGTCATCCCACTTTCTCTCCCTCAACTCTGATAAGGCTGAAGTCCTGTTCATTCTCTCCAACACTCTTCCCCCTCCGTCTGCCCCTCCTTTCATTCACTTCCCCCCTTCTAATCTTCCCATTTCTGCCAAAGCTCGCAATCTAGGCCTCCACCTCGACTCCTCTTTCTCCTTTACCCACCATATTTCTCTTACCTCTCGCGCCTGTCCCTACCACCTCTTCAACATTCGTAAAATCTGTTCCTCCCTCACCTTCCATGCAACTAAACTCTTAATTTCTTCCATTATTTTTTCTCCACTTATCTATTGCTCTTCCCTCCTCTTTGGACTCCCTGCCTCTCATCTCACTCCTCTTAAATCCTTCTTTCTTCTTCACTTCCCTTTCACTTCTCCCTCACCCCCTCTCACACTTCTCTTGCTCATTTGAAATTCCTTCTTATTCCATCTCCTCCCTTATCCCTCCCTCTCTCCTCCACCCTCCATCGTTCTTTATCCTAGGAAAATTGTTCTACTTAGTGGTTTTTTAAAGGCTTGTTTCATGATTGCAAATAAGCTTCTGGTTTATATATGCTATGTATTCTTGTTGTTATATTGTAAAGCGCTTTGGCGTAAAGCGCTATATAAACTTAATAAATACAATACAATGTACACCTTGATCCTGTATCATGCTCTCTTGCTCGGTGGAACTGCTTGAACACTAGCCAACCTTTGAACAACATCAATGATTCATCAGTGGATATGTTCTGGCTAGGAACATATGTCTCTGCAAATCTCTGAGTAAAGTGCTTCAGAAATGGCTGGTTGAATAGCCTATCACAATTTGGGTCAGTTATGGGAAATGCTGCCGAGCTGTCCTTGAAATGCAACATACTTTGCAGTGCTTGAAAGCGATTTCTACTCATTGTTGCTGGAAAAAAGGGGTTGAAAATACTACTTGGAATGGGGCGGTAATAGCTCCATTCACCAGGACGGAGTCGGTAAAGATTTGGAGGCAGCCATGGCGCTAATAGCGCCATGGTTACCTCCAACCTCGTAATGAGGCCCCATGTCTTTTTTTGAAAGGTGCACCCTGTCTCGGTGAAACATCAGTTCATCTTTGATGAAGCCATGTTGAATTGTCCGAATTCTATCATTGCCTCTTGTCCGTTTTGCCAGCTCGCTATTCAGTTTCCTCACTGAGGCGTTGATAGCCCTTTCCTTCCCTGGAGTTCTCCAATCCCTCCAGGAAATCATCTGGGACCAGGCCACCACAGTGTTTGGAAACCTCTGTGATATAATTTCCAGTTCCGCCATCAATAGCTCCCGTGCCCCTTTCCGTCCCATAGACGCCAAATCATTTCCTCCCAGGTGCACCACTATAAGGTCGGGGAGGGGGGACATCTCCTTTTGCCTGGGCATCGCTGATTGCTCCTCTGAGCTGCTGAAGGCGCATTCCCCCGACACCAAACCAGTGGACCGAGATAGCATCCCTCTGAGACCCAGATGTGGTTGGCCCTCTGAAGTGTCCTGCAGCCCTTTGGATGAAAGAGTGGCCGATAATCCACACAATCCTCATCCTCACTAGGAAATGGAATCATGAAAATCCCCCATGAATATGGCCAGACATACAGTTTATCAATGAGCACAACTATTGCTTCAACACATTGGGCCTCATTACAAGTACTCCGGTCCGGAATTAACACTGCCGGTAAAACCATACCGGCACCGTTTCCATGTCCGCCCAATCATGACCCGCGGCCCCGGTGATAGCACCACCCTAAACCGCCACCGCGGAAATATGGGTCCCGTTAAGTCCGTCTGCACGGAAACCCCTCCGTTACCGTCAACACGAAACACCGTTAGCATCACAACCAGCGCGGACACAGAAATACTGCCAAAAAAATGGCGTAAATACCGTGATCACGGTGGCGGAACCACCGCCACCGCGAAAATGGCGTTATACACTGCCTGCTGAACTGAATCAGGGCACAGGTGCACCAAATCAGCCCAGCTGGACCTAGCACTTCACTGGGAGCCTACAAAAGGGCCACACACAGCCCAACACAACACAGAACCATGCAGGCAGCAGGTCTAGTAGCACTGGGACTGGGCCTACTCAACCAACAGGCAGCACTGTACATGGTGGCAGTAATGGCGCAGAGGAGGAGGCGTAGGCGGAGGAGGCGCAGGCGGCAACCAGCCAACCCTGCAGCTATGGCAAACCCCATTGCCCAGCCAGCCCGACCCCGCCGCCAGCCAGCAATACCACGCATCAGGGCCTCACCCTGGAACCTCACTCCAGGACAGATCCACACACTATACCGGCTGGATCGTGCAACAATCCTGCCATGATTGAGGACAACATCAGCAGCCTTATTGACACCCCCACTGCCACCCCCCCCCTCTTGAAGGTTGTCTCAGTACTGCATTTCCTTGGCACTGGCACCTATCAACACACGGTTGGTGAGCTGCACGGCATATCACAACCCTGTTTCTCAAAAATCCTGGTACAGGTACTGGATGCCCTGTTGCGCCATGTGTCGGAACACATAGCCCTACCCCGCACCCTCCCCGAGGTCATTGCCACCAAGTTGGCCTTCCATGCCATAGCAGGCATGCCAAATTGCATAGGCGCAGTTGACTGCACCCACGTTGAGCTGACAGTACCACGTGCAATTGAGGCGGTGTTCCGCAATAGGAAACAGTATCACTCTTTGAATGTCCAGATGGTTTGTGATGCCATGCAACTGATTACACACTGCTGCGCACGTTTCCCAGGCTCATCACATGACTCAATGGTACTGCGGAATTCCACGTTGCCACGGTACATGGAACGCTATGCCGGACAAAGCACATGGCTATTGGGTGAGTACAGCTGACGATACTACAACCCTGTCGAAGTGGTGTGTGTGTGTCCAGGCCAATGAGCATTGTGAGTGTGCCGCTGTGACCGCACATGCATCACCCCCCTTCCATCTACCAAATACACAGCGGATGCCAAAGATCATGAAGGAAGATATGACAGGGCACCACAATGTGCCCGTGCACACGCTGGCACAGCCAATCCCGTCACTGTCCCATGAACCTTGTGCCACTGCAGACACCCACCCTCAATTGAAACACTGCCTCAAAAGGCACGAGAGGCGTGTAAATGAGACGACGTGTATTTACTACTTCCGTACAGTGGAGTCACTCTGCCGTGTGTGGACAGCACTGCACCGTGACATGCACACAATCAAATGTCACCCACAGGGCACAGTAAACATGCAAGTTAATGTGCAGGCCCATATCCAGTTAGCGACATACATCGTGATGCCCAAAACATACCTCCATACACTGCATGGTACATATGCATGAATGAATGATGATACAAGAATGCACAGCAGCAGATGAGGACATGATGCCACAAACACTGACATGTTTCCCCATCTACATCCCATGTAGGTGATGCGGGATATGCACTCACGCCATGGATGATGACACCTGTACGGAGACCAAGGAACAGGCATGAAGAGGCATACAATAGGGCACATATCCGCACACGTGGAATGATTGAGAGGACATTTGGACTGCTGAAGGCCCGTTTATGCTGTCTGAGCAGATCTGGCGGATCACTGCTGTACAGCCCAGTGAAGACGGGTAAAATCACGCTCGTATGTGCCATGCTGCACAATATATGCCTGCGCAGGAACATCCCAATGCCACCAGACGCAGATGAGGAAGATGGGGATGGGGATGGGGATGGAGATGGGGATGGAGATGGAGATGGGGATGGAGATGGGGATGGGATGGCACCGCCTCCCCCTGGGGGTCCACATGATGGCCAGAGAGCACGGGATGCCCTGATTCGCATTTACTTTTGAGTCACAGCACATTCACAGAAATGCACGAACATGGTGACGACAATGAATTAATAGTTGCACTGCAAAATAAATGATCAATGTCCACACATGTATGTCTTGATTCGAAATGGTGATGTATTGATGTAATAACAACAGGGAAGGAGGTGCATTGGTTAGGGAAGCTGTACACCCGGGGCCACCCACCACCCAAACGTGCCCACCCCCACCCAGACCCCATTGTTCAAACCCCCAAAACTACCTACCCCACCACCCAAACGTGCCCACCCCCACCCAGACCCCATTGTTCAAACCCCCAAAACTACCTACCCCACCACCCAAACGTGCCCACCCCTCTCACGCCCTTGTAGTCCACATGTGTCCTGCACTGCCCCACACACATGCCATTACTTCCGTGTGTGCTTCTGTGCCTGTGCAACCTTGCCCGAGGGACCCGTTAGCCTACTCGAGCGCCTCCTTGGACTGGCAGTAGTGGAGCTGGATGGGGTAATTGTGTTTGATTGGGCAGAATCTGGGATTGAGGGCATCTGTGCCAGATTTGCCTGTTGGCCAACCAACATGGCCTCTACAAGCCTGGAGGTGTGGTCGTTGCCCTCCCGCACATGGCGTGCAAGGGTCACTATAGTGCTCGCAAAGCGTCCGATGGACCTCGACAGGCGACGCACTGAGGCGCTGTAGCTCTCCCTCTGCAGCCTGGATTCCTCTAGCTGCCTCTCCACCAGCTGGGTGAGGGTAGCCTGCTGGTCCTCCATCCGCTGCATGCAGGCATTCAGTTCGGCCATGGATGGGGTGGGCGACCTCATGGGACTCCCCAGTGATGTGGGGCTGAACTCCAGCTCATGGAAGGAGCCCAGGTCTTCCAATGTGGGCATCTCCCCCTGTGGCCCCGTTTCCGAGTGCTCTTGCGGGGCACTGTTATCACTGCAGGCCGCCCCCTCTGCAGTGCTGCTGCCTTCGGTGTTGTGTTGGGTGGCCATGATAGGTTCCCGTGGCACCTGTCTAGACTCAGGCAGTGTGGAGACGGTGGGGATGTCGGTGGTGGTGGTGGGCCGCACATCTGTAGTGGCTGGTAATGTGGCCAGAGGTGCAGAACTGCCGGCAGCATCCTCCTGTGTGGTTGGCGGTGGCTTGGGTACTTGCCGGTGCATATTGGCTGGCCTGTTGTGCAGTATCACTGTCACTTGAAATGGCTGTGGGGACACAAAGGGCATGCAATTAGTGTTGTTGTGGTGGCAGATGGGTGCATCACATGCGTCATTAAGATTGTACATTGAATAGTGTTAGTCACATGCATCTGATTGCTGGTGTATGCATTCTGTGATATTGGTTGCCATACGGATCATGATGGGTCCTTTGGCCCACACATGCACTGCCTGGGGGGGGGGTTGTTAATGGGTCCTTTGGCCCAGTACTCACAACTGCATATTTTCATGTGGCATTCATGTTTGGGCACTTACCGGCATCTGCAGGTGGGCTCACTCCTGCTTCAGCCTCCCCGATCCCATGGATTCCCTCTAGGTGGAGGACGCTGCTGCAACGCTCCTCCCATGCTTGCAGCCTCAGTGGAGAAGGGGGTCCTCCGCCTGTCCCACTGCTGCGTTGGCGGTGCGTGGAAATGAGGTTGCGTACCCTCAGCCGTAGGTCGTCCCACCGCTTGTGGCAGTCCTTCACGCTCCTCGCTGTCACGCCCACAGCGGTGCACTTGCGTGCAGCTTCGGCCCACACCTCCTTCCTCCGCTGCTGTGTGGCACGCCGTTGGTCGGCGCTGAACAGCATCTCCGCATTGTCCACAATGTGCTCCACCAAGACGGTTAGCCCCGCCTCGCTGAAGCGCTGTTTGCGCTGCCTCTGAGCAGGAATCCTGGCAGACATGCTGGTGGTCCCGTTTGGCTTCTCAGAGTTAGGATTGTGCTTGTGCCGGCTCTGGATGGCAATGGATTGTGCTTTTATATGATGGCCGCCTCTCTGTTTCCTGTTTTGGCGATCATGGTATTTCCGGTTCCGTGTCCGTGGCGGCGGAGGCGGACACGGGTTTTGCGCCACTTGTGGCTGCGTTATTTCCATTTCCGTGGGGTATTCCGTGACGGCGGTAACAACGTTTCCGAGTCCGTGTGGTGCGCGTGACCGACAGCGTGTACTCGGACGGTTTTTCCGCAACCTTGCGGACACGGAAACGTTTTTACCGCCGTCACCGATTTTGCACGGTCTCTGACTGGCAGGTTGTAATGAGGCCCATTGTCTCTTGCAACAATCCCAGACACACTCTTCCCCCAATCTCACGTGCACTTCACATGTGAGAGAAAAGTAGATCTATATGTAATTGACACATACTTTTCTGGGAAAAAGTTGAAGGACACACTATGTCACCTTGTGCCAATGGCACAGTTGTGCTGGCACAATTGTAATCAGTGAAGGTTTCTGTTCCTGTGGCCCACTGATTGTACTGCACGGTGGTAAGGTGACTTGCACATACTGCACCGTGGTACTTTGGCAGGGTGACTATTCTGACAGAGGAAATGAACTCCACAGCAAGTGTGCATTTTACGCTCTCTGAATATAGGCACCCTGACAGAATGTGCGCCAATCATCACAAATGGATACGATTTTGGACAGTTTCATTGTGAGAGCTTCGGCCAAAGCTCCAGGACCACTGCTGAACTTGGTGGCAGTCGAGCAGCAAGGCAGAGAGGCGCCCAAGGTCCCACACATCAACCCCAACCATCCTAGACCACTGCCTGGCCAGCGCTACAGCTTTCCCCTCCATGAATGGATGGGGACCCTGCCGTGGCTCCCTGCAACCACTGCTGAACTAGTTGGACGAAAGACCCACATGAGAGAGGGCGCCCAAGCCAGCAACATCACCCCCAACTGTCCTGGCCCTCTAGCTGGCCTGCGTTGCAGCTTTGCCCCCTGCGAAAGGATGGGTACCCTGGCGGGGCTCACTGGGACCACTGCTGAACTTGGACGACACAAATGGTGACCGTTACAATAAAAAGGAAAGAGCTCCATACCAAGAGCGCATTGCATGCTCAGAAGAAAAGACCATCTGCATTACTAGCGCAAACATATTTCAGAAAGGGCTGGTAATTATGTTTACACATTTTTTTCCTACAAAGCTGCCAACTTCCTCTATTCAGGTCATGCCCATCATTGCCCACTACCCGTTCCCACC
The DNA here is from genome assembly GCF_040938575.1 of Ambystoma mexicanum. Taxonomy (NCBI): domain Eukaryota; kingdom Metazoa; phylum Chordata; class Amphibia; order Caudata; family Ambystomatidae; genus Ambystoma; species Ambystoma mexicanum. The sequence goes on along the minus strand of NC_090925.1, from coordinate 537,731,315 downwards.
CATACCACTGACAGTACAGCCACAGTCCCTCCCACCACCGTAACCATCCTCCCCCACATTACAATGCATACTAACAAAAGGACATTTTGTACTACTTACATAAGTCAGCGAAAGCTTTCCATTAGCTACAACTGCAAAGGAAACAAAAAATAATTACAATCTGTACTCAGCCCACCAATAATACATGCAAACTTTCAGGCTGCTATCTGCAAACCTTTGGATTTCTTCAACCAGATACATGGCACATCTCAGTCATCTACCACCACGGAAGGGTGAACTGCACACTGATAGGAAATGGGAATAAGACTAATGGGCGTATGGAAACCCCCACCACTACGTAAACATTGTGCAGATGGCATATTGGCAAACTGCCCTCCCAGGGGAACAGCACTGTTCAGCTGGTCTGGGGGGGGCAATTCGTAGCCTGCCCCTGCAAGTGTGTCCCAGGTCACCACAATACCTTCCCCAAGCATCCACTCCCGCTCACAGCACCAGCACTCCAGCCCCAGTTCCCACCCACCCCACTAACAATACGCCCTCCCGCGTAATATACAATGTTGAAAAAACGCAAATGCCATACGTACATAACAAAGGAGAATCTTGAACTGGACAAGACCTGTAAACAGAAAAAAACACAGATATTATCAGTGTCAGCCCAGCAAAAAGCAACCCACACTGCCATGACCCCATCATCAACATCCGCTACTGGCCCATTATCAACTTCCGCTACTGGCCAGGTGGGTATTCACAACATTCATTCCTTCAAAACACCCAATGCCCACTTGTTATGCTGCTCACTTCCCCTGTCTGAACCCTGTGCACAGAAAGTAAGCACCACACCAATGTGCTGTGCCATTGCTAGGTGCAGATCCAGCGATCCACACCCAGCACTCTACTTGCTTTCCTTGCAAAGCAGCCAGTCCCTTTCCATTCATCATAATCCCTGGTGTCTAGTACGCCCCCGATTCCCCCAAAACACCAACAGAAAAAAACAAGAGTTTTCTTCTTTTTCTCCAGCATGGGGTCTGGCATGGATTCACATGCTATGAATATTCCCCGTCGTCAGGCTGGGAATCCTCGGTAAAGAAAAAACCAGTATCAGTTTCGTTTCTGATCTGTCTTTCGTAGTAACAACCAATCACTGGTCTCTGCGTCATACTGACCACAGCCAATGACTGCCCTCTACCTAAGCACCGCCTCTGGCAGCCATCTTCAGATTTTTACCGCACGTTCATGTGTTGGGATCCTCGTGCTATTGCTCTCGAGCGTTAGTGCTATTTTTTTCACGTTTTTTCTCAAAAACTTCGTTTTTTCGGTCAAAAGAGCCTCAAGCTCCACCGACTCACTATCCGATCAATGGGGACCCGTGTCGGATTCGTCTGCGCCCCTCAAGGGTGAAGATTCGTCGAGCTACGCTTTTGGAGGACTCCAGAAGTTTCTCAGGCCCGGTCATGGCCCAGGAGAAGGGAAGCTCGACGCCCGGAAAGCTGTTCAGGGTCTGCCCTGGATGCCAGCTGCAGAACGTCTTCAAGGAGGACGAACACTCCTTTTGTCTCTACTGCCTACATGAGGACAAGACGCACGTGGAGAAGGACTGTGCGTTTTGCGGCAACATGTCGGAGCGGACCATGAAGGACCGCCATCAACGTCTCGCCAACTGGGTAGAAGGGAAGAGCCCGTCCGGCGAGAAGAAGAAGAAGAAATCTGAGCGGTCTTCTAAGTCCTTTGAGGACGCCCCGGTGACGGGGGTCCAACATAAGGCCAAGCACCGCGAGTCCGCTGGCACCGGGAGCGCCGAACGGTCGGGCTCTACGGGCACCAGGCAGGGCGCACCCTCCCCGGCACCATCAACCACGAGCCAACGCTCTGGGTCGGGTAAGAGGAAGGCCGAGCACCCGGCGAAGCTCCTGGAGAGGCCCCGGTCGAGCTCGAAGGCCCCATCGGAGGGGGAGCGAGGCGGTGTCCCCCCCCTCAAGGATAAGGCGGTGAGCGCACCTAAGGTGGTGAAGGCCTTAATCCATCCGGCCAAGCCCTCTATCGAAACTGTCGCGGCGGCCCTGGCTCAGCCTGTGCAGGCTACACCAGTGGTGGCGACCTCGGGGCTCAGAGTCTCCCTGCCACCTCGGAGGGAGTCATCTTTTGTGCCCATCGATAGGACCCCCGTGAAATCCCCCGTGGGGAAGAAAAAGGGGGGCAGGACGTCGTCGTAGATTCGGCCTCAACCTCGGAGGAGGAGCTGGTCGAAGTCTTAAGCCACGGCCTCGGCGTGGAAGAAGACCGACCCGTCGGGATGGATCCCGACGCAGGTGACGCCGTCGGATTCCCCTCTGCCAGCGCCGCGAGACAACTCGTCGGCCATTTTGTTGGCTATACAGTCCTTATGCTCAGAGATAAGGACGAGACTACCGTTGCCGACGGAACCTCTCCCGTTCGGGGGACCCAGAACCGGGACCTTCTGGTGTTCCCCCTACCAAGAAAAGAAGGATCCACCCTCCGCCTCCTTTTCAGCCGTCGCACCCCTTCCAGCCCTCCTCCCCGTCCACCCGAGGGGATGATACGGGGACTGACACGGCAGCGACGGGTACGGACGACGAGGTATACGACGAGGATGTACCGTCGTCGCCTCCCACCAGGGCTTCTCCGCCCGACGAGATTGGATCGTTCCACTCCATGATCTCCAGGGCATCCGAGCTTTTTCAACTCTGCCCTGAGGAGAAGAAGAAGGAAGGTTTCCTTTATCAGCGGCGCGAGGCCAAGAGGAAGACGGTCCTCTCAGTGCCTCTATTGGACGACATTTGGGATGAGGGCCTCACCCTCCTCAAGAACCCTTCCACGACGCCAGCTAGAAGAGACCGGTACGAGAAGAAGTACCGGGTCCCGGACACGGCCCCCCTGTGCCTCCGGGCGCAGCCTACCCCGGACTCTGTCGTCTCCGCGGCGGCCAGGAAGAAAGCGGGGGGGGTGCGGCCTCCACATCGACTTCCCCACCGGACGGTGAGGGAAAGAAATTGGACGCTATGGGACACAGAGTCATCTCGTCGGCAGCGACGACGATTAAAGCGGCCAATGCCTTGGCTATCGTGGCCCGCTACGACAGGGAGCTCTGGTACAAACTGGCTCCCCTGCTGGACTTCCTGCCGGACGACAAGAGGACAGAGGCCCTGGAGATCCTGCAGGAAGGTGAGGTGGCTTCGGACCACGCCATTACCGTTGCGACGGACATCGCCGACACTGGGTTCCGCCAGTTGGGCAACGGCGTTTGCCTTAGGCGGCGTGGATGGCTCAAGGCTACGGACTTCCGTCAAGACGTTCAGACCAGAGTCCTGGACATGCCCTTCGATGGGAACAACCTGTTTGGCAAAACAGTGGACGATTCCCTTCAGGCCATTAAAGCGGACACTGAGACGGCCTGGGCCCTGGGAGTTCTGCAGCAACGACGGACGCCCTTTCGGAGCAGCAGAGGCAAGGGCGCCTCCAAAGGTTCCGGCGGCGGTTTCTCCACCTACCGTCAAGCGGCCCGCTCGTCGTCTCAGGAGGCCTACAGAGGACGAGGCAAGTCTGGCGGACTCCGCCGTCGTCGCCAAGGAGGTCAAGGCGGCAAAGCCTCGTCCAAGCAGGATTGAACCGACCGTGGGGTCGGGCCCCCACCGAAGCACCCCGGTGGGAGGCCGGCTGGCGAGCTTCGTCAGCGTGTGGGAGTCCATCTCCACCGACCGTTGGGTGCTGGACGCCTTGGCCCGGGGCCACGCGCTCGAGTTTCAAAGAAGGTGTCCACGCGTCCCCCCCGTGGCCAGGAAAGAACTTCACGTCCCTCAACTTCTCCTGGAGGTAAAGGCGATGCTCAGGAAGGGCGCCATCAAACTCGTCCCAAAGAGGCTTCGGGGCTCCGGAGTGTACTCGAGATACTTCCTCGTGAAGAAGAAGACGGGGGGATGGCGCCCCATCCTGGACCTGCGACGTCTGAACAAGTTCATCAAGGCGCAAAAGTTCCGGATGGTCACCCTCCAGCACGTCCTGGGTCAGCTGGAGGAAGGAGACTTCCTGTCGTCGTTGGATTTGGAGGATGCCTACTTCCATATTCCCATCCTAAAGGGGCACCAAAAATTCCTCAGGTTTGTGGTCCAAGGCCTTCATTACCAGTTCAAAGCCCTCCCCTTCGGTCTACGGTCGGCACCCAGGGTGTTCACCAAGTGCCTCGCACCGGTGGCGGCGCAGCTGCGCCGCGAGGGGATCCACGTCTACCCCTACCTGGACGACTGGCTCATCCGAGCCAAGACGAGGGAGCTCGCCGTGGTTCACACGGCAAGGACCGTCCAACTTCTCACGGACCTGGGATTCTCCGTGAACTACGCCAAATCCCACCTGGTACCCGCGCAAGACGCTCTGTTTCTGGGAGCGAGGCTCAACACAGTGTCCCTTCTGGCCTCCCCGTCGGAGGAGAGGACCAGGACCATCCTGGGCAAGGTGCAACGGATGTTGGTGGCCGACGCGGCCAAGGTGAGGTCCATCAAGTCCCTCCTCGGAATGATGTCTTCCTGCATCTACCTCATTCCCATGTGCAGGCTCCGGATGCGCCCGTTGCAGGAGTTCCTGGACGCGCGCTGGATCCAAACGACGGGCAGCTTCGAGGAAAGGATCACACTCGACGAGAGTTTCCGACGAGCGATCCGGTGGTGGGACACCCGCGCGCATCTGACGGCGGGCATGGACTTCCAGACCCCAGCCCACCAGGAGACAGTGACCACGGATGCCTCCCTGGAAGGGTGGGGAGCGCACACCGAAAATCTACACGCAAGGGGCCTTTGGCTCCCGACGGAGAAAGCCTTACATATCAACGTCCTGGAGCTCCGTGCAGTGTTTTGGGCCCTCAGGTCCTTCCTTCCGTCCCTCAAGGGCAAGGTGGTGAGGATCTTAACCGACAACACCACCACCATGTTTTACATCAGAAAACAGGGCGGAACCAGGTCCCCAGCACTGTCCAAGGAGGCGCAGGACCTGTGGCATTGGGCAGTCGCCCAAGGGATGTTTCTGGTGCCGTTTCATCTGGCAGGGATAAAAAACACCATCGCCGACTCACTCAGCAGGGAGCTGCGCTCGTGCCACGAGTGGGAACTACGGCAGGATCTAGTGGATCGCCTCTTCCGACGGTGGGGCACACCCCAGATCGACCTGTTCGCGACGGCGACGAACTCCAAGTGCCGGAGGTTCGCCAGCAGGTTTCCCCAGGCGAGGAGCATGGGCGATGCTTTCTCGTTCCCCTGGGAGGGCCTGTTCCTCTACGCGTTCCCTCCTTTGCCACTGCTAATCCGGCTCGTCAACCAGCTCAAGAGGTCACGGTGCAGGATGATCCTCGTCGCACCTGCGTGGCCGAGGCAGATATGGTTCCCGGACCTTCTGGACTTGTCAGCGTCCCCGCCAATCAAGCTGCCGGTGGACGCGGATCTGCTCTCCAGGGAAGGAGGCGCCATCCTCCACCACGACCCGAAATCGCTGAACTTGCAGGCCTGGCTCCTGCAGCGCTAGAGTTTGGAGGATACGACATACCGGCCGACTGCAGAGATGTTCTTTCAAAGGCCAGGTTGTCCTCGACTCTTAAATGCTACGGACACAAATGGAAGAGGTTCTCTGTCTGGTGCCACGCACAGAAGATTAACCCTCTACGGATTACGGCTCCCCAAGTTCTGCCGTACCTGCTGACGCTGGCCAAAGCTGGACTGGCACACGCGTCCATCAAGATTCATCTGGCTGCGATCTCCCGATACACCAGGACCACGGGACGGACGTCCTTGTGGTCTCATCGTCTGGTGAAAGAGTTCATGAAGGGACTGTTCAGATCGTTCCCGCCGGTGAAGGCTCCGGCCCCGGCGTGGGAGCTCAACGTGGTGCTGACCAAGCTCATGGGACCTCCGTTCGAGCCTCTGCACTCGGCCCCGTTGAAGTTTCTGTCGTGGAAGACAGCGTTTCTTGTGGCCATCACCTCCGCACGACGGGTGGGAGAGATCCAGGCCCTTTCCTGCAAGGCCCCGTACTTGACTTTTCACGACACGAGGGTGGTGCTCAGGACGCACCCCTCCTTCATGCCCAAGGTACCGTCGGACTTCCATCTCAACGAACCCTTGGTGTTGCCTGTATTCTTCCCGTCGCCTTCGTCGCCGGCTGAGAGGACTTTGCACTCGCTGGATGTGGCTAGAGCGCTGAAGTTCTATGTGGACCGCACGAAGTGTTTTCGGAAGACGTCACAACTCTTTGTGAACTTTGGTCCTGTCAATCAGGGGAAGGCTCTCTCGAAGGCTTCCATTTCCAGATGGCTCTCCGGCTGTATCATGTACTGTCATCGGTTGGCAAACCGACCGCTGCCCGGCCGTCCGAGAGCCCATTCCACCAGAGCGATCGCAGCTACCACGGCGTTCCTTTCTGGTGTGCCCCTGCTGGACATATGCAGGGCTGCTACGTGGAGGTCGACGCACACCTTCACGAAGTTCTACTGCGTCGATCGGGATTCCAGGGAGGAGTCCAGGGTCGGCCAAGCAGTGCTGCGCAACCTGTTCGCCTGAGGTGAGCCTGGTGAGGAGGTAAGATGCTTAATGTTGAGTTTGATGCAATGCTTAATGTTGAGCCTTTGCCACCTCCCGTGGTTGTGCATGTGTGTACTGCTATGTATTCTTTATTCATAGCATGTGAATCCATGCCAGACCCCATGCTGGAGAAGGAACAAGTTACTTACCTGTAACTGTTGTTCTCCAGCATGGGTCTGGCATGGATTCACATGCGAACCCTCCCGCCTACCCCTCTGCGGCACTTCACTTGGTCATACTGCCACTTCACGTGCTTCCAAATCTGAAGATGGCTGCCAGAGGCGGTGCTTAGGTAGAGGGCAGTCATTGGCTGTGGTCAGTATGACGCAGAGACCAGTGATTGGTTGTTACTACGAAAGACAGATCAGAAACGAAACTGATACTGGTTTTTTCTTTACCGAGGATTCCCAGCCTGACGACGGGGAATATTCATAGCATGTGAATCCATGCCAGACCCATGCTGGAGAACAACAGTTACAGGTAAGTAACTTGTTCCTTATTTGCCCCTTTGCCATGGGGCAGATGGGCACATTAGTGTGGCCATTTGCCCCCAGGGTGGCCAAAACACACTGCCCCATGCATTGGGGGGAGGAGGGGCAGTGTCAAGTTTTCTACTGGCCCTCTCCCCCCAACCCCAAATGGATGGGGGGGTATCTCATGCAGCCCTCCCTGGGAGCAGATGCCCCTTCCTAGAAGCAGAAATCTGCCCACAGGGATGGCTGCATGAAATGCCCCCCTCTATTTTGGGTGCGGGGGAGACGGTCACCCCCCTTTCATTGGAAATTCTCCTGGTGGTCTAGTGCCCCCCCCTAACCCCCTAAATCCTCCCATGTTTTGTTTTTATTTTTTTTGTGTGGTCCCTTCCCTGGGGCAGATAGGCATCCATCTGCCCGGGGGGGGGCCCAAACCTGCGACCCCATTCTTTTGGGGGCCCTGCCCACACTTTTCTAGTGGCCCTCTCCCCCCACCCCAAATGAATGGGGGGGCATCTCATGTAATTCTCCCTGGGGGCAGATGCCCCTTCCTAGGGGCAGAAATATGCCCACAGGGAGGGCTACATGAGGTGCTCCCATCCACTTGGGGTGGGGGGGAGGGCCACCCCTTTCATTAAAAATTCTCCTGGTGGTCTAGTGCCCCCCGCCCTTCATGTTTTCATTTTTATTTTATTTTTTGGTTTGGGCCCCTCCATAGGGGCAGATGGGCACCCAAACCTGCAGCCCCATCCTTTGGGGGGCCTATCCACACTTTTCTGGTGGCCCTCTCCCCCTCAGCCCAAATGGATGGGGGGGGCATCTCATGTAGTCCTTCCTGGGGGCAGAGGCCCCTTCCTAGGGGCAGAAATCTGCCCCCAGGGAGGGCTACATGAGGTGCCCCCCCCAGCCCCTTGGGGTGGGGGCGAAGAGGGCCACCCCCTTTACATTTCATAATAAATCCTTGTGGTCTAGTGGACCCGCCAGCCCTGCCGAATTTACCTTTCTTTTTTTTTTGGGCCCTTCCCTTGGGGGTGATGGATACCTATCTGCCCTCAGGGGGCCCAAACCTACAGCCCCATGTTTTGGGGGGGCAAGGGAGGAGAGGGCCGCTTATATAGTAAGCAGCTGCCCCCCACGTCACAAACATATCCCTGGTATGCTAGTGGCATTGCTGCCCACGGATTGAGCGCTCTGTGCCCGATCCTCGACCAGCAATGCTTCAAAAAAGGTGTTATTGGAAAGGGGAGAGTCTCCCCTTTCCAACAACACCTCCCTCTATCTCAACGGCTCAATAATGCCAGAGATCGAGGGAAGGGAGAGGGAGAAGTGCACTCAACTTCCCTCTTTCACCGCGGCAGCCGAAAATGGCTGCCCCAGTGAAACTGAAAGAAATCCAACCCACCGGCCGTGAGAAGGAACCTCCCCCTCACATAACCCAGGGGTTGGATTTCAGTTTTGTGCGAGCTATCTCGTCCTTGGCACTGCATACGTAATGTCAAGGACAAGATAGCTCGTAAGAGGTTAAACAATGAACTGTTGACTTCCCTTTGTTAGGTTCATTCTTGTCACACGTATAGTTCTGTCTTCTTTCTCACTGAATGGGAATCGTCTCCCGCAGCTTTTACTGGGTTATCGTTTAAAGACTTTCAACTGTACAGAGGCTTTGGCTAAACCCCTGTATGACCATCTTGACCGTTCCTTTGCGGCCTTCCCAAGGCCTTCTAGTATTAGCAGTTTCAACAAACACGGGATTGACCAGAGTCTCTCGAGTAAGCACCAATGTGGTGCCGGATCCCTCTGCAGCTGGTCTTCCCTTTATTCCAACAGTTCTTTGAACTTCCCTTAAGTTTATACTTTGCGGTTTTCGATCAACCCGGTTTGGTTCTTATCGGGTCTCCCCTCTTGACTCACCAGCTGTGATGAACCGCTTGGCTTTTCAGAATATCTGGAGTCAAGGCCAGTACCACGATATCAGGTGCCTCCCTTAGTCCTGCTCATCAGCGTAGGCACGCTCTGTGTACCGTTGGCATCTGCTGCAACACACTTGAGCTATTGTCCGTGGTCTTACAATTCCTTCTAAGTAGATTTTGCGGGTCTGGGTCGAAAAGGGCAAGGTCGCGTCTCTCCTTGTTAGCCTCTCGATATTCGCTGCCTTTCTCCTCCCCTTGAACTGCCGTGCCTGGATAGCTGTCTCGTCATGCGGTCTGCCCTGCTCGTAGTGTGCTCTCTTGCTCCACCTTTTATCCCTGTGGAGAAGGGAAAGGGCCGTCGGGTGTGTGTGATACTGGTCAATTGCCTGACCATGCCTTTTACTTGTATTGGGACATGTTAGGTAAACGGCTTGGGTGTTAGTCCGTTGTCCGTGGTGTGCGAAAGTGTTCGTGTTGGAAAAGGGGGGGTAGTGTTTCGGAAAATATCCTACGTGGTAGGAGGGGGAAAAGATGTTGAAAGAAGGAGCATACCGTGTCTCACACATCAGTGTCCCACTTCCACTCCCCAAGGACCCCCCATCCAGGTGATCCACCCTCACTGGTCCACCCGCAGGAACTGGATCCAATAGCTGTTAGGGAGAATTCTCTGTTTGGGCTGAATTTCCCTACCTAGTGAGTCCCCCAGCAGCTTTGCTGGATTTCTGGGGTTTCTTTTTTTCTCCTGCCAAGAGTGAGACTCTTTTACCCTCACTCTTGGACCTGTGGAAGTGTGTTTTCTTGGTTAAACCTTGTGTTGAATGGGCTATGGGGTCTTTTACTCCATAGGGCCTCATGTATTTTTGTGATGTGGGTCACACAGCACCCTCTGTGCCGTGACCCAGGGGTGTCCTAGGGACTCCCCAACATAGACTCCATACCCTGGGACTGACTACTGTCTCCCAGGGCATGTAAAGTCACCAAAGACTTTGCTAGTCTTGAATCCTGAACAGAACCAGTACAAACCATCATATTGTGGACGTACTGGCTGGGGCAATTTGATTGCCCCAGGGTCTGTTAGTCGAGGGGGCACGTCTCCGTCCCCCCTGATCGAGTTTTGGCTGGTGGCAGTGGAAACTACTTTTTATATTCGACCGCGAATATTTCCCTATGGGATTTCCCATTGTTTTAGGCTAACACATTTAATTATTTATTTACGGTAGCCTTAAACATACCGCCGGTTTATATATTTATTATTATAAATCCGGTTGGGACTTTTTGCCAAAACTTGATTTTAAAATGGCGTTGGCGTTCGCCTCTGTAACTCTGACCCAAAGTGGAGCCCTTTGTTCCACTTTTGGCGGGCTTCTCCACAGAAGCCCTCCAAAGTGGTGCCACTCTGTCTGTGGTACTTAGGAGGGGTGGAGGGGGATTTAGGCACCCTGGACTGAGTTACCTTGGTAACTCAAGTCGCACTCCGTCCTGATTGGCCCAAGTGGTGAGCCGGCCGGCTCACCACTTAGCATGTTTGAGTGACAGCTAGGCTGGGTGAATGGGGGTTTGCTGCATAAAAGCAGGGCTTTGGGGACTGGAACTTCAGAAGTCGCCACAGGACCAAGAATCCGACGAGGGAAGAGCTGAGCCGACCTGCTTCGACGACACCACCCGGTGGCGCCCTGCTGAACCGTCTCACCACTTTTTCCGACGACCGAGGAGAACTCTTAACGGAGTGGCTCCTTCCCTTGACTGGTGGGGACAACCAGTTTTCACCTTCTTTCCGCTTCTCGAGGTATCTCGTGGCCGCCTTGCCCGTGCCAAGCACCCCGGCAACCGGAATACCACACTTTTACCCCTAACCGCGAAAGTCGGTACAACCCTTCAACCGGAGGACTCCGCGGCTGGTTTCTTCCCGGGCAGTGCAACGACCTTCTTCTTCTGCTCTTCAGCGAGAACTTCTTCTCCCCTGACCGACGTCGAGCCTTGCTGCCACTGCCTGGAACAACTGCCACCGCTGGAGGATCCTTTCCGCTTAAGGTACCGTGTCCCGCCTGGCTTCCCTTGCCACCGACTGTACGGGGTAGATTTAGCCCCCGGCTTTCGAACCTGGGAGTCCCTGGGACACCCTGGCTAAACTTTCTAAGCCACTCTAAACTCTTTCTCCCTCTTTGCAAGACTTTGAAGCCCTACTAACAGTGTGATCTTGGGCACATTTTCGCTCCGGCTACTCTAAGAGTGGGCCCTGCCTAGTGACTTTTGCTCACCTGTGACTTTGTACTTCTTTTGAGCCTATTGCAAGTGTTCTGGACCTTAGAGTGGTGTGTTTAACCTATTTATGTTTCTTTTATCCCTTTCTTGAACCTACTAGAGTGTCATCTAACGTTAAGCACTCACCTCTGTTCGAATTATGTGGTATTAACCTAGAGTTGTCTAGATAGGAGTAAGGGTTGAAACTGCTTTCATTATAACTGTGTTTGAAGTGTTTACTATATTTTTGCTAGAGTGATTTCAACTTATGTGTGTTTAATAAATAAATAACTATATACTTTTGAAACCAAGCTCTGGTCAGTGTTTGCTTGTGCTCGTGTATTTGAGTACCTATGGTGTATACTTTACATACTGCCTAACTCTTCTTGAGGGAAGTCTGACTGCTCAGCCACAGCTACCAAGTAAATCTGGGTGGTGCAGACTGCTACCAAGTGGGTTTACTGCTATACCTGTAGTCTTAAATCTTTTGCAGTGTTCCCCAAGGGAACTGCACAGGTTTCTGCCTAACACTGGTGTACAGCGGTGGGATTTGTATTGAGTATACATTTTATTGTGCTTTGAATACCTTAGTGCAACTAACCACAAAGCTTAGCACTATAAAAGTAAACCTCTAACATGTCAGTTATAGAAAGCTATAGTCAAGAGTCCCTTGCAGCCAAAACTGCTGATTGTTTAAGAGTGCTCTGTAAACACAAGGATCTCCTGACTAAGGGCAAGAAAATGGAGCTGATTGAAAGATTGTTAGCTAACCAAAGTCTGGGTGATGGTCCAGAGGAACCTATCACTCCAGCAACTGTAGATGACAGTATTGAAGTTAACATGGAGCAAAATGTTGATGATTCTGAGGAAGAGTCAGAAGAGGAGGGTGAGGCTGTTGTGACTGTCCCCCCTAGGCCTCTGCCTGCTCTACCTGCTGTACCTACTGGACCTTTACCAGGTCCCACATTTAGTCCTCAGTACTTTGAACTAGAGAAAATGAAACTAGAATTGGAGTATAAGAAACTTAATGCTCAAACTGACAAAGAACTAAGGCTAAGGGAAATGGAGCTCAAGTATGACTTAGAAATGAAGAAATTATCTGTTGAGAATGTTTCTCTCTATGGCTCCTCTAGAAGTTCCAGTCCTAAAAGACCCCGGATGCCTAAAGAATTGATTGGTATGTATGAGCCTAAGTTGGATGTGTTGGATTGGTTGTCTCTGTTTGAATATAATCATGGGCTCCAGAACATCACAGGAAATGACTTACTCACCTGGTTGTTCTCTAGGCTTCCCCCTGTTGCAACTGATGTGGTGATGGAGATGGGGGAGGAGGATAGGAAGGACTATGAATGTGTAAAACTAGCTTTGATAGCTAGGTTTGGGAAGACCCCTTCCCAGTATCTTAAGAGGTTTAGGAGCCTCAAAAAGCATGATGGTACCCCTTGGGCTACCTGGGTGAGTGAATGTTTGAAAAACTTAGAGGGATGGATTAAGGGTTACAAGGTGAACACTTATGAAGGTATGAAGAATTTGTTTATGTTGGAGACTATTTATGATGCCTGCTCTCCTGAGCTCAGACAACACTTGGCTGATTCCAGGGAATTAGATTCCCGGAAACTAGCTAAGGCTGCTGACTTGTGGGTTGCCAACAGGGCCACTCACAGGGATTCTGGGGTAACTCAGAAGAAGGATGGGGAGAAACAGCCTAAAAAAGACTCCAAAGAGAATTCTAATAATTCCTATCCCAAAGAGGGCCCCAAACCACAAAATAACCAGGGTAAGCCACATGGGAAACCTAGTCAGGCTACAGTACCTTCTGGCCACAAGCCAGAAGGAGGTCAGAACAAGCCACCCTTCCAGAGAGCATTTGGACAATGCTATGTCTGTCAGGGTACTGACCATATCAAAGGGGATCCCAAGTGCAAGGGTAAACCTGCAGGGATCAGCACAGTCTCCTTAGCCTTCACTCCTGAGGATGAAGTACAGATGGCTAGTGCCCACTTTGAACTCTTTGCTGAAGAACCCTTGGGTCTTCAAGCAACTGTAAACTTAGAGCCTATGGGTCTGGTTAGTCCCCAGAATAGGGTTGTGTATAACTCCCTACCTGTTAACTCTAAGGTGTATTATGTGGACAGTGTTCTTGTCAATGGCCAGGATACTCCTGCCAGGAGAGACACTGGGGCCAGCAGAACAGTAGTGGATGAAAGCTTCTTTCAACCTGAGGATGTGGCCAAAGCACCCAAAGGTCCCACTAAGATGTCTGGAGGCCCTGTCCAAATGGTTCCTATTCTACCAGCCCTCATTCAGTGTAACAACATGACAGTGAGGATCCCTGTCAGTGTTCAGACTGAGGTACCTGGGAAGGTCCTGTTGGGGAATGACCTAAGAACTCTAGGAGTAGTGTCACATACCCCCAGGCCTCCCAGTATGGAGAAGCAGAACTTAACCAAATTGGCTAGAAAGGCTACCTTGAAGGACCCTTCTAAGCCTGTGGGACCCTCTACTGAGAACCCCACTACAAGCCCTGGTTTTAGTAAGTTGACCTCTAACCCAGGCACAGTTCAGGATAGTATGCTAGGAACATGGGAGCCCCAACCAAGCTCCACCCTTGTTCCCCTAGTTTCCGAGTCTCTGACCCCCCCTGCTTCTGAGGAAGAGGTGGATAGACCAATTAGGCCCCTATCTGAACCTGAGAGAACTGGTAATTCTCAGTGCTGGTGGAAAACCAGAAAAGAAAAGTCTAAGGCCAGAAACCTTCAGACTGTTGGACCTTCTACTGAAGACCCCAACTCAAATCCTAATATTAGGGGGGAAACTCCTAAAATAGGTAAGGGTAGATCTAAGAGGAAGGGGAAGCAGGTACATTGCCTAACCCCAACCCCTCCAACCAAGAGGCCTAAGACCCAACCTGCTCCCACAAGAGAGGTGGTGAGGAACCTTGGAGGCCCCTCTAGATCTAAGGGAATCCTTTATAAGGACCCCTTGAAAAAGCCTAACATAGGTTCAGAAGTTGTACCAACTTCTGAGGGACTGGTCAACCAGATCCCCTATAACAAAAAGACTGATGTTCCTCAAAGGGTCTGTAGGTCCGTTAGCTTGCAAAAGAAAACCTTTGAGTTCTCCATTGAACATAGGTCAAGGTGTCACCATCAAAATGCTGATGGACTCTCTAGGATGTATATCATCGACTAGAGGTATGAGGTTCATCCAGGAGTGGATTAAATCCTCCTGTCCCTTAGTCTGGGGGGGGGCGAGTGTTAGGGAGAATTCTCTGTTTGGGCTGAATTTCCCTACCTAGTGAGTCCCCCAGCAGCTTTGCTGGATTTCTGGGGTTTCTTTTTTTCTCCTGCCAAGAGTGAGACTCTTTTACCCTCACTCTTGGACCTGTGGAAGTGTGTTTTCTTGGTTAAACCTTGTGTTGAATGGGCTATGGGGTCTTTTACTCCATAGGGCCTCATGTATTTTTGTGATGTGGGTCACACAGCACCCTCTGTGCCGTGACCCAGGGGTGTCCTAGGGACTCCCCAACATAGACTCCATACCCTGGGACTGACTACTGTCTCCCAGGGCATGTAAAGTCACCAAAGACTTTGCTAGTCTTGAATCCTGAACAGAACCAGTACAAACCATCATATTGTGGACGTACTGGCTGGGGCAATTCGATTGCCCCAGGGTCTGTTAGTCGAGGGGGCACGTCTCCGTCCCCCCTGATCGAGTTTTGGCTGGTGGCAGTGGAAACTACTTTTTATATTCGACCGCGAATATTTCCCTATGGGATTTCCCATTGTTTTAGGCTAACACATTTAATTATTTATTTACGGTAGCCTTAAACATACCGCCGGTTTATATATTTATTATTATAAATCCGGTTGGGACTTTTTGCCAAAACTTGATTTTAAAATGGCGTTGGCGTTCGCCTCTGTAACTCTGACCCAAAGTGGAGCCCTTTGTTCCACTTTTGGCGGGCTTCTCCACAGAAGCCCTCCAAAGTGGTGCCACTCTGTCTGGGGTACTTAGGAGGGGTGGAGGGGGATTTAGGCACCCTGGACTGAGTTACCTTGGTAACTCAAGTCGCACTCCGTCCTGATTGGCCCAAGTGGTGAGCCGGCCGGCTCACCACTTAGCATGTTTGAGTGACAGCTAGGCTGGGTGAATGGGGGTTTGCTGCATAAAAGCAGGGCTTTGGGGACTGGAACTTCAGAAGTCGCCACAGGACCAAGAATCCGACGAGGGAAGAGCTGAGCCGACCTGCTTCGACGACACCACCCGGTGGAGCCCTGCTGAACCGTCTCACCACTTTTTCCGACGACCGAGGAGAACTCTTAACGGAGTGGCTCCTTCCCTTGACTGGTGGGGACAACCAGTTTTCACCTTCTTTCCGCTTCTCGAGGTATCTCGTGGCCGCCTTGCCCGTGCCAAGCACCCCGGCAACCGGAATACCACACTTTTACCCCTAACCGCGAAAGTCGGTACAACCCTTCAACCGGAGGACTCCGCGGCTGGTTTCTTCCCGGGCAGTGCAACGACCTTCTTCTTCTGCTCTTCAGCGAGAACTTCTTCTCCCCTGACCGACGTCGAGCCTTGCTGCCACTGCCTGGAACAACTGCCACCGCTGGAGGATCCTTTCCGCTTAAGGTACCGTGTCCCGCCTGGCTTCCCTTGCCACCGACTGTACGGGGTAGATTTAGCCCCCGGCTTTCGAACCTGGGAGTGCCTGGGACACCCTGGCTAAACTTTCTAAGCCACTCTAAACTCTTTCTCCCTCTTTGCAAGACTTTGAAGCCCTACTAACAGTGTGATCTTGGGCACATTTTCGCTCCGGCTACTCTAAGAGTGGGCCCTGCCTAGTGACTTTTGCTCACCTGTGACTTTGTACTTCTTTTGAGCCTATTGCAAGTGTTCTGGACCTTAGAGTGGTGTGTTTAACCTATTTATGTTTCTTTTATCCCTTTCTTGAACCTACTAGAGTGTCATCTAACGTTAAGCACTCACCTCTGTTCGAATTATGTGGTATTAACCTAGAGTTGTCTAGATAGGAGTAAGGGTTGAAACTGCTTTCATTATAACTGTGTTTGAAGTGTTTACTATATTTTTGCTAGAGTGATTTCAACTTATGTGTGTTTAATAAATAAATAACTATATACTTTTGAAACCAAGCTCTGGTCAGTGTTTGCTTGTGCTCGTGTATTTGAGTACCTATGGTGTATACTTTACATACTGCCTAACTCTTCTTGAGGGAAGTCTGACTGCTCAGCCACAGCTACCAAGTAAATCTGGGTGGTGCAGACTGCTACCAAGTGGGTTTACTGCTATTCCTGTAGTCTTAAATCTTTTGCAGTGTTCCCCAAGGGAACTGCACAGGTTTCTGCCTAACAATAGCGATGGCCGTGTCCTGGCCACCTGGATGACAGATCCCCGGGCACTAGTCAGGGAGGCACCTTCAGGTTTCTCACAGCACCCAATTCTCGAATTTCTTTAAAAACTACTGACAGATTCACACCAAATCAAAGATGGGAATATCTGCACTGGTTTAGGCCCAATTTATTTCTTATTTGGTGCAAATCCATCTGGGGGTTTCTGCTGTGCGTATAAAAAGGAAACACCTTTTTCTCTATGGGAAAACGATTGGTCTTAGGCCAAAAACCGCATTGTATAATTAATAATCTTTGAACTGTTTGATGCATTTGCCCCAAAATGTTCAGTTTTGTGGGCCCATACCAGACACCTTTAGGGCATGAATTAGTTTTAAAAAATTGATTAGAGCTTGCTAAGTAAAATGTTCCTGATTAGCAAACAAACCCATTTGATTAGCAAGGTAGTACTAATATTTATAATGCCACCAGAAGTTGTTTGTACCCAAGGCATAAAATGAGAAAAAATACTTACTGCATTTTTGCATACCCCTGAAGACATTAGTGAGATGATTAAGGCTTTGCACATTCTTTACAATTCCGCTTGACCTATAGGTCGATAAACTTAGTGTACCTTCTCGACCTTAGAGAAATGCACTGTAAATGTGCTGTCTGTGAAATGGTGCATAGATGAGGAAATAATCTTTGCCAAAGGAAAA
This sequence comes from Ambystoma mexicanum, assembly GCF_040938575.1. Taxonomy (NCBI): domain Eukaryota; kingdom Metazoa; phylum Chordata; class Amphibia; order Caudata; family Ambystomatidae; genus Ambystoma; species Ambystoma mexicanum. The sequence goes on along the minus strand of NC_090925.1, from coordinate 537,714,046 downwards.
AAATCAGCAGGAAATACTGTTTGTATACAAAAGTATGTGATATAATGTTTTAAAACATTATGTACATTATCATTAATTGGCAGGAACTATTTATTTCGCACACGGCATTGGCTCAGAAATAATGTTTTTACAATTAATTATGACGCTGATGACGAATTATGTTTATCATAGCAAATGTCATGACAAACCGACTTAATGTTTGTCACACTGCTGCAACCCAGAGGCTAGCCATGCACAGTGAAACCTTTATTTGACATCTACTGCAAACAAAGGAAATGTTAAATAAATGTTTCAAACATCCCCTGAAAATGGTAGCAGCCCTTCATAAAGTCTACTCGACTATGCGAGTGGACGACTAGACTTTGTGAGCCCTGGATTAGTGTCTGTAAAATGTCAAATGTTGGCTGCATGAATGGACACAAATAAATAGATATGATAAAAGGACTCAGTAAACCGTTTGGCAAGCTGTCTCCTGCAGTTGTTAATATAAAATGCTGTGGAGGCGAACTACGTAGATCTGTTGATGAAAAAACTGGATGGAACTGTTGATCACTACTTTGTTCAAACATCTAGTCAGCTTTGTGTATTCATTAAGTAAGAGGAAAGAAAGTAATAAACTAAGCAGAGCGGATGGCATAGCAGGCAGATAGCGAGGCAAAATAAGTGGAATATTGTAGTTTGCCGCCATCTCACTTTCAAGGTACCTGATATAAAGCAACAGGGTGATAATATGGATTGTCAATGAGTATGGGATCAGCTCATTGGTTGAGCAACAGTTGTACAGATGGATGCAACTAGCAGGTTACAGAACTAGGTTTGCCATGAAAACCATTTGGCCATGCCGTCATGTACATTTTCAAAAGTGTTCACTTGTCAATATGATGCATCTTCCCAACAAACTGAAATATAGTTCTCACTATGAGATTTAGATACATAACTGTAGTATTGGGGATACTGGAAGAGTCACAGAAAGGCAGAAATGACACTGGAGGCTGGTATATATAAAGGTAAGTTGCTTTATTTAAGTTACAGGGCAAGTTGGGGTAAGGGAGGCAGGAGCTAAGTAACAAGCATTCTCTCAAGTCAGACCTACCATCCTGAATCGCAACTGACAGTCTTGGAACCCTGGTGACCTGTAAGGTTCAAGGCAACCTCCTAGCATTCCTCTGCCTACACCGGTGCACACAACACAAGCTGATGTTACAATAACCCACATTTTAGTCTAAAGCACGGAGACATTACAGTGATTTGCAGTCACAATACTGTAATTATGCATTATGTAACAACTTAAATTATTAGGAATGGATTTGCATGACTGTCTTTCAAAAGATAATAAAGCTAACACATACTGGTCTTTGCCAGACAGGATGTATTCGATTAATAAATGTAACATCCCGATTACTTCTGGTCTGCAATTATTTCAAAAAGAAAGAAAATGCCTTGCATAGCACTCCCACATAGGCCTTTAGCAAGTAAGAGTGGATATGATTACTGCTGCACTCTCTCTCCATTAGCCCATTTGAACTTGCAGTGAAAGCACTGAGGGCAAGAGAGGAATGCATGATGAGCTGTGCTTTCATTGAACAGAGTAACTTAAATAGCTAGCTATGCTACACAAGTGTCATGTCAATTTAAATAGCAAACCTACAGAATTGCATAGCAAAGGTATCCAGTCAATATATCTAAAACGTTACAGAGAGGTACATTTCAGAGTGGACCATAATACCGAAAAACACTGCAAACAATAATTAAATACATAACGGATAGTGGGGTAAAGGGTTTAAAATGGGTCGGGATGGGGTTGGAGTGGCGTTGTAAGGGTAAAAAAAAGGGGATTGGGGGGAACCCGCCCAAATTAAAATAAATAAATAAATGGGTTTTTTTCAGTATTTTGTCCACGATTAAATGTACCACTCTGTAATTGTGGTCGGTAAAATCACATATAACCCATAGCGAATTGTTATGCAACACTGCTTATTTTATGCCTTGAACTTATATTGAAAATTTCAGCGAAACCCATCTACCAAGTCAAAGGTTATTAGCAACCCAATGTACGCAAATGTCAATCACTTTTACAGGAACAAAATATTTTAAATGAATCCTAATTCTGAATCCATGTATGTAAAGTCTCTTCTTGTTTCTTACTGATTTACACAAAACCATTTAAGGCACACAAATAAATATTTGTCTGTGAAAATTAGCCAGCCTCTTGAATTGATTTGACATGTTTTCCTTATCCTCGAAGTTTCATGTGGTCCATACTAGGACTGTGTTGTTTTTCTGTCTTCTTGGTGTATTTTGTACATTTCTTTTTATTAAATTTTAATATACAAACAACAAAAAGAGAAACTCTCAGCATAAGAAGACCCGTTACAGTATGAAAACAAAACTATATCAAAACACCAAGGAAAACAACTAGGCCTTCTCTGGATGTCTACATCAAAATGTTCAGGGCAAGGTACCTCATTTCTGACCGACAATATCTCCCCATAGCTTCCACACTACAAGCAAAAGGGGGGCCATACCGTGTTATACAGCGTCCTCTGCGGAATGTTTTGTATAATGTAATTTCCCCTCTTCCCGAATTTGGAGTAGTATGAGACCCCATGCAATCTCTACCAATACTATATAGAATCATGTATAGACAAGCCTTACTCTTCCCCCATTTGTGTTTAGGGTCCACTCTTAAGCATTCCATATTACAATGTCTCTTTAATTGAACTCAGTTCACCGATAGTCAGTACTTACAATACCCAAATTACCTCTTTATCGCCAACCTAAAAAAACATTACTATCACATGTAACTCTGTGCACATACATTTTACTAACCACCCCCGGTTTAATACTCCTCCCCATCCACTCAGCCCCCAGACATTCAAATCCATAGCGCACCCAGCCTTAGTTAATATACCTCACAACATTGTTGCGTGCGATAGAGCCCTGTTCCAGTGCCCTGCTTCTATAGGTGCACTCCATCAAGCAATTCTTCCTCTCTCTCCACATCCCAGAAGATGTTTTCCTTTCCCGCCCAAGTGGCACGAAGCTTCGCAGGACGCAAGAGTCCTGCCTTAACTCCTCAGGTTAGGAATGCTTTCTTAAGATAATTCAAGCCCCTTCTTTTCTCAGTCACGGGCGCCCTGTCTCGAAAGAGTTAGCCCTTATACTGTTGATGTTCCAGGGATCCCTTTGCACTTGCAGCATTTGAGCTCCTTTCCTTATCCCAGGCATCGGAAAGCTTAATTATCAGGGTTGGCGCAACTTGCGAGCCCCGTCTTTTCTCCACAGACCACAATTTAATCCTGTACCACTTTTCGATATAGATTGGATCTTCCTCAACATCCAACGCAAGCAGCTCCGGAAGCCAATCAGCTGAAAAAGAGATTGGGTCCTCCCCCTCCACTTCTAATGGAAGACCAATAATTCTGATCTGTCTGGACTGAACCACCTTCTCCAGCTCTTCAAGCCTATTTTCCATTGCTCTATGCTCCTTGACCACTACTTCCATCTCCGTATTGTGCCTTTGCATACTCTGGTTAATTTGTGTACTTCACTGGCCCAAATAGTGTGTTCTTTGCTCCAGTGTAGACGTCCTGGACTCTAGTTTCACCACCTTCTCATTAAGTTTGTCGAACTTACCCTCCAAACATGACATTGATTTTTCAATAAGCTTGAGGGAGGCCAACACTTGGTCCCTTGAGGGTGATGTTGTTCTGCATGTACTCTGGCTAACTGAACCTTGTTTACAAGCCCCCTTCCATGTGGCACAAAAAAGTCAGAGTCTCCAGATTTATCAATTTTCTTTGTTTTCCCTGTTGCCATGTCAGAGCCCACAGTTGGAGACCCGTTGGTGGACTGGGTCTGAAGCATTAGTAGGGAAAACAAAGTCAATTCTGATGAAATATTCGAGGAAGAAGCCTGTTCCTTGATGGCATGGAGATCATTAATTGCAGAATTATTTGGAACACTGCCAGACCAGACAGAGTCTGCAGGAAGTGAGACCCCGCCACGGGCAGCGATTACAAAGTGCGAGGTGTAAATAGGCTCATGAGGGGGGTGAGAAGGGGGAAGCAGTGACCATGATCAAGTAACGAACAATTGAACTGTTGTACAATGCACTGCGTGTTTGGTTTGTATTGTTGTTTGGTTTGAAAATTAATAAAATCTTTAAAAAAAAAAAAAATTCTGATGAAATATTCTGAGTTGCACCACAACCCTGATCAGGGTAGACGGCTTTCAGAAGCCATAGCTGGGGGCATACACAATATCATACTCACCCCCGAACACCCTCTTTACTGTTGCTTTCCGAACTCTCTGCGGCTATAGGCCTAAACACAGTTACAACATGTCTGCTGCAGTCTGTCCAAAGTCCTCTTTCTATGGCCATGGAGACAGAAGCTGCTTATTCAGTGTCTTGAAAGTAGTACCGTCCTTTCGGCCAATCTGCATTCCTCCTTGGTCTCTTGTTCGGCATCACACTGCAGGCACCGCGTCCACTGTGCACAGAGGCACAATCACCTCTGTCCCGATCCCGCAGGCCGAGAGGATTGTCTGCAACCTCGCCAGGAGTTTTTGTTCTGTCCCGGACTCCTTTACACTTCAAACAAGGCACACCCCTTCCTTTCCCTGCCTCATGGCCTACCAACACCCTCTCTGGCTTCCTGGACTCCTCTGCCGTCCCTTCCTGCCATTGCAGTGAGTTATTGTATACTCAAACCCCAAGAGGTTGGACCATTAGAGAATTCTCCTGACGAAGCTTAGGGAACCACAGCCATCTTAGACCGCAGCTGGTCATGGCTTGTCTCCTTGATGTATTACATTGGTGCTGAATTTATGCAGTGGACTATGTAGCCTAACCATTCTTAAAGCTCAACTTGGTTAAATGTAATTTGCCCATTCTAGAGCCTATGGTCTTCACAGCTAGAGATACAACCCAGAAAGATCACCTTTGTTACTGAGGTGTTAAAATCACTGCTGCTGGTGGATAATGTATTACCAGGCATGTTAAATGCATGACCACCAGAATTCCCTATCAGAGAAGAACATAATACTTAAATAGGGGGTAGTATTTTCCCCCAGAAATAAGATTTAGTATAAAAAGCTGATCTTAAGTGGGTACAAATCAAGCTGCCTCTACCTGAAGTGTGCATCCAGTGGTGTGACCCTTATGCCTTCAGGTAACGATGTGCCAGAGGTAACTGCCTTATGAATGTTAGTCCTGAAATTGATGTATGCTATTGCTAGCAGTATGTTACTTACTGCCTCAGTGGTTCTTTAACTCAGGAATCCTGAAAATGTGTTTTTATTAGTGGCACTAATGCAGTACTGCTGGCAGTGATGGTTAATTGAAATACCTTTGGGATCACCACCTGGCAGAGTAGTAATCTCAGCAGAGCTGTGATTTATCATTGGTTTAAGTGTTAAGTTATCGGCCCTTTGGTGTCTAGATACCTTGTGTATTTTGCTGCTATTCGTCTTCCATAAACATACACCCATGCGAGTATCCTTGCCTCCCAGGCCTTGCCATAGTCTGATGATCTCAGGGGTATTGCTTTAGGCAGTTTCAACCTCCTTATTCAATTACTTGCAAGTGTACATTTTTTATGACTGTTATTAACTATTTTGAGGTTAGCGTTGTCATCTTTGGCAGGAATTAATGTCACACACATAGGCCCTTGTACATACTTGGATTCTCTCCCATGTGACCTGTGAGGGCATCATGAAGTAAGACACAGACAACAGATTCAAAGTTCAAAACAAAGAGTTTTATTAAATCAAATGTCAGGATGGTTGAAGGCTTAACTTGCCCTGTGCTAAGGTGGGATTTCCCTACCTAAATGAAACTATGGAATGTCTGAGTCAGAAAGTTAAAATAAAAAATCTGTCTGTGTCCAAAACCCGTCCTTGCACTCACAACTAAGTCTGAACAGTGTGTAGAGATGTCAGTAATAAAAGATACCGTGATCAAACAAAATTCTGAGCTTCTTCCAGCTCTTAGATTTCTTTTCAGTTCCCCTTTCCCAAGTTCAAGAAAGTTCCACAAATCCTTGGGGTTCCCTTCCCCAAGTTCAAGGCAACACAGTTCCAAAGAAAATGGTCTTGATGGCTCTGTCCTCAAGACAGCATTGCATTTCACTAAGCCTCAGGTTTCCCTTTACCAAGACTCCAACGTATAAACTTATACTTGGTTTCAAACTTCCAATGTTCAAGACAAGTACTGGTCAACTTGACACTCCTTCTGGATTGCATTAACAGTTCACTTAAAGTGCTCCTTCTTGGTTTGTTTCACAATGTCTATCTTTCACAATTGAGGTTTCCCGGGTCAAGGCACAATTTTCAGACGGCACGGTCCACCCATCACATGTCGCGCAAACAGGAACCCTAGGCTCTTCAACCCAGACAGGTTCTTTTATATTTGCTCCATGTTTTAAGTTCGGTATTCAGTATTTGCTTAATATTTCCCTTTCAGGTGTTTCTTACTTGCTTGATATTCAAAAATGTTTTATTTGTTATTCAGGACTATGTCCAAGTACTTTTAGATCATTCAGCATTCATAGTTTACTTATTTTAGTTCGTTCAGCATACTTAGAACACATGCCAGCATTAGCTGTACGCATTACACTCACCGGTTATGCACGGAAGCTCTCTGTAGCTTTGCCAGTTCTTCTTTGCTCGATCCTCCTGGATCCAGAAGCTTATTATTATTCGCCTCCCTCGCGGCACCACCAAGAGCTTTCCTCCCTCTCCCGCTTGCTGCGTGGGCTGTGGGCTTCGGGCGGAGCACAGCTTCTTGCTGTTGCTATCAGCAACCAGAGCTCAGCCAGATATTTACACCCACCCATGGCTGGCACTCGGCCTAGGCATCTCTCTCTTCCTGCGGACACACACGGCTCCCAATACTGGTTCCGACATGCTGCTCTCCACCTCATTCCGTCCCCTGCTGGCCCTGCTCACACACAGGTCTCTCTTCTCCATGACGTGCAGCCCCACTGCTTATACTTCCTAGGAGTATTATGGGTCCACAGGAGTGGGTCAGAAAGTTCAATTGCCTGACCTCTAGTCAACCTTTTTGTGGGACATGCCTGACTTCCCCAATAGTGCTCATTCACAGGCTTCTTCTTCGTCTCAGTACCAGAGTGGTGAAAATACGTATTGGTGTTCACTACTCCTCGCCCCAGTAATGTAACAGTTCAAATGAGGGGAAATGAGGGGAGATATCTTACAGTAGCCCATAAAGGAGGGAGGGTTAGGTTGATTTTCAGAGGGAAAAGGGGTATACCATGTCTCACCCTTAAACCTTCTCTTCCTGCCCCTCTTCATGGGGTTCCGAGATTGGTAATGTCTCCTGGCATTTCTATGGTCAGTGGGACAGGGGTAACAATACCCCATAAATTCTGCTGGGATAGAGGGTTCCCCCTAGAATGGAAATTCGGAATACTGCGTCTCATCCCCAATCCCCAAGGACCTTCCACCCTGGGGATCCTCCTCGCTTCTTTACCCCCAGGGTTAGGATCCAAAAGCGATGGCCTTTCCCTGGCCACCTGAGATGAGAACCCTAGGGGAGTGAGGACGCCCTCAGGTTTCTCACAAACCAAACTTTGAATATAAAGTTGTTAAACATGGGGCAATAACGTGAGTTTCTGTCCTATTTCCTGTCATTCTTTTGTCATAAAACGTTATTAGATTTTAAAGAAAACAAAGGCAACAGACTTCTCACCAATCCACAAATCCGAACATTGAAACAACACAGCACCATCCAACAACATACTAATGCTAAAAACACTTAGAAAGCAGTGATGAGAAGCCATAAGGGGAACAGGGGGGCAGAGTACAAAGAAAGAAAACCTTATGACCTGTATTTCATTATCAAGGCAAAGACACTGCTGTCAAGGTAGATAAAGAACACATATTCCTCCTACAACCAGCACAGTATCCATTGCTGGTTTAAAAAGCACACTAACGCGCAAGCAGTGAGAAAGTGATACAAAGGGGGGAGCCAGATCCCCATCAAATTGCCAGGCAGATCTCTCATTCAGGCAGAAACCATGACGCTCCTGCTTGGCCATAACGCGGTGGGCACAGGGATGTAATTTCACCAAAATGCCAAGGGTAGCGAAAGTGACATCACATGACCCTTGACCTCTGTGACAACATAGGAAGTGATGTAATTTGCCCCCGCACCAAGTGACATCATGGGAAGTGATAGCACACAACCTTTCATCCCTTGACAAAACAGGAAGCGCCATCACATAGCATTGTTCCTCAGTACACTAAGAAAAATATGGTTACGCTATCACTGTAAAATGATATTCATTTCATACAAGAATGGATCACCATCTGTAGCATTAATATCACTGTGTATAGGCCCATATTACCAAATGACTGTGAATGTAAGCAGATGTCCAAATCAACAACCTGGACTTTTGTATAATGCTTGGGCTAAATAGTAAATGGACAATAGCACCCTGGCCTAAACCCCAAAGGGCAGACATCCACTGCCTGCCAAGTGTCTGGTCACAAACTGGAAACTGCAGCTGGCCAACGCAAGTCCAACCAGAAGACAATCAGAAGCTGTACCACTTAATGCTTTTACACTTGGACAATACGTGCAGGGATTTTCTTGTCAGTAGTGCACATTGAACAATTCCACAGCAACCCATTCCTGCCAGTCACCCAGAGCCTGAATATCCCCCAAACATTTCCACCACGGGCCCCCCACCATCCACTGCGAGCCGCTAAGGGCCCTCTGTCAACAGCTTGAAGTGTCTGGCACCCACTCGCACCCTCAATACTTTACGCCTCCAATGCCTTGCTCCAACATTCTTCATATTTACACAATGCCACCCTCCAGCAACTTAAGTCTCCAACATTCGGCAACATCATCAACCTCAAGCAAACTAACAACTTAAGTCTCCAGTACCCTCCTTGAGCACCCCAACAGTGCGAGTCTCAATTACTGTCCTCAAACATCTTATATCTGCATTCAATGCTTTTCAACTATCTTAAAACACATCACATCTCAAACACTAACTCCCAACATCTGGTAGTCACTAGTACAACATTTTAAGTCTCCAGTACTAGCCTCCATAACATTGAGCCTCAAGCACACACCTCAAACCCAGGGCTGTCCCAGTGTTTATGAAAGATTTAAAACCATCCAGCTATCACCTTTCTGTTTTGATTATTTGCTAAGTAACCCACAGTTGTTTTTCTTAGATGGGAGCTAGAGGAGAAGGATGTGTTGCAGGTCGAGGTAATTGCAGTTTATTTTAAACATTTTAAAATGTAAACAGCAGCAGCTCCATGACATCACCCGAAGAAAAGGCCCATTTTATAATTTTCTTTGCTCCTTTATATGTTGATTAATTCCAGCTTCCTCCAGCTTCTAAGCACTGGAACAAGAACTGAACCCATGTTGCACCGCATGCTCTTGTTTTCCAAAGCAAGTGGTTTATCTCTGAGCTATCGTTCTAAATATCTATATCTCGGAGCGGACAACGAATGGCAGTCCTGCAGTGCTGTCAGAGAGTCTGTATCTCATTTCCATTGAGCTGACCTGTGTGGGAGGACCTGTATAAAACCTCCATCCACCCGCGGAGCAGACGACGAGTGGTAGTCCTGCAGTGTTGTCAGAGAGTCTGTCTCTCATTTCCATTGAGCTGACTTGTGTGGGAGGACCTGTATAAAACCTCCATCCACCCGCGGTGCAGACTCGGAGTGGACGACGAGTGGCAGTCCTGCAGTCATGGCTGTCAGGGCTGCCAGAGCAAACAGAGACATTGACTCAATTGACTCCTCTAAAGAAGAAGAGGAAGGTCGGCGCTTGAGAAGCGCGAAATCAGTGCAGAAACCTGGCCAAATACAACAGGCAACTGCTTTAAGGGAACAGTCTCTAATAACCCCACGCAGGACAAATATGCGCACAAATATGGAGCCTCGAACCTCCAATGAACTGGTTACAACGGAGGGTATTGGCCAACACACCAGGCATAAGGATCAGACCCTTCTAACGGAAGCAGTAAAATATAAAAATCTGATGATCTCCTCATCGGACATTGCCGAACATCACCAACAACGTCAACCCGTACCTGCTGCCGTATCGGCCTCGGTGAGCGCTCTGTCCCCGGATCCGGTTCCGGCTTCTCCCGCGGAGTGTGGACTGACCCCGCCTTCTCCCCGCACGGTGGTGGTGTACACCCCGGGCCCCGCGCCGGCGGCTCCGGGCAGAGGGCCACCGTCTGCGTGGGACAGTGGGGAGGAGCCGGTGAGGCAGGGTGGTGAGGATGAGGAGTACGAGAGATCCGGGCTGCTCGCTCTGGCGGATGAATCTTCCCTGGCCTCCCCCTGCGCAGCGCACGAAGGTGCGTCAGGCCCCACGCCGGCAGCTCTCGGAGGAGGGCTGCTGCTCGTGTGGGTTGAAGGGGCGGGGCGAGGGGTTGACGAGAGCGAGTGGATCGACGAAGGAGTGGCAACGACAGACCAGGAGACTACTCCGCCGCCGGGTGAGAGCCGGGCCGTGGAGGGTCTACAAGATTTGGTCATGCCCCAGTCGCTTCCGCCTGGCCTGCTAGTGCAGGTTCAGGTAGAGGCCTTGTTCGACGTGAAGCGGACGAGAACTCGGCACTCAAAGAGACTCAGGAACTCACTGAAACGTCTGAATAGACTAGCAAAATGAACAATCCGAAGAAAAGACTTAGAACAGCGGTCATGACTAAAACTGATCAGAAAAGCTGTACTATTCAAAACAGCAAGAAAGGACGCAAAACGACCAAGTCCTGGCAAAAGTCAAAACAAATACAACATACACAACAAACAACTGTGGATAAAGCTAAAGAAAAGCCGAGAAAACGATGGGAGGAAGGGCAGCTAAAAATTCTGTAAGAAACTATTTCATGGCACAAGACACTCAAAGATCTTCGAATGGAAAATTTCCCATGGAACTCTCGGACTTGGAGATACTGGAAGCACTAAACGAATGCCTGCCTTTTGCCAAAATGCGAAGAGTGGAATACAACGCGAGTGGAAAGCTGACCTCCAAGAAAGACTCTGTTGCAGAGAAGAGCAAGGAGTCACCTAAGCAGCCAAACCAAGAAGAAAGAGCCGACGGGGAGCAATCCAATTTGGCATCTTTGCCAACAACACCACAAGAATTGCCAGAACAACAGCTTATTCCAATGCCGGAGAGTGACTGGAGCAAAAGTGAAGACAGGGTGAATTCCGATAAGGAGCCTGTAATAGGAGATGAACCTTCTGCTATCCAAATCGAAAATGATAACCCCCAGGAAAAGAGGCACATTATGGATGAAATGGATGTTTTCGAGCAGCCAGTTACCAGAAACAAACGAAAGATTCCCCCATCCAACATCGGACAAATTTTTACTGATGGGAGAATCGGCTTTACCCGCACAGAATGATAAAAAAGGACCGCCAGTTAGAGCACAGTCAACACCTGGAAAAACAACATATCAGGCTGAGGCAAAGCCTAGGGACCGGCAAACATCCACAAGGCAGTTCAGTATGATAGCGGAAAAGTCAGTCATCGAAGATTCTCAATCAGTGCATCACATGAATGAACTAAATCAGGGTACAGCCACGAAACCTCGGCACAATTCACTAGAAATTACAAGGCCAATACGAAGCCAATGGGCAAACACGACAATAACTGCAAATGATTCACCAACTAGGAGATCTTCCACCCAACCTCAATCGGCAAACCCAGCGGACCCACCGACCAAAAAGATGGATTTACTTTCCATCATGTCATCAGTAAATATTGCATTATCGCCATTCATGAAGCTTTATGAAGCCATCGCAGATTCACTGAAAGTATACAAGCGATGATGTACAGCAAAGTCATTTGCTTAGAGGCCTATATAATGGCCCTAGAAGCAAGGAAAACAAATACTTTGAACACCAACGAGGGTGCAACGACTCCAAGCCAACAAACGAAGCGGCAAGAAAACGAACAAAGTGTGGTGGCAAAAGCAATAGGGACACAAACCATCACCATGATTGATTTAACTTTAACATCAAACAAAAAAGCAAATGAGCCCATAAACAAGAGGCCTTACACTGAGTCGCAAGTAGGGAAAACGGATTTGACATCTAAACCGAAAAAGACAATTTCACCAAGCCTAAACAAAGCCGGAACTCAAACGGCAGAAGGCATCTTCCAACTTTTTTCAAGCCCAGTGACTCAAACAGGACCAGTACAAATGGGAAACAGTGAAAGAAACCTACAACAAACGAAAAAGCAACAAAGGTTGGAAAAAAGAAATAACAGCGTATCTCCAATAACAACAAATGACCTTCTCGAAAACGAGGAACTGATGAATTTGAGTCAACACCTCACAGAAGAGGTGCCGACGGTCGCAAATTTGGACAGAATCATTGAAACACCAAATCCACAAAACAGCAGGAAAAACAGTAAAACAGAGTCTTTATCAAGGAAGAAGGCCGAGAGCAGTGAGAATTCTGTGAAACAATCCGTGGGCAAAGAAAAAAGGCAAAACAAAAAAGATATCCGGTCCCCAGGAATATCGAGAGGGCTAATGCCAAAACAGATGATGAATGAAACAAAAAAAGAAAGAGAAAGGGTCAGATCAAGATCTCTGGACAAGAGGACTCCTAGACAGCTAGGGAAAGTGCAAACGCGCTCCAACTCCCAGCCGAAGGATTATGTAAATGAAAAACTGGACAGGAGACTGAGAGATAAAACGAAGCATCACCAGGAGGAGCCAGTGAGAAACAGACATAGCTACAGAAGAGAATCGCCGCACAGCAAATCTGAGAACAATAGACCTGGAAATGTCGAGAAGAAACTTGTTCGTTCATCAAGGGACTCAGAGGAAATGGACTTTCGTTATAGAACCAAGTCGCAAATGTACAATCAAAAACCAAGAAAAGTGGACAAAGCGAAATGGCTAATCAAGTTGACACAAGTCGAAGATAACAGAGATGAGATAACATTGAACAGAAGCTTGGTGCTAAAACTTTTCAAGTATATTCGAAATCTGAGATACATCAAATCAGAAGAGCTGTTAGTGGTAGAGCCAAGCCATAAAGATGCTAAGGCTAGAACCGTGTTGTATACAGCATCTACATCGCTAAAAAACCTCATCGCAAACAGCAAAACTGAACTAGAAGATATGGGTTATGAGTTAAGTGTCCTCTGCAACCTGCACTGAGGGGAAAAAAACGCCAGAAAGAACGAAAGACAACACGCGCAAGGGAAAGCAAGATACAAAGCTCTGCAAACAGCAAATACAGAAAACCCAATCTAAAACAAACTACACAAGCACCACGACAAAAGCAAAGGAACGGGAGCCTGAAAAGAGACCAGGGGCGAAGTTGTTAACTCTTAAAGAAAACAGCAATTACGACAGTCCAACAGAAATAAAAGACACAAGAAAGATCAACAGAGGCAGGAGCATTAGTCCACAAGTGGACCGAAACAAAAAAATTGAGTGCGAACCCGTAAAAAAATGTGAGTCAATGAAAGGGATTTGGTCATGGTTGCCAAAAGCCCTGACAGAAAAAAAGCAAAGATAGCAATGCACTATAGACAAGCACATTCCTCAGGAAAGACCTTGTTTCAACCATCAAAACCGGTTGATAAAGATGTGCTCGTGGAATACGAGAGGCCACACTCACCTATTAGCCACGAGCGACATGGATCTGGGGTCATATGGCCTAATATGCTTGCAGGAGACTTGGCTGACTGAACCACCTTCAATGAGGGGCTTTGATCTCATCCTGGCCCCGGCCAAACAAGGGCGCTTAGGAAGACCTTCATCTGGGTTATTGATCGCCTGCAAAAATGAGTGCGGGATCAAACTGGAAGAAACCCTGATCAGTAACTTAATGATACTGATGGTCAAGGCTTCATGGACTCGTCAAGCAAACAACAAGGCAGGGTATGAAAAATCTACATTAATAATAGCCAACGCCTACTGGAACCCAGCCACAACGGAAACAACGGTTTTCTAAGAAAAAGTAGAGGCTGCGATAGATGAGGCGCTTGCAGATAACCTGGTAAACTACTTCCTGATTTGTGGGGATCTGAACGCCACCTGTGGGAACACAGCTGACTCGGGGGGGAAAAAAACAGGCCTACAGCTCGACAGGCGAACAGAGGGGCAAACTATGGTCCCAATTGAGCTGACTCGGGGGAGAAAAACAGGCCTACAGCTCGGCAGGCGAACAGAGGGGCAAACCATGGTCCCAATTGATGGATTTGAGAAACCTACACAACCTGCATGAAGCTTTTCCAGACTCAAAGCGTCCTCCATCGTGGGAAAGAAAAGAATCCAGAGTGACGATAGACTATATCTTTGTGACCAAACCGATTCTGGCCATAACCAAATCTTTTGAAATAACACGAGTAAGTGCCAGCCACCACAACCCTTTGTCAACAACCTGGGAGTCCCAATTCCCCCTGAATGACCATATGGACTTTAACATAACGACCAACGTACAGGGAAATCGATTAAAGCTATCAAGAGAGTCTATCGCAGACATAGAAAACAGATTCAGTTCTATGTCAGAGACAAACGGAGGAAATAAAACTGATTACACTCCTCTCCTGACGAAATACAAAAAGACGTCAACGTCAAAAAAGACTGGCGGAAACGCGCCAAGACACGTGTTTGATAAGACATTGTTTGAGAAACGCTGTGAGCTCCGAAAAGTTCAGCGTAGAGCGAAATCAATCGCAACATCAGCGGCAGTAAAAGAAGCAGAAGAGGCAACAAAACATTACAAATCATGGGTGAAAGGATACAGACTGAATCTCTACCAACAAGATTCAGAAAACATTCTAAAAACGATAAGTGGCAGAAACACGAGGGAATTTTGGAACACCTTGAGAGCGACCTACGAAGTACAAGAAAACTCCATAATAAGTGAGATTGGAGAGACAATATGGACAAAACACTTCTTAAACAAGAATCTTGCTCCAACAACTCCAACAAGGGCACCAACAAGCCACAAACGTGTCCCATGGGTAAGGGTGGATGACCCAGAAGAAATCCGATTAAAGCTCATCGGTTTGAAAAATTCAAAGTGCCAGGACCCGACGGGGTCACAAACGTGGATCTAAAAACAAACCCAAAGGAGTGGGCCAGCCTCTTGAGTAAAATCTTTGGAAGATGCTCAGATCTAAAAACTATACCGCCCTCATGGAAATCAGCAACAGTGGTACCAATTTTTAAGAAAGGAGACAAAAATGACCCAGCAAACAGACCAATTGCGTTGCTTGATGTGATGGGGAAAGTGTTTGGTTCACTGCTTCGTGACCGCTTCAAGACCTGGGCGTCGAACGCCCCTGTGATGACCCCTTCTAAACAGGATTTAAGAAAAACATGATCACGGCAGCTAACATATTGATACTTAATGTGCTGAAAAACAAAGTGCTAGAAGGAGGTGCAAGAATCTTCGTCGCTTTCATTGATCTCACTCAGGCCTTCGACCGTATAGACAGGTCGAGCCTCTGGGCAAAATTGGAAGCCTGGGATTGCCCAGCCGCCCCACTGAACCCTATTAAGGCCTTATATACTGAAAACAACATGCGTATTCGTCTGGATCAAAACAGTCTTTTGTCGTCTCCAATTACAACAGCACGAGGCGTGAAACAAGGTTACCCGCTGGCGCCAGCGCTTTTCTTGGCATTTATCGGTGACATAAACGACGAAGACACAGCAATACGATCATTCCCACCGAAAATTTGCAAAACCCCCATACCGAGGCTTCTCTATGCAGACGATCTGGTCCTATTGGACCACACGCCAATAGGACTACAGCGTCAATTAACAAAGCTATATGCAAAAAATCAATTTGGAAATCAATGTAAAAAAAATAAATTCCTGACACTTGAAGCATCTACCAGAAAAAAAGAAAAACCACAACTAAATCTTGATGGAACATCGATCGAAAGAGTTTTTGAGTTCAAATACCTGGGAGTCATACTGGATTCATCAAAACAGGACAAAGCGATGCAAGCAGCTTTAATGGCCAAAGTCAACCAAATGGCAGCTCAAGCCAAGGCCATAGACAAAAAGTTTGGCAGATACTCATTAATGCCAGTACTAGAATTCTACAAGAAAAAGGTGATGCCTATGTTAACATATGGAGGTGATGCAATGATCAATCTACCGTCTAATATCTGGTCAAAAATGGAGGCAAAATTTTGGAGGAAAGTGCTGATGCTACCAAACTCCACCCCGGGAGCATCGATTCGCCAAGAGCTGAGTTTACCATCCCTTAAAAGTACAGTGATAAAATCTACACTAATGCTATACAGGAAATGTCGGATGGCGGAGCCTCTCTCAATCTACAACCTGGTAAATCAAGAAATAGAACGAAATATCAGCAAACGACTCACAAATTGGAAAGACAAGAACATCAGAGTGTTGGAGCAAATACAGGTCGACGAAGAAACACTAATTAACAACCCAAAGAAAATACTTACAAAAATAAGTGAACTCGATTGGATATCGACCCTGGAAACAGCAGGGAAGAATAAATTAACCACTCACCTGCCCCCAAATACTAAAAAAATCAATGAACTCCAAGAATACATCCAAAAATTCCCATCCAGGAAGGGGAGAGACATGATGCTATGTGCCCGACTCAACTTGCTGCCGACAAACGAAATCTTGGCTATCAGAGGCAAGGCTGAAACAAATTTTTGTCGCTTCTGCAAGACGCAAGAAAAAGAAACAATTCAGCACATTCTTCTAAAATGTGCCGCAAACCAACATATAAGAGATCGATATTTAAGACCTATGTTCTCGGACTTCATTATCTCAGACGAACAAATATGTTGGTCTCGTTTGATTGGAGGAGACAAAACGAAATGGCAAATCGCCACATACAAAATACTGGTAGCTGTAAATTTGCTGAGACTATAGTCAGAAACGAGGGCTCATTTTAGTCATAAAAGAACTTTAATGAGAAACTCAGGACAAACTGACCATTTTGTAAAAATCTTTTTTTGGATTATGCACAAATAAAAATAAAATAAAAAAAATATCTATTTTATTTTGCTTGAGGAACCAACAGCTGGTTTACTTCAAAGCTAGAGGGCAACTTCATGTAAATTATCGATTGTGTTTGAAGATTTTATTTGTTGCTTAGATGCAACTTGTCACCTACGCGTTCCATTTTGGGCTCTTGTCAAGGAATCCTTAGAGAGGATCGAACTTGCCGCTTTTGTAAATATCCTTTGATGGAACGGCGAGACATATCCCGACGAGGAGGCTATACAATAAATTCCTAGCACGCTTTGTACATAGATATTTGAGCTTGGAGAAGGATGGTTTTTGGCAGTATTGTCTTAATTAACGTAATAGAAGTTTAATGATTGCCTTATTTAATGTATGAAAAGGTTGGATGAGAAAAATGTAAGTCCATGTTTAAGAGATATGATGTATTTCCTTTGAAATGTTTTTATGTTTTATCAAGTTTTTCTTTTCACTTCATCTTTACATTGATATTTGTATGTAAATGTCAAATGTGAAGATCTGTTCTCTAACCTTGATTCCAGCATTCCTTCTGTCCTCATCCTCCTTAATCTTTCCTTTGCTTTAGAAACGGTTAACCACGTCATCCTGATCAATTGACTCTGAGAACCTGGGCATCATGGAGCAGGCCCTGGAGTGGCTGACCTCCTTCCTCTTGGACTGCCCCTCCCAGGTCCAACTTGTACTCTTTCTCTCTGCCACCTCTCTCTCCATCTGTGGCGTTCCCCAGGGCTCTATCCTCTCACCCTGTTTTTTCAACCTCTACTTGGCCCCTTTGGCCCACCTGATCTCTACCTTCTCCTCTAACTTTCAATGTTATGTGAATGACACTCAGCTTTCCTTCAGGCTCCCGTCAGCCTCCTCTCCTTTCTCGCTCATTCCTGACTGTCTGTCCGCGATTCAGGATTGGTGCGCCTCCAACGATCTCTGCCTTGATGCCAGTAAGATGGACATCGTTGTCATTGGGACCTTTGCCCCTGCTTTCCCCTCTCTCACTCTGGCCACCCGCCTTGGGCCCTCTTCCTTCACCTTCCTGTGAGGCAATAAACCTTGCTGTCATCTACGACTCCACTTTCTCTTTCTCTCCTCACATCTCGGACGTAACCAAGAAGTCCCACTACCAGCTGCACCTCCTCAAAGGAACTCTTCCCTTTCTCACTTCCCCCAGAAGCTCACTGTCTCCAGAGCCCTGGTTCTCTCTAGGCTGGACAACATCAACAGCCTCTTCCCCAATCTGCCTTCCTCTAATCCCCGCCCTCTGCAGCTAATCCAGAACAGGACTTTGAGACTTATCCTTGGCCTCAAGCCGAGGAACTGTATGTCTCCAGCCCTGAAATCTCTCCAATGGCTCCCGGTAGCTGCACGTATCAATTTCAAGACCCTGTGCATTGTCCACAAGGCTTTCATGGGCCGGGGCCCGCACTACATCCAATGCTCTCTTCCAAAATACCTTCCTTCTTGAGCCCTTCACTACCTCCAACTCTCTAAGGGTTAGACGCTTCCTCAGCCAGAGAGTTGTGTGTAGATCTCTCTCTCCTCTGCAGGTGCCTCCCTCTGGAATGGCCTCCCTGCCCTCTAAAACTTGAGTCGGACCATCTGAAGTTCTGGAAGTAGCTAAAAACCTTCCGCTTCTCTGCTTTCTCTCAGTCCCTCTCCTGCTGACCTACCTGTCTGCTGTACTGACTGGTTGCTTGGCTACCCTCAGAGTCTCACTGGAACCAGGCTCTTTCTTGATCAGCCACCCTTGCACTGCCTCCGGGCCTACCACGCACTTAGGGGCTGTAACTGTAACTCTACAGTCCCTTGTTCACCTTGCACAACTCAGAGCCGCTCTGCCCTGGGTGCACTTACTCAAAGCATTGCTACCCTATTTTCCCCTCCCCTCTCCCTTGGACTTCCCCCTCCCTTTCCCCTCGCACTTCTCGTTCTCGCACTTGCGTGATCTGAATGACATAAGGCCTAGTAACATCGTTGTCTTGTCCTCCCTCTGTCTTCCCTCCCTTGTCTTGTCTGGCCTAGAAACACTTGCATACAGGTGCATTATAAATTACTTGTATCAGATCATATAGTTCTTTGGAACTAGTGAACACATTAAAATACATTTAAAAAAAGTAAATTAATTAAGTCATCTTGCGCCTATCTAGAGTGAGCCTGTGATGCAGGTCTCGCAGATCTGGGTCTGGTCACACAGTGCCAAGGCAGGTTTGGTGGCAGAAGCCAATGGGGCACACTGCTCTTCACAGGCCCAGTGGCTCATTGGATGTGCAAAGCAGACCAGAAACACTGATGAGATTTGCGTTCCTGCTGTACTGTCACAGAGTACTGTAGGCTGCTGTTACCCATTTCCAGTTAGCTAGACCTAGCCCCCATTCACTTCTTGTTGCCACAGTACTGGGTGTGAGCTGCACAGACAGCCACGCCTCTGAACACAACCATTCAGACATTCTTCACTAATGGACTGAAAACCTGTTCGTGATGGCGGCTTCATAGTTTTTCCTGCATCCCTCTTATTTCAACAGATAACGAGATCTAGATTCCAGGTGAGAAAAGCTGTCGCACATTTAGCTGCATTTAGAACTGCCTTTTTCAGGTGCAACACTGATACCTGCTCTTGGCACTGCCTCTTTCTCGAGTGGCCCTGGAGTAGCAAGGACAGGTCTAGGAGTAGCAGAGGGGAGTCCAGGGGTAGGAGCTGCAACCCCCAAATGATGTCCCTGGGTTAGCACTTGAACTAAAAAAGTATAAAACTCAACTTACCATGCATGAAGGAAGGGGAGGGGTTAGCAGCAAGTGGAGGCTGAGGGGTCATGGGGCCTTTACCATGGAAACCCAGGAAGAAATGGAGAGCCAGCCAGAGCCCTTATTGCCTGCAACATTTTACTTCTCACACTGTAAAGTGCATGTAGCCTCCACTAGCTTTGTGGGGGGCGGTATTCCTGTGAGCTGATGTTACTAAGGGGCAGAGGGTAGCTGTGTGAAGGTTAGAAGAAGAGAACAAGAGGAGAGAAAGGTAGAGGTTGGAATAAGACAAGTGAACATGGTCAGGTGGATGAGGCGGGGGAGAGTGAGAGCAGGATGTGCAGTAGACGCTGAAGCATGTTGTGGTGGAGGAGCAAGAACATGTGGGGGAGCTCAAGAGCTGGATAGTAAGACACAGGATTCTCCATGACCTAAGAGAAGAGCCAGGGATCAGAAAGGGGTCAGGTCTAGGTGACCACAGAGGTCTAATGCCCAAGTGAAAGTACAGGATAAGGCAAGAGGAACATTGAGGACACAGAACAGTATCTGGCAGGGACCCTTCAGAGTACTATAAAGGTTGCTGAGGAAGGCAGGGATGTTATATTATCTTAAGCTTCGACATCAAGTCAGTTATTCCCTAAATTAGGACGAGTGAGCTGGGCTCTATAGCCACAAGATTCAGAAGGGTTAAAGCAAAAAGGACAGAATTGGGTGTAAAACTACGGTGTCGGGAGCCAATCACTCAGCTAGGGACCATGACCTGAGAAATTGTACCCAGGTAGCAGGAGAGAAAATTCTGCCTTGACCTACACATGTTTTGGAGGGGCTCCTAAAATTGTTCTAGGTGGGACAGCTAAATCTAAAGCAGTCTTGTAGCTTAAGAAAGGGAACTAAGCACCTTCGCATTCCAGATCTCTGAACGTACAAGGGGTTCATCAACCACTTAAGTACACTAGTGTCCCAGGAAGTGACACAGGAAAGACACAGTGGAACAATCAGGGTCCTGGAGAGCCAGACCCCACCCCGTAGTATGAGGTGCCAGGGACACTCTCCTGAGACTGTAAGGGATTTGTGGAACTTTGCCCTCAGTAATCCTGCTGCCTAGAATGGGGCCTGTACTGCTGGATAGTTCACCTAGAGCAGATAGATATCATTTGTTTTACCCTTCCTGGCACTGTTGGTAATTTTAGACCGTCCCTCGTTTTATTCTTCATTCCCCTATAGGCATTCTTCCACCTCCCCGTACCTATAATAAAACAGTAAACCCGCGAGTATGTGTTTGCGTGTTCTGTGTACATCTTCATAACAAATGCTAATTATAAAACGGATTGTTTAATGTCGTTTTTTAATGCAGTTTGTGTTATATTTGGCAAACTTAAAGTAGGGTTTATATATATCACTAGCATTTCCAATAGATAAAGGATTTTCATCGTGACTTTGTCAATAGAATAAGGATTTAAAGAGTGCCATGATAAACAAAAAATAAAATGCCATGACATTAATTTCATTGTTTCAAACTACTTTTACAAAAATCTTGATCCTTCACTCTCCAAAATTATTAATCTGAATACGAAATTTCCTGATATTCCTTTGTCCACTTTCTCACACACCTTAAACAGTTTGTGAACACAAATAGTGTTTTCCTTTCTCTTGTTAATTATTGCTATATCATTATTTATTTAAGTTGTTCTTGTATGTTAAAGTAAGGAAAATTAAATCATAAAATCTGAAACTTTCTCAAAGGATGTTTTTAAGCATTATCACCACTCCATAAAGTGGATGAAGTTATTTGTAATTTCAAATTTTGAATTATTCACCCAATGTGTTTCCCCTTACATCTAGTTTTTCTTTTTTCTTTTTAGGCTGATGTCATTTATAAACTCACTATGACAGAAAGGTAAGAATGTTTTACAATGTAACCATATATATGGACTATAGACATTTTAGTTGATGTAATGATTTACTGAAAGTAATTTGTGGTGTCTGCAACTTATTTTCATATATGTTTGCGATAGTTTACATCGTAAGTAATATATAAACCATACCTCAACATGTTCAACTGCTACTCGGGCACCACTATAGTCTTAAACCTCTCACCCACATAAGCCCTTGTGACTGTTCTCCCATAAACAGGCAAAATAACCTTTACTTTGCTAAACATTTTGCATTTAAGGTTCTATTATCAGACACAGTTTTAATGAAATATGAATTGGCATTCTTGGTTCATTATGTTGAAAAATGTTTTTTCATGAATATTGAAGTACTTTTCCAGGGGTGTGGCTGGTAGCGAGCCAAAATGTCCAGTCTCTAAGGATACTCCGGGGAAGCCCTAATCACCACTATCCATTCAAGCCTTACAAGGTGGTCCTTAAGAGTGCCAGGTGCCTCCCTCGTCAGGGAACCTGGCATGCTTTAGATCATGGCGCTCTTTCTTCCCAAATGTTGTTGTATAATCCTTTATTCAACGTCTTTAAGTAGCATGCATTATACATAAAATACAATACAATGTAACAATCACATCTTAAGATTTCCAGCACAAAATAAAATGATCATATTTACAATAAACGTACACAATACCTCCTAGGGCATGCCCAATAAATATACATTAAAATAAATTAAACAAACCCCGATTACATATAGGTTTACAAGTGTTCAGAATCATCCATTGTGCAAATTCCATATTGTGCATAAAATTGCAATTTCCATAACAGATATAATTTAAGATTTTTATCAGCAACAGTGAGAGTTGTCCATTTAAACAGATTATCTATTTAAGATTAGGCCAGATGGAGCCTCCTCAGCCAGGCCCTATGAATGTATTTTGAGACAAAATAAATGTTATCCCAATTATGCATTGATTTGCAAAAGGCCATGGCCTCATTCAGTGTACAAATCCCATAGAGTAAAAGCAATGGCTTGAGGTACATGATTCTCTGACGTCTCAAACCATCACATAAAAACAAAGTGCATCGCAGACTCGTCCTCAGCCCCACAGATAGGACATTTTCTATCGGAGGTGCCTGCCCGATTCTGTGTGTATTTCTGGACTTTTAGGCAACTCAGGCGGCACTCTATAAATAGTGCCTGTGCATACTGTGGGTGGGGGGGGGGGTCAGGATATCAAGGTAGCCCTCATAATCATGTGTCAACGGTAGAGCTCACCTGGATTTCGTTGTCGGATTCACAGGATGAGAACTCGGATTCAGCAGCCTTTGTAGTCTCGGTAAAAGTTCCTTTTTTAGAGAAGAGATAGGGTCTGTTCCGGTGGTTCGCCACAGTGGTCACGCTTGAGAACAGAAGGTAACCAAAATGGCAATCTCCCTGCCCGGCTCTCGAGGGGAAAAAAGCCAGTGGCACAACAAAAAACTGTTGAATTTGGAAGTATAGCCGATGTCTAGATGTATCTGGAACTTCCTTTCTTTAGGAGGTATTGAGGCAATCCGATGAGGGTAAGACGCAGAGCAATGGAGGGTAGCAGGAATGTTCACAAGGTCTTCCAATAAAAGTTGAGAGAACGCAGGTAAGTTCATAAGAAAGTTCCGGGGTGTATGGAAGACGGCTGTATCCACAATGGAGGGGAGAAAAGTAATGGAAAGCTTGGAAGAAAAATTATAGTGAAGAACAAAGAAATCTGACAGAAAAGGAGCTAAGAAAAGAGCAAATAAACCCCCAAAACCCCAATTGTCAGCTCAAAAGGAAAAAAAAAACCCGGAAGAGAAACCCATAGACAGAGAGTACTCACCGAGTTGTGATAGGCAAGAAAAGGTACACATAGAGTGGGGCTATGTTACCAAGAGGTTAAAAACCTGTAACGTAGCCTGAACGGAATGCCTAGAACAGCGTAGAAAGGGAGCAGACAGAAAGCAAATGGACACAGAATGCAGAAAGCAACAGAGCACCAAGAAAACAAGAAAAGACTGGAAGAACCGGAAATGGAAAAAAAGGGGCGAGAAACGAAATAGCAGAGGGGAAGCCTATAAAGCACTAAGTAGAAAGCAAAGGTAAATCAAGGGAAAAGAGAGAGTATCAATAAAGGATCAAGGCGTAGGGTAGCCGGAGCCAAAGAAAGCCGATGCCAGCGGTAGCGGCGAGCGAGGAACAAAAACAGTTGCAACGTAAGGAGGGGGCGTGGCTATCCTCGTTATGAAGAAAGATACGTGAAACAACTAGAGCGCTGCAGGTACCGTATTGGTTCCTTTAGTATGATTCCAGCATGACCATATGGTCCATCTATTTCTCCTCATGACACCATGCTAACCTTTGTATGCCATGTATTCAGGGCCCAGAGATAGAGTTTGGCAGGCGTTTTGCAAATTAGCACGATTTTGCTGGTTAATAGACAATTTTAACCTTGTCTTGGCCTCCCTTGTAATTGTCTGCTGGTCGTCCCAGTATTGTCTCCTGCCCAAAGCAATCAAACACTGTTTGACATGAGTCATCCAGGGGATACGATGGCCCCCGTCTAATCATTACATGGCTCGTGGCATCACAGTATTTGAAGAGCTGTGGGGCAGCCCCATTCCACATCCAATAAAAGACAGGTCTGAACCCTGCCTCTTCATCAATCGAGATAATTTCACATTTGGAGCACAGAAGTGAATTAGGGACACTTTGCGGGAGCAGCAAAATTGACTTCTAAAACTTACTTTCAGCATTACACAATGGTTTCATGTTACTACAGTCCCATATCTATGTATTTATTTATTTAAATGTGGTTTGCTTAACATAAAAACTTTCGCCATCACAAAAGAGAACAAAAAATATAAAAACACACACATCCTCCATTTCCATATTAAAATTCTATCATTTCCATGAAAAATTAATGTTAAGTCTTTTTCCATTTCCTGAGACCACATAAATTACTTAATTCAAATCAATTAATTTAAAAACTTTGGTTAGGAAGTTAATTAAGGCAATTATCAGAGATACCTGCTCCCCATACATAACAATAATCCACAATTCCTCAGGGGAAGCTACCAAAAACTGTTCGAAGAATTTGCCAGGTAGTCTGGATCTTATCTCATTCACAGCCAAACAAAAGTGTTAAAGATTTGTTTTTGTCTCCATTTCTGTTCCTAGATAACAGTACTTCTTTTGTAGGATAAACATTTAAACAAAATCTCATATATTGCATTAGAAAAAAAGCTGTTGGGGAACATAACTAAATATTTTGGGAGAATGTTATAAGATCTGCACACAGGCACATCATCCCTTCAATAACATCCAGATTTGACAGAATCTCGGAACAAACTTTCTTCCGTTCCTGAAGAGTTGAGTCTTTGTTGTTACTAAGCACTCCCTTGACCAAATCAAATCCTCTTCCAGGATTCAATGAAATACATTTACGGTACAAAGATAGGTTTTTCCACATGAGCATTAGATATTGAGCCTATTTCCAATCGTAATATCAAAGTCGGGACACAGTTTGCCATTTTAAGGATTTTCTTCCAGAAGGGGGCGTGGCTAACTGGCCATGGAATAGGACGTGCTGCGTGAGGAGCTCCTGATGATCCGACTTTATTTTTGCCGAATTTACCTACTAAAACTGCAACGAGCGCCTAGAACTTTGAGGGTCAGGTGTCGGAAGCTGCAAGATACGTGAAGCTCGCTGGAGAAGCTCATAGTCCCCGAGAATCGTGAGATATACATGGTTTTGTCGGTGCGATTGTGGGGCTGCTGCGACACCAAGATGGCGGCTAACAAAGGAAAGGCCTCCGAGGAGAAACAGAACTGATTTCCTGGACCTGCGGGACACGGCCGCGGTAAATGCCTGGAGAAGCAACACAATTGGGTGATATGGCAGAGTGGTCGAACCCATGAAAGCGCCCGGCCTGATATACGCGAATGGAGCCTCGGCGATCTGACCGTAAAAGGGGATGACATTGGATCCTTGGGTGACGAGGCCTGTGGAAGTTGCATGGGGAGTGTGAAGCCATAGCCCATCCACAAGACAATCCGAAGTGCCATCTCTAATGTGTGTTTGGCGACCTGAAAGCCTGACCATTGCCGGACCGAGGACGGTGCGACAGTAGCACTAAAGCAAAGGCGCACAGGAGCAGCGAGAAAGCGCCATGTCGGCGAAAGGGTTGAGAGCTAAGACCAAGCAACCCACGATGGAGGCTTTCACGAGAACGCAACGGACCCCCTCAACATCTGTGCAGAGCGCGATCGAGACCCCCGCGGAGGATGTCCCCGAAGGGGACAAGCACCAGATCCTTGACGCTATAACGGGGCTAAGCGGGGACTTGGCAATGGCGGAGCTACGCACAGCTCTGGAGAATAAGATTGATGCCGTAGGCACAGAACTCACCCTGCTTCGCCAAGATGTTAGGGCACTTGCAGAAAGGACCAGCGGTTTGGAAAGTGGGGTGAAGATTAATACAGATGTTAGGACGAGCAATGCGAAGGAGATCCATGTCTTAAAACAACAGGTCGCTAACTTGGAAAATCGTTTGGAAGAGGCGGAAGGAAGAGCGAGGAGAAACAACATTCGCGTGGTTGGCCTTCCAGAGGGAGAAGAAGGCCAAGATCCCACAAACTATATTGAAAACATGATCCTGCAAGAGATCGGAGCTGGTAATCTCTCGCAGGGATTTTTTGGTGGATATGGCGCACCGCGCCCTGATGAGGAAGCCCCGGCCGGGGGCCCCGCCAAGACCGATCATCGCGAAGATCCTAAATTACAGAGATGGAGAGAAGATCCTCGAATACTTTCGTAAAGGCGGCACGATAAAGAGAGCATCCACTAACATCACAGCGTATCAGGACTACACGATGCTGGTACAGAGGCAGAGGTACAGCTATGTAGCCGTCAAAAGGAGGCTGAGGGCAGCAGGAATCAGATATATGCTTCTGTACCCGGGACGATTGAAAGTGCTACATATGAACAAAGCGCTCTTTTTCGATACCCCCGAGGATGTTGTCACATGGCTGGACCTGCAGGGCTGCCCGGAACAAGAAGCAGATCGGGATCGGCAGGATCACACTTAATGAAAATTCAGTAAGGAGAAGGACCCTGATTGTATGGAGAAGCTGTGCCTAACTGAACTTTTTACACGATTCGAGCCTGGTGCTCGATTCAGACTGGAATATAGTGAGTGTAACTGTAATCGGTAACGGTTTGGCAATTGATTGTGTAATGTTTTTTTTGGGAGGAGCAACAGAACGCGGACGACCTACCCCAATAGACTATTAGTTTCAGCGGCCATTAGGGCGGCTATATCCTACTGAGCCCTGAGTAGAGGCTAGCGCTCGGCAGGGCTAGATGTGGGGATGCCTGAGATCCAGGAATGGAGCTGGGCAACTGTTGGGGAGGTTACTGTCGGGGGAGGGGTGGGAGGGCAGAAAGTTGGGGGATGGGGAGTTGAGTGTGTGTGTGGTTATGGGGAGCATAAGTTTTGAGTTGAGCCTATTTGGGAGAACCAGCTTGCGGCAAGCGCGGTGCATGAAGGGACATAATCAATGGAGGATTGGGTGGGTGCTTATTAACGACCTATGGGGGACCTCAGGATAATAACGTGGAACGTCAGGGGCCTTAACAGCTACCTGAAAAGGAACAAGATCACGATGTATCTGAAAAGGCAGAAAATAGACATTGCATTACTACAAGAAACGTATTTGACGCGGGAGAAGTTGGACCTAGTTAAGAGAAAGTGGAAAGGGACCGTAGTGGGCTCGCCATACTCTGCATATGCCCGGGGGGTGCTAATCTGGGTGGCATCGCATGTCCCGTTCAAACTGACACAGGAGGTGGTGGAAACGGATGGAAGGATGGCTATATTGCGAGGGCTGGTAGAGGGCAGGGAGGTATGCATAGTAAACATGTATGCCCCCAACCAAAACGCAGCAGCATATTTCAGAGCCCTGAGTGCCAATCTTAGTGTGTGTATGGGAAGCGCGGTGATCTGGGGAGGGGACTTCAATTGTGTGTTGGATCTGGCAGTGGACAGGTCAGATGGCAGGGTAAATAAGCCTAGCCCAGCGGCGAGAGCATTGCGGACGCTGCTAACAGATTTTGGTTTTACAGATGCGTGGAGGATGAAACACCCCACTGAGAGGCAATACTCACACTATTCGTCCCCGCACCAACTGCACACTAGGCTCGATTATGTCTTTGTTACAGAAGATGTGATGGCCGAGATTACCCAAACCGAATACAAGGCCAGGGTCCTCTCGGATCATTCGCCCCTGACCCTCGGTTGGCAATATTGCCCCCCGAGGGCGAAAATCCCTACATGGCGCCTCCGGGCGGAGGCGCTCAAAGATCCAATCTTTAGAGAAGATATAAGGGAGGAGATTGCCAACTTTTTTGTGGAAAATACTGGGAGTGTTGACTCTGCGGGCACACTATGGGAAGCTTTTAAGGTGGTGATGCGGGGGGCGGCCATTGCTAAGTCAAGAGGGTTACAGGGTGGGGTTTTGGCTGACCTACAGAGGGCGGAAACTGAGCTGGAAACAACGCTGAAGAGCGAAGAGGTAGACACGGAGCTGGTACTCCAACTACAGCAACAATGCGCAGGGCACTGGGAAAGACTCTGCAATCTTAATTATAAAAAATATGTCGAGAGGCAGCATGCAGGGGGAAACAAGACGGGCCGCCTTTTGGCCTGGCTATACAAAAGCGAGACCCCTAAGTCCCCGATTAGGACCATTATTAGGGAGGACGGAGAGGAGGTGGCCACGCAAGAGGGTGTTAACAAAGAATTTGTGGAATATTACAAAGTGCTGTATGGAGATGATGAGACAGGTGACCAGCGCATGATAAATGAAACGTTAGAAGACATAGGGCTGCCCAAGATAAGCGACGAAGAGAGGGAGGAGTTAGATGAGCCAATCACGTTCGAAGAATTAGAAGAGGTAGTAAAGCAGCTGCCCACTTGTAAGGCCCCAGGGGCAGATGGGTTCCCCAGCGAATTTTATAAAGTATACAAGGAGGAAATCCTCCCCCCCCATGCTGGACATGTTGAATGAAGTGTTTGAGATAGGACGGTTGCCTGAGTCACTTAGAGAGGTGATTATAATACCGCTGCCCAAGCCCAATAGACCGGAGCACAGAGTTGGTTCCTACAGGCCCCTGTCGATGCTCAATCAAGACAGCAAGATTCTCACAGCTGTTCTTGCGAACCGATTGCGGAAAGTGATTGGTAGACTCATACATCCTGATCAGACGGGTTATGTCCCGAACAGGAACATTACACACAACCATAGGCGACTTCATCGGGTAGTCGAGTGGGGTGTCAAAAACGAGGGTGAGACGGCAATAGTGTCTCTAGATGCGGTCAAGGCTTTTGACTCGGTCAAGTGGTCATGGCTATTGGCTGCTTTGGAAGGGTATGGAATGGGGCCGTGCTATGTCAGGTGGGCCAAGATGTTGTATAGTGAGCCGCTCGCCAGGGTCCGAACTGGAGCGGTGATATCCGAAAGATGGCAACTTGGCAGAGGCACCAGACAAGGGTGCCCCTGGTCCCCGATGCTTTACATCTTGGCCCTGGAGCCTTTGGCAATATACCTTAGGGCACAATATGAGACGATTGGCATTGAGGTGGGAGGGGAACAACACTTGATATCCTTGTACGCGGAGGATCTGTTGCTATACTTACAACACCCAGAAGAAAACCTCTTATACATACTTGAAGTGATGGAAAGGTATGCAGAGTTGTCGGGCATCTCGGTAAACCCCCAAAAGTCTGTCATGTTCCCATTAGGTAGCTATAGGGGGATCCCTGCAGGAGGTCTGCCGGTGCTACAGGTACCATGGGCAAAGCGCTCTTTTCGCTATTTGGGCATAGATATATATCACACGGCGCATGACGAACACAGACACAATACGGAAGTAGCCGTTGAGAAAATCAGAAACAGCATGCAGTTCTGGGCAAGATTGCCCTTTGCGATGATGGGGTGGGGGGCTATGCTCAAGATGGTAGTTCTGCCCAGGCTATTGCATTACTTTAGCAATATCCCACACATAATACCCAAGAAGTTTTTTAGTAAATTGAACAGCATGTGTAGGGACTTCTTGTGGCACGGTACCCGAAATAGGGTGGCGTTCTGGAAACTTCTGAACTTTTACGAAAAAGGAGGTATCAGACTGCCCCATTTTGAGGTTTATTATTTGGCGGGACAATTGCAATATGTGGCTAAGTCGCTCTCCGATGAAGTGACCGCTGAGCACAGGGTACTTGGGCAGGACTGTGCCCCGTTTTATTTGAAAGAAATGATCTGGCTGTCCGAAACTGACATGAGGGGGCGCCCTACGATGTTGAAGCTGGGGCGGAAAATTTGGCGTAGGGCTTGTCGCCTAATGGAGGTCCCATACCCGTGCCTCCCGCAGGTACCGTTGGTTGCTTTAACAGGGGGGGATGATCAGCTAAGGGTGATTGTTAGGAACTACTGAGAATCGGTGGGGCTGGCGACATTAGGCGATGTCTGGCAGGAGGGATCCATTAAGGAGTTTATAGAACTCAACGAAGAGGTGGGGCTACACACGGGGCAATACGTCACATACATTAGATTGGTGCGAATGATTAAGGGCACCTGGCCAGAAACAGTTCTGATAGAAGAACCAGATGCAGTTTTGGAAACAATGTATGATATGTCTGAAGGAGGTCATGAGATCTCGAGACTGTACGAGATGGTGATGGCTAAGGTGGGTAAAGATTTGACGCATCTGAGACTGGACTGGGAGATGGAAGCGGGGGCCCCGATGGAGGACGGGATGTGGGAGCGTGCCCTGGGCTACCACAAAAATGTATCTAGAAATGCCAGATTAAAACAAATTCAGCTGTATGTAACGCATAGGGCATATATGACCCCCTTGAGGATATCTAAGTTCCGAAACGCTGGCATACAAGTGTGTCCTAAATGTAACCTAGAAAACGCTGACATGACACATATGTTTTTGTCGTGCCCGATTATTAGATGCTACTGGAGTGATGTGGCGCAGAAACTAGCTGATAAAGGGGTTACTCTTGTTATAGACACGGCTTGGGCCTGCTTACTGGGTGGGTTCCCTAGGCCGCGGAAACTCAAACATATTGAGAAACTAAGAAATCTGGCGTATGTGCTTTCGAAACGTAGGATCGCCATGGGGTGGAAGAAATGCCACAAACCTAAGGTGGATGTATGGTGGAAGGGTCTACAGAAATGGGCGGAGGCTGAAACGGTGGCATGGCAAGAGGCGAGCAGCCGGGCTGATGAGGGGGAGGTGGACACCCTATTGGCCTGGAAGGCGCTAATAACAGAATTGTTTGAAGTAACATCAAACCCATATGACTCCGGAGAAGACGAAACTCAGCCGCATGTGCCAAACACTGTAAGAGATGGACAAACAGGCTCACGGGGGGAGGGTGGGATAATGGGAGCAGTGACTATGATCACTTGATGTGCAATTGAACCATTATGATCATGCTGCTTGGTTGGTTTTCATTGTTTTTGTTTGTATAAAATCAATAAAAGAAATTAAAAAAAAAAAGGATTTTCTTCCAGAATAAGCCCTCTAAGGTTTGCCATATTTAGCTGGAGAAGGCAAAAAAATAAGCCTCTCCACCATATATCCGAATCGGACGACCTTCATTCTATCAAATG
The DNA here is from genome assembly GCF_040938575.1 of Ambystoma mexicanum. NCBI lineage: Eukaryota > Metazoa > Chordata > Amphibia > Caudata > Ambystomatidae > Ambystoma > Ambystoma mexicanum. The sequence goes on along the minus strand of NC_090925.1, from coordinate 537,682,706 downwards.
TAACCACTGGAGCAAGTGAAAGATCTGCCATATTTCCTCAATAACAGACATCCCTGAGCAACTAATACTTTGATCTTTAATCTTAGAAGTGCTTCTCATGGGACATCTGTCGAGCTGTTACTTACACATACCCCAAAGTATATAATTGAATCCACTTTGGATAGAATTTGTTTATTCAGAAACCACAAAGTTTTGCCTGTTTTTATGCCTTTGGCCGATTGTAAAATTTATATTTTTGACTTGGCTGCATTGATTTTCAAGCCATTAGCTAGCACATAATCCTCCAGACATTTAGTTGGTGCAGGAGACCAATTGTTTTTTGGTCAATTAAGACCAAATCATTTGCATATAATAGATGATCAATCAGTTCCCCATTAATCTTCGGTGGAACACTCCTTGCATTACACAAAACGTATGGTAAATATGAAATAAATTAAACAAGGCTGGCACCAATGCACAGCCTTGTTTTAGCCCCCTCACTGTTACAGGGCCTGATAGTGTTCCCCTCATATGCAGCTTTATTTTCAATGAGGTATCAGAGTAGAGCTATTTGATGGCTTCCTGAAGATCCCCCAGGCAACCCCATCTGTCAGGTTTGCTCCAGAGAAGCCTTCTATCAATAGAATCAAAGGCCTAAACCAGGTCAGTAAATGCCAAATATAATTTCATTTTCTTTTTAATGGTCTGAAGTCTTAGAATTCTGATCATTTGGGAGGCCAGGAGGATAGCTCAGGGGCAGCGCATTTGTCTTGGAAGCAAGACAACACACCGCAAAACAGGTTTGAATCCTGGTCTCGTGCTTAGAAACTTGTCTCCGGTATTAAGCGCGTTATAAAATAATCATTACAATAATCAGGAAGACATTTAAAGAAGTACCAACTTCCTTTACAAATCTAGACTGGAGGGTCTGAAGACCTGAAGTTCTTTCCCTGTCTGTTAAGCCCCTCAAGATCAGTGCAGCAAATATTCTTCCTACAACATCCAGAAGGGCGATAGAGTGGTCATTTTTAGGGTCAAACCTATCCCCCTTCTTGAAAATTGGCACTACTGTGGGCGATTTCCAAGAGTTTGGGACCTTTTTCAACCTCTTTATCTGGGCAAATAGTATCCACAGAACATCAGTCCATAATGTTGGCTCCTCTCAAAGGAGTTAATTTGTGACGACATCGGGCCCAGGAGCCCTTGAATTGCTTACCTTCTTTATCAAAGTCAGAAGAAGGGTCTCTTTATCAGTTTCAAATGACCATTCTAACAGATCCTGTGAAGACATCATGAGTTATGACACAGACTGACTTAAAATTCAAACAAAAGATATTTATTAACTGAAATGTCAGGATGGTCAAAGGCCTAACTTGCCCTATGCTAAGGTGGAATTTCCCTACCTGAATGAAACTACGGAATGTCTGAGTCAAAGAGTTCAACATAGGTCTGTATGTGTCCAAAATCTTTCCTTGCACTCGCAATTACAATCAACCAATGTGTATGGAGGTCAAAGTCAACAAAATAGTGTTCAACTCAAAGTTCTGAGCTCTCTCCAGCTCTTGGCTTTCTTTCAGCTACCCCTTCCCCAAGCATAAGAAAGTTCCATGAAAAAGCCTTATAATCGCCTTTCTTAAGTTCAAAATCACTCCTTTAGGTTCCCTTGCCCAAGTTTCCAATAATTATAATTGTTCTTTTATAAAGTACTTAATGCCAGCGTGTGGAATCGGGATTCAAACCTGTGTTACGGTGCGTTGTCTTGCTTGCAAGACAAACGCGTTGCCCCTGAGCTATCCTTCCTCATAACACAGTCCAAAACAAAAGGGGCCTTGAGGCTGCGATCTCAAGACAACAGGTGTCTTCCTTTTTAGACTCGAGGTGACCTTCCCCCAAGACTTCAACTTCACCACTTATACTTGTTTTAATCTTCTCCAGTAAAAACTCCAGGTCAACTTGACCCTCCTTCTCACTTACCTCGCCATATCCTCTGCAGTGGTTTCAGTAGGTTGTGGGTCAGTGTCCTCATACATCACCATGCAGGGCTCTCTGGTCTAGGCGCAGTTGTTTGACTGAATGGCCCACCCATTACAGGTCGTGCACCCACGGCCCCTGGACACCTCAACTCTCACACACATGTCCCTTGGCACCTGCTCCTGTGTACCAAGTGTGAGAAAAGTATGGTGCTTAGAGTTGGACACAGATACAAGGATACAAGTTTCAAAAACCGTTATTTAAAATAATGGGTTTTGAAAAATACCTAACTTTCCCTATTTCTAAATGGGAGTAGTCTCGGCCATAAAAATAAAGGAGAAAGTATAGTCCAAAAGTCTGTATGTCCAATTTAAAGAAACTGTCTGTGTCACACCTGTGCTTGCCCTCACTCTCTAACTTAATGTGTAGGGTTTCAAATAACATATTTAAGTATCTCAAAAGAATATCAGGATTACCAAGGAGTTTCTTCTTAACTCCTTTCCCAAAGTTTGTCACTTGAGATCTTCCAAAGTTCAGTTCGTCCCAAAATGGCAGTTCAATAGTTTTCTCATCCAGCACACTGCATGTACCTCTCTCAGGCTTCCCTCGCCTGATTCAACGCTCTCCAATATTACACTGTTCTGCTTTAAATGTTCTCTTCCCTGGGCTTCCCTCCCCTCACAGTTCTGATTTAGCAATATTTTCTTTTCAACGGCTTCCCTTACCTGCTCCAATGCTCCAATGCTCTCTAGCACAGCACAGTTCTGTTTTAACAATGTACCTGGATGGATCTTTCCTCACCAGAGCTTAGACCCTCTTTACTTGTTTCTTTCAACTCTTTAGTATTTCACATTACAACAGTTCATCATCTAAGTACACAGTGTTCCCTTCCCCAATCTTCCTGCTTTCCTCGTGCGGTTTATGTTGAAGACTTTTGAAACGGCACAGCTTTACATATCCCCATGCCTGACCACTCTGACACTGCTGCATTCTGGTTGTCGTATTCCTTATACTCTGTTAGTCTTTCCTCAAGTGTGCCTTCTAGCACCACAACAAGTTCCACTTTCTTGTCAATTCACAGTTCTGTTTCATCCGATCCCCATCAGGATCTTGCTTCACTCAATATCCACTTCTGTAGCCTTTCCTGTCGGCTTTCAGCTCAGTGATACTCTGTTGAACTTTTGCACTTCACAGACACTTTCGACAATATGATATTCCACAGGACCACTTACTTGGTTTCATCACAGTTCAAAACATTCAAAGCTTTCTTTCAACGCGTCTCGCTTCATACACATAGCCTTGCTTGCAACTTGGTAATAATTTGCGTCTTTTCAAACCGGGCTCTCTCATCACTTTGAACTCACTGATTGTTGTACTGTAACAATGCGTCCTTCATGATTCTTTTATCCGAGGTCGGAGTCTCTCCTCTCCTGCCCCTCAGACCATCCTGGGCGAAACAAGCTGTCCCAGGGAAACAAGCTATCGCTTGGCACACTGTTCGGAGAGATAAACCAGCATCTCTGCTTCCTTTGAAGAGTCCTTTTGGCTTCTTGGAGACACCGTGTCAGTCTAGAAAAATGGATACCTCTCTTATGTGACGGCAAACGTATTTTGGTGGCCGTGAGCTAACCGTCTCATGCACGATATGACAGACATATAGGTTTCCGAGTTTGCCAATGAACGGCCATTTTGATGCAACAAGGATCGCCATTTTGTTTTCTAACCATTGCTCATTGCTTTCTGTTCTTATTGCTTCGCAGTACATTTTCTGCTTACACTGCTCGACTGTAAAACATTGTTGTCTGCACGTGAAAGGACAGGGCCGCAGGGCCGCCAGGATAACAAGAGTTCGTTGAAACACAACGTAGGCAGCGCCATGAAAGAATGCCCGGCTCCCTCCCGAATGTAGCCTTGAAGCAGAGCTGCAGGGCATTTAATCATTTCGCAGCTGCCAGCCAGTCTCGTTATATGGTAGAATATGTTTAGAATAAAGCAGCTAATGGCTTGAATTATGCTCTTTTTTTTTTGGCCCCCCTTTACTGAACCCTGTTAGAGCGTGTCGGCTCCCAGGACACGAATAGCACCTCATAGATAGCAAGGTCTGGAATGCGACGCTTCCCCCGTATGTAGCTCGCTTCCAAGAACAGAAGCACTGTGTTCTGTTCAACAACTGAAAGATGCCTCTGCACTTGCAAATTGCATATTGTTACTAGACTAGATATTTGAAGGTGTCATAATTGTCGAAAATGTCCATCATCACACCGAGTTCAAAGAAACCTAATAAAGGGGGGTGTTAAACATGTCATAGCTGATTGTATGATATGCATTTTGTATATATGTAACTGATGTACGTAATTCACTCTCTTGCGTCCCTCGAGGTCTAGAGATACACGTCGCGGGGCGTGAGACCGAGTTGGTCAACTGAGACTATTTGCTTTGCAATAAACCCTAGCTTTGGGAATACAACCTCGTGTCTGGCGTATCTATCATGTGTGGTGACTCGCCTTGTTTCCATAGACGTAAGGGATCCCTAAGGGCCCCTTTCAAGATGGCGCCCGAATAGGGATCCTGCCCGACTTGTTCCATCGCATACGTTGTAATTGAGTCAAGGCGGAGAATGGCGAGGCCGGGATAATCGAGCCCGGATCAAGAGGTGTTCGGGGCGCCCTGTAGAAGTGATGAGAGATTCCTTTGCAGATCTGCACACATCTGATCCCTGATCGACGTGCCTGGCTAGAGAACAAGGAGGCGAGGGTCCGAAACGAGGCGGAAGCCAAGAAACGCAGACACAACGTCATTGGTTGCATCTGTATACAGACGATTTGTGTCCGAAAGGACAAATTGATTTATCAGGTGAGTCATTCGCCGATTCAAAGTAATCCTGATATTGGTTGAGAGTTGACTTTGCAAAATCAAACACCCTAGGTAAGGTTGATTAACCAGGGGGAAGGTTGAAAAATGCCTGGGGTATTGTCCACCCTAGTGGGGTTTTTCCGCTGTGGTAGACAATCTTTGGAAGATGGCCAAATTGCACAACCTGGGGGAACGCCGGCCTATGAGATTTATGTGAAGTATGGAGTGGGTGCAATAATATTTTGTGAGACTTGGCATAGGCAAACCAGAAAGCAACGAGACCATCAGTGGCCGATTAATGGTAGTTTTGAGATAGCGAGAATAGATAACTTGGAAAGGGTGTTGATAAGAAAGAAAGCGCGTCCTACAGCATTTGATATCGTTAAGGACTGGAGAAGGGAAGCAATGCTCCGATTTAGAAGTAGAGCGAAGCATGCGCGCAGGCATAAATCGAAAGGTGAAGTAGCGGAAGAAAAGGAAGAGGAGGAGTGGACTGAGAGTCTAAGGAGGTCAGGTAGACGTGACCAGTTGAATATAGAAAAAATATACCCACAATGAGAATTACACATAGCAGATGAATTGCTAGAAAACATATTGACCCATACAAAACAAGGCCCAAAATCAGAAGTGAGGCCAAACACGTCAGTAACTAGTGCCCAAACCCCGCCCACAGCCCAAACTCTCCCTCCTGTAGCTCAAGCCCTCCCACAGCCACAGACCGCACACATAACACTTCCTATTAGCCAACCAGGCCCACAGCAGACACTCCCTGTTCCCATTGTCCCATCCGCACCTCCCGCCTTAGATACAGACTCGGTACCGTCCGTTCCTCCCGGGGTTGAAGTTGAAACCACGGGAGCGAGAGGCGGGACTGAACAACGGGGATGCACGAGGGTAACTCGCAGTGCGATCAGCAAAGAAAGGAAGGTGGAAATGCAGCAACAGGCAGAGATGTATATAGACGGGAATGATGGGACGACAAAATTGGCTTCGGTATATGACTTTTGAAGAAGCAATGAAAGACAGGTAGTGTTGGAATGCATGGGTGAATATTTGGTGGAGAAATGGAAACAGTTAATTGGGAAATTACCACCGCAGCGATTGTTAGATTTGAATGCATAAGCACGATGTAGGGAGAGGGATGAAGAAGTGAGAGAACATGTATATGGACTTTTTTAACTTAAAGATGAATTAGATAATGATTATGCCGAAATGTTTACTACACCTGGGTACAGGGGTAAGGATATTGGGAGACATAGGAAGGGAATGCAGGGGTCACATAATGGACGGCAGCAGTTACCATCGCCGGGGCACAAGGCGATGGTGGACAAAACACAGGTGTACTGCAGCAAGTAGCAGGACACAATAGAGGGAGAGGGAACGCACAAGGGAGGAGTAATTCGAATATGCATGGGGGAGCAGTGGGACCAAATCAGTGTGTGTATTGTAAGGAGGAAGGACACTGGCGAGCGCAATGTCCGCATCTGCAGAATAGAAATGGGTCTGGTCAGAGGAGACCGCATAGATGGCACCAAGGAGCGAATGGACCAAATAGGAATAGTATGCAGCAACACCACAATAATGAGGTAATCAAAAACCAAGCCCAAAACCAAAGTGCCCCTAACCAGAGTCAGGGACAGCAAAACCAACAGTATGGAAACCAGAGTGGGGGAAATAGAGGGAAGAGTGGGAACGTTTTCGATACACAGCCAAAAACGTATTACAGTAACAGTAATGATTACACATCGGACAATGTGTTATTTCCCCAATAGGACAGCCCAGGACAGGGTCGGAACCAGTGCCTATTCCCGTGAATCAGAGAGGACCCTACGTAGAAATGAGAGTCGGGAATGAGGAGCACCGCTTTCTTGTAGATACAGGAGCGCAAAAGTGTTCAATAGACCATCACTTGGTTCCGGATATACCACTGTCAGGGCAAAAGAATGTTTCCGTAGGGTTCGCAGGTACACCAGTCATAAACCCAGTGTCCCAACCAGTCCCAGTTACTATAGGACAATTCACTGAATATTGTCCTTTCCTTTTAACAGAAAATTGTGGGGAGAACCTGTTGGGATTAAATTTGTTGAAAAAATTAGGTTCCGTTATACATTGCACGGCAGACGGGGTGTTCCTAACGATTTGGCCACAAGATGCCCCTGTGTCAGAATTCATGTCTGAAACTTTACCAGGAGAACTAAGTAAAGTGCCAACCTGTATATGGGCAATGCATGACAACGATGTAGGATGCTTGAAAATAGAGCCAGTAAAGATCATTTTGAAAGAGGGTGTTACCCTACCGCGAATTCCCCAATACAGAATTTCGGCTGAAGGTGAGAAAGGATTGAAGAGTATTGTTACAGATTTGGTGGAATTAGGGGTAATTGAAGAAATTACAGGCAGTACATGCAACAGCCCGATTCTTCCAGTTTATAAAAAAGGAGGCAATGAAGTACCATACCGTTTCATAATTGATTTGCGCGCGCTAAACAAAGTAGTAGATCCACAATTTCCCTTAGTGCCAGATGTCACTACAATATTGACAATGATACCTGTTTCAGCAGAATACTTTAGTGTAGTTGATCTAAAAAATGGCGTTCTTTAGCATTCCGGTGGACAAGACAGCAGATATTCGTTCGCGTTCACATTAGGAGGACGATCATTTACATCCACGCGGATTCCACAAGGTTACACGGAAAGTCTGAGTATTTACAGTAGAGCATTGAAAGAGCAGCTAGACATGCTAGACTTACCAGTGGGTTGCTTACTCTTGCAATACATAGACGATCTTTTATTAGCTGCTGACACAGAGGAGATTTGTAAAGAAAGCACTGTATTACTACTGTCACACCTAGCGGCACATGGCCATAAAGCTAGTTTGAAGAAATTTCAATATAATCGAAAGGAGGTGGCTTATTTGGGCTACCTACTTTCGAAAGAAGGGAGAAGGCTAACGCCAGAACGCATAGAAAGTATTTCTTGTATGCCTATTCCAAAGACACAGAAAGGAGTCAGAGCCATAATAGGCATGGCTTCATATTGCCGACAATGGATCTGTAATTTTGCGTTAATTGTGAAACCGATGGTGAATTTGACTAGAAAGGATGGGGTTATGCCTATGCCTTTACAGTGGGATGAGGAATGTCAGAAAGCATTTGATCAATTGAAAACTGCATTATGTTCTGCTCCAGTTTTGGGCACACCAAATTATGAGAAGGTTTTTAGACTGTTTGTGTGTGAAAGTGAAGGATGTGTATTGGCGGTTTTGACACAGGAACAAGGTGGAAGAAATAGGCCATGCGGCTATTTTTCTTCTGCGCTGGACCCTGTAGCGCGCGCACTACCATGATGTTTGCGATCTGTCGTGGCGGCTGCTGCGTCAGTGAAACAAATGGAAGGGATGGTATTGGGGCATACTTTAATTCTGATGGTGCCACATGCCATAGACGTTCTATTAAATAGAACACAGACGCAACACCTCACCTCTGCTAGATTGACAAGATATGAGATTATCTTGTTCGCGCCCCATATCCAAATTATGAGGTGTAGCGCTTTGAATCCTGCAGAATTAATGCCACTACCCATAAAAGAAATTGGGGAGTTTGAATCACCCCCCCATGATTGCTTAATGGTCACTGAGGAAGAAACCAAGGGGAGAGTTGATTTAAGTGATACCCCACAGAAAGAGCCAGATGGAGAGTTATTTTATGACGGCTCTTGTTTTAAATTACCTGATGGCACGACAACTGCCGCGTACGCTATCACTACCCTAGAGAGCGTTGTAGAAAGCAAAAGAATCCCCTACAACTCGGCACAAGCCGCAGAGATAATAGCATTGACCAGAGCCTGCGAGATTTCTGAAAATTTGAATGTGAATATATATGCTGATAGTCAGTATGCTTTTGGGGTGGTTCATAACTTTGGTCGACTCTGGGCTGAGAGAGGGTTTTTGACATCACATGGTGCCAGAATTCAACATGGCCCTTTAATTGTACGATTGCTGTCTGCACTCACGCTTCCAAAGCGCCTAGCAATAGTGAAATGCGAGGCACACAAAAAGGTAACATGCAAAGTAGGAGAGGGAAACGCGTTTGCAGACAGAATTGCGAAACAAACTGCCACTGATTTAAATACCAAAATGATGACCGTTCAGACTGAGGAAGTACCCTGTATGATAGAAAATGGAGTTGCCACTGTCAAAGAAATGCAGGCCGAAGCTACGGCCGATGAAATACAAGGGTGGGCAGAGGGCTCTGCTGAGTTAGATCTGGAGGGTTGTTGGGTGGACAAGGGAACCAGAAACTGGATGTTGCCAAATTCGTATGTGACTGCAATGGTCACAATGGCCCACAGCCCTATTCACATCTGTGCGAAAAAGATAATACAGCACCTATCTACAGTATGGCAGAATGTGAACATAAAGAAGAATGCAGAGAGGTTGGTGCAGAACTGTATCACGTGTTTACAACACAATGTAGGAAAGGGAACAGTGACTCCAATAGGCAGTTTTGGCCCGCCCTCTATGCCTTTTGAGGTGATCCATTTTGATTTCATAGAGATGGAGAGATGGGCGCAGTGGTGTTACAGATATGTGCGGGTCTTCAGATTGATAAGAGATTCCATAGTTCAAGGCATCCGAGTTCGGCCGGTCTTGTGGAGAGGCACAACGGGATTCTCAAGTCAAAAATCAGCAAGATATGTGCAGGAAGCAAGTTGAGTTGGGTGGATGCATTACCAATAGTGCTATTATGCATGCGTACCTCTGTACAGGCTAAAACTGGGCTCTCCCCGTACGAAATCGTAATGGGGAGGCCAGCAAATGTTTGGTGCGCACCTCAGCCAAAACGACTTAGAGAGGTAGAACATCCTGTGCTTAGTACTTATTGTGGCCTTTTAATGAAGAAATTGTGTTTGATTCTTCAGCAAGTGCAGAAGGCTTTACCAGTGAGATACACCGGTGCGGGGCACGCGCTGGAGCCAGGCGACTGGGTGCTGCTTAAAAATGTTGAAAGAAAGTCATCGTTAGCACCCAGGTGGCGCGGCCCCTATCAAGTACTCTTGGCAACGCAGACGGCGATACGGGTGGATGGACGGAAGTCGTGGATCCATGCCACCCATGCCAAAAAGATTCCAACTTCACTGAAAGACTTGCCTGACCCAGACGACCGGAAAGAGACAGCGGTCCCAGAAACGGAAGAAACTGTTGCCAGTAAGCCGCCACCAAATCTGCCCAAGCGAGAAGTGAAACTCGAAACAAAGCCTGAGAGGATTGCCAAAAAGGGGGAAGGGCAAAGAGTGCCCCAACGTTGCCCAGCAGAATCTATATCACTGTTGGCCGACACAAAATCTGCCTTGCAAATACCAGCAGAAACTAAACGTGTACCCCTTTGGCGCCCACCAGCACTTGCCAGCACGCCAAAGACTGAATCTGCATCACTGGCGCGGCGCACACCAGCACCTGCAATAGCGCCACAGGCTGACTTTGAGCCTGAATCTGGAAGTGCACCGGCACTGTTCACGGATTACACAATACCAGGAGTGAGGCGATACAATTTGCGGCCTCAAAAGACAAAGTGATCCACAGTTCTTTGGTGTTTATGTCAACCTCTGGTTCTGCTCATGGACGGAGAAGGAACTAGAGGTGTAGAGGAGAGAAGCGTGAGAATTGTGCAAGTCGGACAATTCAAGACTCGCGGGTCCTCGGTGCGATCATAAAAAGTACATGTATCTGGAACCAGAGCGGACAAGCTGGGCGCACATGGTACTAAGGCAATAGATAACTGATCAAAAGTCCTCTGAGCAGTATGAGAAAGGACAAGTGATCTTGCCTACAAACAAAATAATCAAATCCAGGCTATAAAGGACTGGCAGAACTGAACTGTGACAAATTCAGTTGAACTTATTGACATCAGAGCATGTGCAACGAAGAGAGATACCCACGACGAACTCTAATAAGGAAGAAGAAGGACGATGAGAAACATGTCGGGACCGGTTCCAGCCTCCTCCTGCACCACTGCTGAGAATGAGTCAATTGTAAAGACTGTAAGCTTAAGAAAAACGCATGGTAAAAAGAATTGTATTCTGGCACTGACAATAATTATGTGCTTTATGAGTGTGGTAGCACCAATAACGACAGCCCTAGTATTATGGTATGTGGAATCGATACACCCATTGGGAATGTTTTTACCAGTAGTTAATATATCCACTACTGAAAGCGCGGTTCAGGTGATTACTTATACCCTGTCCCCAATGGAAGAAAGACACCGGGAAGGGTTTGGGAACAACAGGTTGTTATTAATTATGCATATGACACATGCAATTCTGAAGAAAATAAATTGCTGGGTATGTGCCCATTTACCGCAGCATGCTGGGAAAGGAATAGGTTGGTATGTACAGCCATTACCATTAATTTCTGCATGTAGTGCATCTTTAAGTGCAATGTTCTTTGGGAAATGGAATAAGAGTAGTACGGGTCAGTTAGACGGAACAAACATGAATGAGTTTGAGGAAATAATAATGAGGCCTGTGGTTTGTTCCATATTCCATAAAGCACAAGTAATGACCCCAGAGCCCACGAGGAAAAGTATGCGAAAGATAACACGACAAAATAGACAAGATAGATTGTCCCCACCAGTTAAAACATCTCTGATGACGTTTTGTGTAAGAACAGACAGGAACAAAGATACAGTTCCCCCTTCTTAGACAGTGAATTATAACCCAAGAACTGTCCCTTTTTGTCTAAAAAAGAAAGGCTCCTTTTCAGTCGGAACATTTACTGAATGCATGAATACAGTGGTATTGAAATGGGAAATAGAACCAGTATCTGTGGGAGATCCAGTTTATTTTATATGTGGAGAGAAAGCATATCCTTGGTTGCCCAGAAACTGGGGAGGTACACGTTACCTAGGTCTACTGTTCCCAGGAGTGTTCCTCTTAGAAACAGCAGACATGGCCAGACTATCCAGATCTAGAGTCAAAAGGAGTAGCGAAGGTATTTTGATAGCGACTGACGTAACAAAATGATTCATTCCATTCTTGTCCCAGATAGTGAACTCCTATAATATAAGGCAGCTGTCCAGAATACTAAACAATACCATAAACACAACGACAGATATACTATTTAACATGACCTTGGAAGAAAAAGGAATCAGGTTAATGACGCTGCAAAATAGAATGCCTCTCGATGGGATCCTGGTTGATCGTGGGGAAATTTGCAAAATAGTGGGATCAGCGTGTTGTGTATTTGAAGATTACTGTTCCCCTACAATCTTTGAAGCAATAAAGAAAATGCATGTCCTAAGTTCCAAACTCCCTACTGGAGAAGGAGGCTGGGGAATAGAGTCCTGGTTTTAGGGAATACTGCGTTCTTTGGGATGGAAGTTGATTTCGATATTAGAAGTGGTGTTTGGAATATTCATAACATGCTGTTGTTGCATACACTGCCTACCAATAGTTTGCACTGAGGTAACTGAGGGATGTACTAAGGGATGTATGCATATGATGACAAAAAGAAAACAAACTCATGGTCGGGCTGACCAAGACACAAATCAGATGAAAACAGTAAAAGAATTGATGGCTATAGATATTAATGAAGATGATGATGCTTACAATAGCATGCAGAATTCAGACATAAGTACTTCAGACTTAACGTCATTAGAGAAGGATACAATGAATGGATGAGACGTTTGGCATACGGCCAAAGGAGGTTTTGTCAGTCTAGAAAATGGATACCTCTCTTATGTGACGGCAAACGTATTTTGGTGGCCGTGGGCCAACCGTCTCATGCACGATATGACAGACATATAGGTTTCCGAGTTTGCCAATGAACGGGCATTTTGATGTAACAAGGATTGCCATTTTGTTTTCTAACCATTGCTCATTGCTTTCTGTTCTTATTGCTTCGCAGTAAATTTTCTGCTTACACTGCTCGACTGTAAAACATTGTTGTCTGCACGTCAAAGGACAAGGCCGCAGGGCCGCGAGGATAACAAGAGTTTGTTGAAACACAACGTAGGCAGCGCCAGGAAAGAATGCACGGCTCCCTCCCGAATGTAGCCTTGAAGCAGAGCTGCAGGACATTTAATCATTTCGCAGCTGCCAGCCAGTCTCGTTATATGGTAGATATGTTTAGAATAAAGCAGCTAAAGGCTTGAATTATGCTCTTTTTACGGCCCCCCTTTACTGAGCCCTGTTAGAGCGTGTCGGCTCCCAGGACACGAATAGCACCTCATAGATAGCAAGGTCTGGAATGCGACTCTTCCCCCGTATGTAGCTCGCTTTCAAGAACAGAAGCACTGTGTTCTGTTCAACAACTGAAAGATGCCTCTGCACTTGCAAATTGCATATTGTTACTAGAATAGATATTTGAAGGTGTCATAATTGTCAAAAGTGTCCATCATCACACCGAGTTCAAAGAAACCCAATAAAGGGGGGTGTTAAACATGTCATAGCTGATTGTATGATATGCATTTTGTATATATGTAACTGATGTACGTAATTCACTCTCTTGCGTCCCTCGAGGTCTAGAGATATACGTCGCGGGGCGTGAGACCGAGTTGGCCAACTGAGACTATTTGCTTTGCAATAAACCCTAGCTTTAGGAATACAACCTTGTGTCTGGCGTTTCTATCATGTGTGGTGACTCACCTTGTTTCCATAGACGTAAGGGACCCCTAAGGGCCCCTTTCAACCGCTCCCTTGCATCGCTTTCTCCTGCTTCAGCCTGCAGCCTTGTAGCATCGCAGCATCCCATTCTCTCAAGCCTAGTTCTCGATAACCTCTGCTATTCGCCATCTCGCCTGCTTTCCTTCTCGAGCTCGCCTTTGCCTTCCTGGTTTTTCGTGCTTCTGCTTGTTTGCCTTAAACAGGTATGGGTTCCACCTTTTATACTTAGTTTGGTTCTCAATTGGATTCAGGTGTTTGTGCTTGGCCTTATTAGAGGGACATTCATAGAAATGGTAAAGTTCCCTTGAGTGTAGTTGTTACGTCGGGATATTGTTCTGTCAGGAGAAGCATTGGGGAAACCATGGGTCTAGCGTACAGTAGGCTGAGGAAAAGTCAGGTAGGGGCTCATATGAAAGGGGGAATACCATGTCCACCGTCAGGTAATCCCTCCCCAATCTCGAGTGATCCTTCAGGTGATCCTCCCTCGCTTGTCCGCCGCGAGGTTCGGGACTGTCATAGCGAAGATGGGAGTTGTAGTATCCTCTAAGAATATTAGAGAGGTCGGATCCATGATTATTAGCGCAGTGGGGTTAATAGTTTTGTGGTATGATTTTATGTTTATAAAACCTTTTAGCGTATAAGGAAAAACACATTTCTCTTTTATTCTTTGTCCCGCTCCCTTTCGTTATGAATGATGGTGAATGAGAGGGTTAGAAAGAATAGTTGCCTTAGATTTTAATGCAAGCTTCCTCATTTTGTTTGGTACTTCCCTTTCAGTATAGGGTTTGAATTTTCTCAGATTTCCAAGATTGGGCTTTGGAATATCCCATGAAGGCTTCTGTTATATTATTTGCTTTTTCCTCTTTGCGAAAATACCATGTCCCACCTGAGGTCTTCCCCCTAACACTCCCCAAGAATCCTTCATCCAGGTGATCCTCCCTCGCTTGTCCGCCCCCAGGGTTGGGATCCTTCAGGTTTCTCCCACAAGTGAGTCACTTAGTTCCTTTGATTGGCCTCTTGGCTTGGTGGGTATTCTTACACCTCTCTGGCTTCGCTTTGTTAGGATCATGGCCCCGCCAGCTTATACCACTCCCCTCCTGCCAAGGTATGGCACTGCTGCACTACATTCACTCGTGGCTGTCTTTAGCTTTGATATGCTTAATTTGAAAGTTTGAGGTTAAATCGCGATGCAACACACATTTAATCATTTTTTTATTTTTATTTTTTTATTGTTCTTAGCATATTCCAAACCACAACATATCACAGAGCAACATCTACATCTAGTTTCATTTAAACGTTTTTGCATCTTACCCCCAACTCCCAGTCGTCTAAAGTACACATATGGTATCTACCCGGACTTGAAAAGGAAGTGAGTCATGCAATGTTTAACACTCCTCAGTGCGCCACCTGACTTAATCCGCCTCTTCTCCTTCTGTGGCTTCCATCCCAAACAAAGAATGCAACAAAGTCTCCCACGCCACAATGTCAGCCGTGGCCTCGCCTTGACTGCCCCAGACTGCCCTCTTCCATGCCACTGTTTCTGCCTTAGCAGCCCCATTATCATGTATGTAAAGACTGAATCATTGATTCCTATTGAATTCAATCAGCCATTCAGGGCATTTAGATCTTGCACATGTAGTTCGAATTTGCACTGTTTGTGTGTAAGCATTCAGATTTAGCGTTACGATTGTTTTAACACTATTCCATTTATTATCAGTATTAGCAAGCCTGAAATTGCCCTGCCCTTGCTTCCTTTCAGAGTCGGGTTCAAATTAACTATATAACCATCTAATATAGGTGCATTTTGTAAACAGGTTTCCTGGAGGCAAAGGATGTCGTATTCATCCCATTTCAATTCATGGGTTCCAAATAGGTGCACAAAGCCTCTTGTATTCCAACTTCCAACTACCCACTTGCTTCCTGAGATATAGTGGCCTAGTTAGGATTTCCTTTTATTTACTGTTAAGGCTTCTGCTATTCACTTCCAGGAATCATCTTGTTTAGCTTCAGAGTGGTCTTCCTGACAGAATTTCACTTTTCTGGTCGCAAAGTCAGATCCTCCTATAGTGATAGAAAATGGGGTCTTAGCTTTTTCCACTGGATACAACCTTGTAAAGTTGACCGCTGGTTGTCTTGTTTTTTCTTTATTATATAAACCACCAATCTCATCTCTGTTTTTCTTACTCTAATCCCCTCTTGTACAAATCGGTTTCTCGATCTTCTTATTAAATACAGTTGTGGTTTCCACCAGCGTTTCAACCAGTTCAAATCCAAGTGGTACTAAAAGATGTGCTTCTTCTAGATTAGCCTGCTTAATCAAATTAGATACAAGATGGATTGCCACTTTGTCAAGAGACCACTCATCAAACTTGAGGAGAACCATCTCCGGTTCCGGAAGCACCTCAAAAGCTTCCTCTTTGCCTCCGCTTTCTCTCCCCCTCTACCCTGCTAAATTTACTGAAACTGCACTGAATCTGCTACTGGGCCACCCACCGAACTCGGTCCTTGGCCCAGCCACTCTCCCCCGCACTGCCTCCCTGGCAACCCCTGCACTGTGGGACTGTTTCTGTATCCCTACAGCCCCCCTTCCCAGCACTTGTCTGCACTTACCTTGCACTTGCCACCAGCTGGCCCTTATTATTTATTGTTTGCTATTCTACTAACCATATACTGCACTTCCCCTCTCCCTTTCCCCCTTGCACTTTTCCCCTCCCCTCTACCCTTGCACTTGCACAATCTGAATGATACCTGGCCTAGTAGGATTGTTGTCTGTCTCCCCTTCTCCCCCAATACCCCCCCCCCTGCCTCGCCGCGCCTTGAAACACTTGTTGGCTTATCTTAGGCAGGAGCAGAATATCTGTGGTTGGAAGTTGAGAAATGATGAGGTGAAAGTCCTAGCATATGCTGATGATCTGATGGTGGTCTTGAGGTATCCGGAGGTGGGTGGACCCTTATTGAGGAATATGTTGCAAGAGGTGGGATAATTGTCTGGCTATAAAGATGAACCCGGTGAATGGGAGGTTGTTAGATTGGGATTGCCAATGGGCTGATGTTTCAGTGAAATATTTAGGAGTCTACTTGGTGCTCGATATTAAGAGAACGGTAGAATACAATGTAGACAAATTCTGCTGAAGGATGTACAAAGATGGGAAAGATTGACTCTAAGCATCTGGGCAAGAATCAATGCTATCAAGATGATGCTGTTGCCAAAGGTCCTGTATTTTATTCAATCACTTCCCCTTAAATTTACTAAACGAGTGCTCCGGAGCATTGATGGGATTTTTATGGACTTCCTATGGGGAAAAGGTAATAGGTCAAAAATTCCACTATTTATTTTGGTGCGTAGAGTTAAAGATGGGGGCTTTGGTTATCCGGTATTGGAGAATTATTGTAGGGGATTTTTATTGAAGAAGGTTTCTTATTACTTTGAGGAAGGGCGGGGATCAGACCCATATTGGCTTTTAATGGAAAAGGAAATGCTGCATCCCTTTTCCCTGGACTGTTTATATTCGTATGGGAGGTTGGCAAATTCTGGTACAAAATTGGAGACTCTAGTGATTTCTAAGTCAGTGTTGGTTAATTGGATTCTGGGGTGTGGGCAATCCTTGTATTTGTATGATTCGGCCTCTATTTGGCTGAATCCGGATTTAGAAATTAATAATAAAATGCTTAATTGGAGGGGCTGGGCTAACGGGGGCATTCTGAAAATAGGGGATGTATGGAGAGGGGGGAGGATGGTTCCGTTTGAAGAATTAGCTAATCGTTATAGTCTGCATAATAGAGAGGTGGGTAGATATGGGCTTTTGGAGCGGTTGCTGATGGAAAGATTGCAAACGTTGAGCGGACCTTTGAGTGGTAGACCTCAGATTTGTGAGATTTTTGCTACGTCTCCTAGGACAGTTTCTACATATGTTAGGTTGATGCCTTTGCAGGACTGTATGAGGAGTTCCTGGGGTCAGTTGCAAATGAAGTGGGTGTCTGAATTGGAAACTGATCTTTCTGATGGCTTGTGGGATAATAGCTGGAGGGCTTCGGTGAGGGCCAAGGTTGATTTAAATCTGAGGTATATTCACCAACGTCTTTTAGGCCGTATTTATTGGACACCAGTGAAAATGAAGGAGAGAGGCTTGGCTGATGTAGATCTGTGCTGGGGGTGTGGGGGCTCGAGAGGGGCCTATCTACATATGCTCTGGGAGTGTAGTAGAGTGCTGGACTTTTGGAGAGAAGTTTTGGATTGCATTGATATGGTAACTAGTATGACACTGCCTCGTACTTTTCTGTCAGTGATTTTCCTTTCAACTGATAGTCGAAGTGTGGAGATGTGGGATTGTTCGGAATGGATTGATAGAGCATTGTTGATGGCCATAAAACAAATAATAAAGTTGTGGAAATCCAGGAAGAAGCCACATTGCGAGAACTGGGTGTCGGATATGCGGACGCTCTCTTGGTATGAGAAGACTCTGGCAGTTCGACAACATCGGGAAACTGAGTACAAGGAGAGATGGGGGCCATTCAGGGATTTATTTGGATGAGGTGTAGGCTTTGGTTTATTTTGTGGATATTGAGGTTGGGGATTGGTAGGGGTTTATGTTTTGTCCTTTTTTTTTTGTTTGTGTTTTGTGTTATCACATCTTGCCATGAGATAGGAGGGTGGGGATGTTTTTGGATTTTGTTTTGAATAGCTGTTACTTTAGTAGTAATTTGCATTTTGTTGCACTGATGTATATGGAGTAATCTTTTGCTTGTTCCCATTCTGTTGTTACTCAGTTGTATTATGTTTTGTATAATTATTAAATAAAGTTGATAAAAAAAAATAAAAAAAAATAAAAAATAAATGCCATATCATATCATATATATCATTTAGGAATTCCACCCTTCCGCCCTTGCTAGATCTTTAGTCATGATTGAGTTAAGTCTTGGAATATGATGTAATAGTCTTAGGACGTTGGGCCTGTTTATCGTTAATCCATCATCAAGATGTAGTACTCTTTCTAATATGATACAAGTTTTTGCCCCTGTGGCCTTAGTTGGGTTATTGAAATTAGTTTTCTTCTCCAGAGGCTCCCCAACATGTCTCCCTTCCCATTCTAAGTTGGCTCTTCTGCTCCAGTGTTAAAAACTCTGGAATGTTCTTCTTTTGATGTTTTAAATTTTCAATTTCATGTTCCGTATTGATAGTCTGCTTCATAAGACTTGTCTCCTTTTTACTCTACCAGCGGCTCTGGCCTGGAGAAATAGCCAGGTGTTTTTGTTCCAGGGTCCTGAAGCCGTTACAATGATTCACCGTCCCTGCATCCAGGATTTGCTCAGAGCTTTTGCTTCTGGCCTCAATCATATGTGTAGACACCTGATCTTTGGCCAATTCTTGGCCACAGCGATCTATGTTGTCTTCATCATCATCTTCCATCGAATATGTAGACATATACAGCATGGTGTCATTTAGGTCTTCACCAGACAACTCACACTCCTGCCTGTTCTCGGGAGTCATTTTTCCATTTTCCTCAGTCTCATCCATCTGATCATCCATATTTATTGCAGACTGTTGTCCAGTATTATCATTCAGGCTAGTTATAATATTCAAGTTTCTTAGAAACTTATGAGAATCGTTGTATTTAGCCTCAAACTAGTCTTTTTTTGTTGTTGTTTTTTTGTATTTTTATGCAGTTCTGTTTGTTATTGCAATTGGGGCCTAGAGTAGCCCTTTTCTTTTTTGACAATATTGGGTAATCTTTAACTTCCTTTGTTTAATCAAAATTACAGGTGATGCATGCGCTACCTGTTGTACTTCTGGCTCAGTCAGTTCCACTAATGAGGCTTCCATAGCAACTTCAAGTGCAGGTTCAGATCTCTCCGTTTGACTCCCTTTATGAAGGGCTAACATCAGCCTCAGTAACATGGGCCACAGGTTCCATTGTATTCTTAGCATCGACTTCCAAGATGCACAACGGAGAAATTATTCCCATTCTACTTTGCTCACCAGCCTCACATCTAATTCTCGATTATCTTCTAGTCGTCCTTTTCCATCAAAGTGCCAAGGATGCAACAGAATGTGTTTTCAGTCTTCTCTGAGCTTTTGTCCAGGTTTTCCTGGACTGCTGTCACATAGCCTTCTAAAAAAGCATTTTTGAATGTAGCATTGCTGTAAGTGTTGTTTGAGCTGTCAGGCGATCACTAATATTCTCATACAGTTTTATAAACTGTGCCATAGTGACTGATAAAGCAGCCACAAAGCCAATGTTAATCCCTGTTGTTATAGGCTCCTTCTCTGTACGGTTTTGAGTCTCTTTTAGGTTGGTATCTTTTTTGCTTGTGTTCCGTGATTCTGTATTTAGCAATTCACCTGAAGAGGACGTGATAGAGCTGTTCGAGGCAATTCTCTTTAGTTTTCACTTGCCTGTCACATCGTTTTTTACAAAGACTCCAAGGTGAGGATGATCTGTTTTTGGGGTGCCTTACCCATTCAGACCTCATGGTTATAGGACATGTAATTGACATCCTCTATTACAATCTTACGAGGCGTAAGATCATTAGCCCAATTTCTCAAAGACACTGGAATAACGTTCAATCCTTTTCCCCAATTTTCATCCTTTCTTAGCATATTTACACTTGAAGTAGCCTTCTGGCAGCAGCCTTTTTGCACCTTCAAACTGCTCCAAAGAGTTTGCACTATCCAGGAGCACTGCATCGTCCAATTCTTCAGCAAATTTTATATTAGGTGGTGAAAGTGCCTTGAAAACGATGTTGTCTGCTAAACTTGGAGTACGATAATGAAATCTCTTCTTTAGGAGGCTCTCCTTAAAACCCAGTCCCAATGGTTGCCAACAGACAGGACCTTTTGAAAGAGTACTTCTTATCAGTTTCTTTTGAAGAGAGCTGTGCAACCGCACAGCCCCCTTTGGACAACCCTGGGTAGGGCTCCAGTATCTTGAATCCTCTTTCAGCCCAGTTGTTTTAGAGAGAGTTCCTCCCACTTTAGTTGTGTTTCTCACAGTATTTGGATACATAAAAGCTGTTTATTCCAAAGGAGAGCCAGCTTTGGACATTTCCACCTTCTGGAATAACTGTGACCAGTGTGTCAATGTTGAACATGGTAGGGTTATTTCCTTATTATTTACAGGTAATATCACACATTGAGTCCTTTCTTCTGTTCTGACTTTGCCACCCCTCCGCTCTTTGCCGGTATTGGAATACTCCTCTCCCAGCAGGGGGCCCTGCTAGTCACAGGAGATGAAGCATCCGATACAATTTCCAGTTCAATATTTTCAAGCGGAAAGATTTTGTTTTGGCTGCAGCAGTCACCAAAACATCTACAGTGAAGGGGGGCGGATAAGGGCAGTTTGCTTCAATGCTATCAATCTGCTCCCTGGGCATAGTTCCATTACTGTTATCAGAGTGCTGTTTAGCAGGCTTGCTATCCATTAGCGCTACACGCTCAAGTCCACTAACCTCAACTTCCTCGGCAATGTTGCAGACTAAGTCCCAATACTGGTCCAGGTAACTCTGCATGCGTCGGCCCATAGACTCCAGCTGAGGTTCTTTCGTAGTCCCAATACTCGCCCCACTCGCCCACCAACAGCCTTGACTCCGGGTCACATGTCACCTCTCCGGCTCTCTTCATCTTTCTTCATCACTCTGCCGGCGGTTTGAATACACGGTACTTGGTACTCAGTGCTTATAAAATCTGGGGAATATGCACCTTCATCACGCCTAATATTGCTTTTAAGGAGGAGTCCAGTTTAAAGCAATAGCGGCAGCAAATCAGTCTTTTTTAAGCAGACTGGTAAAACACCACCAGTCTTTCTCGCAGCCACAGCCAGACTTGACTCTGTGAAAAACCAGAGGGTGTTTCACTGCTTAGACCGTGGGGATCCCCTACTCAGGTGGCCAGGGCACGGCCATCACCTTTGGATCCAGACTCTGGGGGTGGACAAGTGCGGGAGGATCACCTGGGTGAGGGGTCCTCAGGGAGTGGGGAAGAGACACCCGATGGTAAGACGCAGTATCCCCCCTTTTCCAATATCCCTAGCCAATCCTTTTATCCAATTTCCCAGACCCCCCCCCTTTCCAACACAAGCACTGAGCCAAGGAAGAGGATATCTAAGGCTGAAAGGGTTACCACATGCAATACACTGGACATATTCCTCTAACAAGATCAGACAGGGTCAGGCACTTGACTTTAATCACGCACACCTAATACCTATCAACTCTCCCCACATGGTTAAATGGTAGGAACACTGAGACACACTTTGAGCAAGGCGGTGCATGAGAAGGAGCAGTTCCTCCAGGGCTATGGTGAACCAGGCAAAGGAGAGCGACAAACCGAGGGGTTTAACCAAAGGTGCAGGAAGCCAGAGACCCCCCCCCCGGCGATAGATCGTTATCTCAGAAAGACCGTGTGGATTGCGCACAACAGCCTAGCTTTAAGGGAGAAAGTGTCTTCCAAGTGTTACAAGTTTGCCAGCCACACTCCCGAGTGAACAGCAGAGTTGGGGAGGCGTAGATGCAGCAGTGGTAACAACCTTGACTCCTACATCAAAGGTGCAAAACATCTTAATACGACCAGTGAGTTGAGAGAAGCCAAGAAAGCCTGGTCTCTGTTTAATTGAAATGCTTACAACAGTATCTGAGAGATGAAGGTTATGTGAGCACCAATAAGCTGCGAGAGAAAGTGAATCTATTGTTAAAAACTGTGAATATGAAATACAAAGTAGCAGAGTGGCCCGGCAAAGTGATATTGCCCAATCAAAAAGTCTCTGTCAAATGTTTTAAAGCTGCCAAGGCAGCGGAAAGCGAGAGAAAGAGAGTGACAAGTCATACGTAGCAAGTACATTTTCCAAGAAACATTGGAACTGAAGGAAAATATGTAGAGTGGAAATAAAGAAAGAAAAGAGGGTTGAAGTGGTCATGTGGTGGTGAGAGCAAAAATCCTTCCAGTTTTGAAACTCTTTGACGGCTGAAAGGCAAAGAGGGTCCAAGCCCAGCTGAGGGAGACCTGTGTGTGAAGTGGAAGTAAAAAGATGTGTGCACGATTGAGGGGAACCTATTCTGTTGAATGAGATGAAAAGCTTTGGGAACGGAACCCCACCAGGAAGAAGAAGTTTGAGCCCAATTCAGGGGAACCCATAGTGAACTGTGGCCAAATACTATACTTAGAAACTTTTTGTGAAACTGTGTAGAAGCTTGAATGTTAACCTGGACTTGGGTGATGGGAACCCCAGAGGTTAAAACTGTGAACTTGTGACTCAGACTTGAATGGCGAAGAAGGCTCTGGAGGGCAAAGCCAGCCGCCTAACTGTGTTTGCAAGCCAAAGTGTGTTCATCCATCAAGTTTTCCATCTAACTACGTGCTATACAACATGGGGACGAGAATGAATACTTATTTATATTGCCATTCTAACATTTCGTTTCACCACTAATTATTCCTTTTTTAGATGCATATCCTATGTCACATTAGTTTGCATTAAAGTGTAGGGCAGGCATTCGGTTTCGAGGGGTTTGTGTCCTCCGACGTATTCCACATCTATGACATGTAATGTCCACAGCTGTGCTGCTTCGGAAAATGTTCGGCATAGGGCGTCCTGCGTCGATGGCGTCAAGCTGCTGTCCCTCGAGGGCCACCGTCGAGGGTCGACGTCACCGGATGTTATATATAGGACACACAACGTCCATAGCCTCAGTTCCGTTTTTTCCGCAAACGTGTTTGCTTCGGAATCTCGGCACGCTTGATTCTTCTCTTCGAACAATGTCTTCATGTTCCTCTACTACCCCGAAGTCGGGCTTTAAAAAATGTTGGGACTGCGGTTCTAAAATGTCCATCACGGACCCACACGACATCTGCCTCTGGTGCCTCGGCAAGAGCCACGCTACCGATGACTGCCAGTCCCTGACGTCTAAGGCCTTGCGGGAGCGTAAGGGGAAATTGAAGGTAGGTAGCGTGTCTAAACCCCCTAAATCGAAGTCCGCTTGGCTTTCGACCGATGACTCGATGGGTGACTCTCCGCGTTGGCGAAAATCCAGGGGTTCTCAGGCTAGGAGTGGTTGCCGCCATTCCTCTGCCTCGTCGAGGCATTCTAGGAAACGCCGTCGCCGTCCTCGTCGGAGGAGGACTCCACCAGACGGTTGACTTTTCCCACCAAGTCTTCGTCGCCGGCCGAATGGGATTCATTTCGTCAGCAAATGTTAGCGATTTTTCAGTCGCAAGGCACAGTTCCGTCTGCACCTTCGAAAGAAGCCAGCAAGGAATGGGCTCGGTCCACCACTCGCACGCCTTCGGGGTCGGGTGGTCGGCTCGATCATCGGGAACCGTCAAGGTCCCGATCGGACAAGGGCGATCACCATAGCTGTGCCAGGTTCAGGTCCTTGACGCCATCGAGACCGTCAAAACCTGTGAAGCCTTTGAAGAAGGCGTTGACCCCATCAGCACCGTGCCCGTCAAAGGACTCTCTCTGGGCTCCACCCTCATCGGTGCCTCTGTCGACGTCGACGCCGATTCCCTCAGCACCCTCAACGCCTTTTCTGGAGGATTTGCTGGAGGTGCCCCAAAGGGCTGTGGAACCTCTCAGGAAGGCTAGCAGTAAGTCTGTGAGGCCTGTTTTTGAGCCCTATTTTGTTCCTCCTCCCAGATTTGATTTTTTTTCCAGCCTTTGCAAGAAATTTCAGAGGTTGATGAACTGTCTGATCAGGAGATGGATTTGCCTGTGCATCCTCAAGTCCCTGATGACCTTTTGTCTGGGCACAGTCAGATGGAGGAACTCCGTCAGTTGTTGCATGACGATAGAGGCATCAAACTTCTCCGGAGGTGGAGTTTGGCCGGCCTGAGTCTGGGGCGCAAGCATAATCTTCTTATCTGCGTCTCATGTCAAGGGTGACGGACTACTTGGGGTGGTCTGCCCGTCCTGTGGCGTTTGATGAAGATGATTTGACGGATATCCTGGATCAGGGTCCGTCCACTGACCCGGTGTTGCTGTTTCATATGGCTTTGCAAAGGAGGGTGGCGGCGGCTTGGACTGCTCCGGAGAGTTTTCCGGCTGTTAACAACTCGCTTCCGAAAAAATACCACCCAGCCAGTAGTGACCCCTGCTACTTATCGGCGCACCCTGCTCCGGAGAGTTTGGTGGTGCAGGCGGCTACGCCACCTCGAAGCAGGCTCCGTACCCTACCATCCCTCCATGTAGGGACAAGAAGCGCTTCAATGGTTGGCCGAGAAAAGTATTTTCTGCTGGGAATATGGTGTTGAAGTCGGCCAACTCCAGTTGTGCCTTGGTGAAGTTTACACACACTCTGTGGAACTGTGCGTCTTTGGCGGCTGAGCATATTCCTGAAGGGGAGGAAAGGGATAGTTTTCTGGCCCTCGTGCAAGACAGCAAGGATGCTATGTGCGAATCCCTTCAGTCGGGTTTGGACAAAGCAGACCGTGTCAGCCGGTCCATGGCTGCGAGCACCGTGATATGCAGATTTGCGTGGTTGCGGAAGTCGGGGTTTGCCCCGGATGTGCAATCCCGTCTTCTGAACATGCCCTTCGACGGCATTCATTTGTTTGGCAGCAAGGCTGACGAGAGCCTTAAGAGGTTGCAGACCTCCAAAGTTGCAGCAAAGTCTTTGAGCGCTGCAGTATGACAACCTCCGCCTTTTCATTCTAGGGGACAGCAATGGAGGGGAGGTTCCTTTCGGTACTACTCCTCGTTTGGTAGGTCGAGAGGGGCTGCCAGTCAAAGGGGTCAGTGAAAAAGTACCCGTGGTGGTCGGGGAAATCGTGGTGCCAAAGCTGCTTGGGCAGTTGCCTCTTTGCCATCAGGCACTGCCGCAGCCGCTACATCTCAGTCATGAGGCCATGTCCCATGGTTCGCCGGTTGGGGGCAGACTAGCTCAGCATCTCGAAGAATGGCGTGCCATTACTTCAGATGCGTGGGTTCTGGAGACCACAGACCACGGCTACTACCTTCCCTTCCTACAGCCTCACGACAATCCACCGGGGAAGCTCTCTTTGAAGTGTCCGGATCCGCTCCTTGCGCAGGAGATTCTATCCCTGCTGGAGAAAGGCGCCATAGAACTGGTGCCTGTGGCGGAGAGGAACAAGGGATGGTATTCCCCATATTTTTTGATTCCCAAGAAAGACGGAGGGTTGAGACCCATCATGGAATTGCATTGGTTGAACAATCTCGTCCGGAAGGACAAGTTCAAGATGGTTACTCTTTCTCAGGTCCTCCAGGCCCTTCAACTTCAGGATCGGTTGGTGTCTCTCGACCTCAAGGACACATACTTTCATATGCCGATTCATCCCAAGCACTGGAAGTATCTTAGGTTTGCGGCTGGTGACTCGCACTTTCAGTTTCGGGTCCTGCCATTCGGTTTGACCTCTGCCCCAAGGGTCTTCACCAAGCTCATGGTGGTGGTGGCAGCATACCTCAGGCGAGGGGGGATTCACGTCTACCCCTACCTGGACCACTGGCTGATCAGCGCACGCTCTCCTGAGCAAGTGGTGGATCATCTCGGTCATACCTGCCGCACCCTCCACAGGCTGGGCTTCTCCCTGAATTTCAAGAAGTCGCATTTGACACCTTCCCAACAGCTCCAGTACATCGGTGCTGTGCTGAACACGTCCCTGGGGAAGTGTTTGCCTTCCCAGGTCAGGGCTAATCACATTGTGCAAATGGTGGAGAAATTTCAAAGTGCCCAGTGTCTCCCAGCTTTTGATTTCCTAAGATTGCTGGGCCTCATGGCATCCTGCATCTTTCTGGTGCAAGAGGCCCGGCTGCGGATGAGATCACTGCAATGGGTTCTCAAACTGCAGTGGTCCCAGTTCTCGGGCAAGATGTCGGATCCCGTTCAGATTCCGATCTCGGTCGCACAGGATCTTCTGTGGTGGGCCGACGAAAGGAACCTGCTGAAGGGGGAACCATTTTGGCAACCATGGCCGGAGATGACGATTGTGACGGATGCTTCCCTCACAGCATGGAGGACTCATGCCAACGAGCTGTCCATCAGTGGTCGTTGGTCTCCGTCGGAGTCCAGACTCCACATCAACCTGTTAGAGCTGAGAGCATTCAGGCTTGCCCTGAAGGCTTTTCTGCCTACTGTACGGGGGAAAAGTGTTCTGATCATGACGGACAACACAGTGGCCTTGCATTACCTCAACAATAAAGGGGGGGCAGGGTCACTTCCGTTGTGCATGGAGGCGATGCAGCTCTGGTTCTGGGCCATCGAACAAGGTCCTTCGATCTCGGCAGTTCATCTGGCCGGAGACGAAAAAGCAGTGGCGGATGCTCTGAGCAGGCAGAGTGCAGTCTCTCACGAGTGGGAGTTGGCTCAAGAAGTCCTTCTGGAGATCTTTGCCCTTTGGGGAACCCCGCAAGTGGATCTCTTCACCACCAGTGTCAACTGGAAGTACGAGAGATTCTGCTCAAGGGAATTTCCTCCGAGAGGAGCCTTAGGAGACACGTTTGTGGTGGATTGGTCGTTCCCGCTGCTGTACGCGTTTCCTCCAGTCCCCGTCATTCCTCAAGTGTTGTGGAGGTTGCGGAGGTTCGGGACCCGCATGATCCTTGTGGCTCCGGATTGGACCAGGAGAGTGTGGTACTCGGACCTTCTGGAATTGTCCATCTGCCCTCCGCGAAGTCTTCCTTACCGAGAGGATCTGCTCTCGAGGGAGGGGGTCGGGTTCTCCATCCAGAGGACAGGACCTTCACGCTTGGTATCTGAAAGGTTGAGATACAAGGATTGGGACCTCCCGGATGATGTAATGGAGGTGTTGCTTTCAGCCAGGCGGCCAGCAACAAAGTCCATGTACCGTTGGCGTAAGTTCTGCGACTGGTGCAGGGGACAGAATGTTGATCATTTCCAATGTTCCATTCCTATGGTTTTGTCTTTTCTGCTCTCTTTAGCCCACAAGGGCCTTCAAGTGGGTACAATTAAGGGTTACCTGGCGGCGCTGTCCATATTTAAGCGCTCGTCTGAAGAGTGTTCCTACTTTAAGATACCTTTGATTTCGCAGTTTCTAAAAGGACTGACTAATGTTTTTCCGCCGTCCCCTTTCCAGGTGCTGGTTTGGGATTTGAATTTGGTTTTGAAGTTTCTGATGAGTGCTCCGTTTGAGCCCTTGCACTCTTGTCCTTTGAGACTGTTGTCTTTCAAGACGGTGTTTTTAGTTGCGGTTACTTCCGCTCGCAGAGTGAGTGAGTTGCAGGCATTTTCTGCAAAGCCATCATAATGTTTTCCATAAGGACAGGGTTGTCCTTCGGGTGCGGCCTTCTTTTCTGCCGAAGGTCATGTCGGTTTTTCATTTAAGCCAGAAGGTAGTTCTTCCGGCGTTCTATCCTCCTCCGTATCCTGGCAAGGCTGAGGAGAGGCTCCATAGGTTGGATCCTAGGAGAGCTCTGAGCTTTTACATGTCACGGATGTCCCGGGTCAGAGTGGATGATCAGCTCTTTATCAGGTATGCTGGACACCGGTTGGGCCAGGCTATTACCAAACAGACCTTGTCCAGGTGGATTATCCTCACGATTACTGAGTGTTACCGTCTGGCGGGCAAGGACCCTCTGGTAGGGTACATGCTCACTCTACTAAAGGCGTGGCTACCTTCTGCGGGGGTTTCCTATTCAGAATATTTGTGAGGCAGCCACATGGGCTTCTTTACATACTTTTGTCAAGCATTACGCCCTGGATTCTATCCATGGCCAGGATTTGGCCTTTGGTAAGGCGGTTCCTTATTCTGCCATTTGATTGGGTATTCTAAATTTCAAAATTCTTTTCCCACCTCCATAGTTTGGTACTGCTTTGGTAGTCTGTCATAGGTGTGGAATACGTCGGAGGACACAATCCCCTCGAGGAACAAGTTACTTAGCATATCTGCTAACATTCTTTCAATGTGATGTTCCTCTGATGTATTCCACATCGCCCTCCCAACCTTCCCCTCTGGTGAATTTCCTATGCGATTGCAGCTTACGTTTCCGCAGGGCTATCTACAGTCATACTGGCAGGAGAATGGTGCCACATGTTCTGGGAACAGCTGTGGACATTACATGTCATAGATGTGGAATACGTCGGAGGAACATCCCATCGAAAGAACGTTACCAGATATCTAACTAAGACTGACAAGGGCTGTTTCTTTATTATTTGATGGTCGAGATTACTCCCATCTTAGTTATGGGGCCAGACAGGAGTTTTCCCAACCCCCTTGAATCTAACAATAAAGGTATTGAAACTTGCAACTCTTGTGTCGGTGTCTACTTGTGATACCATTCCTCCCTGACAACTCCTACCAGCACTTGCCTCAGATCCATGTAGGGCCTTGGCCTGGGCCCTCTACACGTCAAGTGCTGGTCTTAATGGGCCACCAGTGTGGTCAAAGATTTCTTTTTTAAGGGAGTCACTACATTTCTCCAAGCTAGTGACTGCCTTAAGCACTTGTGGTCCCCATCTGATGTTACCTGAGAACTGGATCCCAAGGCAATCATACCAAAGGACCTGTTCCAATTTCTCACCACTAACTTTGACATGGAGAGCTATTTTGTTCCCCTGTGGTGGGCAGAATAGCATAACCTTAGTTTTGGTGCTATTCATTTGTAGACCCCACTCACAACCCTGTCTAGCAACATCCAGTGGTTCAGTTACATCACCATTTAGACTCCAGCGTACTGCCGCTGTGTTAATGCTATATAGACACTGGAGTGGTTCCAGGAGGTTATCAGGAATATTCTTTTTTTTTAAATATGTTTATTTTAAACCAAGTCAAGGTAACAAGTTTACAGAAAATGCAACACATAGCATAACATTTATTTCTTCCCTGTAATGCCCCCCTCCCGAAACCTCCCCCCGCCCAAAATACCGGTGAGTTTCCCGAACACTTGTGCTTCAGACTGTCTGCCTCGTTTTTTGTCTCTCGTTTTTTGTCTCTCCTTTCAAGTCCCCCAGGACTCGCTGGGCGCCAGTGGGCTTAAAGGTCAGAGTGGAGAATCTCTGGTCCTTTTCCAGCACTGGGGCCCAGATATTCTGAAAGCGATGGAGGATTCCGGCTTTTGCCGCTCTCACCTTTTCGGCAATCAGGATGTCCCATAGTTTTCCTCACCATTGGATCATCGAGGGGCCCTCCGGGGCTTTCCAGAAGTGGGCGATTACTATTTTCCCTGCCAGGAGACATTGGGTTAGTAGTTAAGCTTTGTTTCCCGAGCGCGGGTATGTCCCTGGGATCGGGGTCCCCAGGAGAACGGGCCCAGGGTCGAGGGGGAGTGGGGTCCGGGTGATTTGTTCAATGACCGTCCGGCATTGTGTCCAAAACTGTTGGGCCTTCAGGCATGCCCACCACATGTGGAAGAAGGAGCCTGGTCGGCTGCATCCCCTCCAACAAAGGGGGTCAAGGGAGTTGTTCATGTGGTGGAGCCTGAGCGGAGAGTAGTACCAGCGCAGTAAGATTTTGTACGCGCATTCTCTATTGGTGACGCAGGTAGATGCTGCATGAGTTCGTGACCAGATGTCCACCCAGGCTTGATCATCCAATGGGCCTCCCATGTCTGCCTCCCACTGAGCCATAGCCCAGGTCCTTGTGGTCAGGAAGTCTTCCGAAAAGCGTCTGTATTGAGTAGATATTCTGCCTCGAGATGGGAGGTCCTTGAGAGTTAGTTCAAGGGCTGTGAGGGGGCACGTAGCCACTCTGAAGGTCTGCGGATGTGAGCACCAATGGCGTAGCTGAAAGTATGTGAACCTGTCCCTCTCTTGAAGTTGGAACTTCTCCTTACATTGCTCAAATGTGCAGGGGAGGGCGCCCTCATATAGTTGGTCTAAGGTTTCAAGGCCTCCCTCGATCCAGTTCTGAAGGTTTCGCAGGTGCGTCCTGGGTGAGAAGGTTGTGGAAAATTGGGGATAGGGGGCCCAGTCCTCTTGGGACCCCCTTACGTTTTAGCGCCCAGTCCAAGGAGGCCAGGGTATGTTTGGTTGCCAGTAGAAGGCCCTCCTCGTGTTCTCTAAGGGCTGGTGGGATGTGCGGGAGAAATCTGAGGGGGAGCGGAAGCCGTACCAGCTCAAGTTCCACTCATCTTGGGCGGTCCGAGGCTATTTGCCAGGCGCGGGCGTGAGCTAGTTGTGCTGCTGCCCTATAGGCCTGGAGGTTTGGGGACCCCCAGGTCCCCAAGTCTTGCATCCACTGTTAGTGTCTTTCGGGGGATTCTGGCTTTTTTGCCTTTCCAGATGAACTGGAGCATCTTCTTCTGCAGCTTATTTAGGTCAGATGTTGGGATTGCCACCGGGAGGGATGAACTGGCATAGAGGAATCTTGGTAAGAGGTTCATTTTGCAGGCCGTTATACGGCCCATTAGGGAGATTTCCTGGGATGCCCAGCGTTTCAAGTTGTCCTCGAAATCCTTGAAAAGCTTGGGGAAATTGGCTTGAAATGTATCCTTTGGGTTTGCCGGAATCTGGACCCCTAGGTAGGGGATGGACTTTCTCTTCCATGTAATCGGGCACACTGGAGTCAGGGCTTCCCGCTCCTCTGGTGAGAGACCTATGCTTAGGGCCCCTGATTTGGAGATGTTAATGGCGAAGCCAGTGACCTTGCCATAGCTAGCTATTTCAGCTAGGGCATGTTGTAATGATGTGCGAGGTTCCAAGATTGTGAGCAGCACATCATCTGCATATAGGGCGATTTTGTGCTGAAACCGACTGGAGCGAAGACCCTTTATATGGGTGTTCTGTCTGATCCTTGGGGCGAATGGCTCCATAGTGAGCGCAAACAATAATGGGGTTAGGGGGCAGCCCTGTCTGGTCCCGCAGGTCAGGGAGATCAGGGCGGAGAAGGTACCATTGATCCTAAGGAGGGTTTTTGGTGCTTTGTAGTTAGCCAGGACTATTGTCTGAAATGTCGGGCCAAATACAAAGGCCTCCAACGTAAGCTGCATGAAGGACCAGTCGACCTTGTCAAAGGCTTTGGTGGCGTCAAGAGCCATCAGCGCCAGCCCATGAGAGTTGTGCGTGGCTAGGTAAAACCAGGTTCAAGGTTCTGCGCACGTTGCCGCCTGCCGATCTATTCACGATAAAACCTGTTTGGTCTGTGTGAATCAGCTCAGGTAGCACGCGGGCAAGGCGGTTAGCCAGGATTTTGGAATATAGATTGGCGCGATATTTAGGAGGGCTATCGGCCTATAGGAGGCCGGGTCTCTCGGGTCTTTCCCTGGCTTAGGCAGAAGGATCGTGGTGGATTCTTGCATTGAAGGGGTGACCGTCCCCGTTTCCCTGAAAGAATTGAAGAGTGCTACCAAGGGGGGGATCAGTTGGGGTTTAAAGATTTTGTAAAATCTTGTGGAGAAGCCGTCGGGGCTTGGGGCCCGGGATTTGAGGGACTTAATAGCTTCATCAACCTCCTCATCTGTAATCGGGGCCTCCAGGCTTTCTCTAGGCGAGTCGTGCAGGTGAGGGAGGGCCGCCTTCCGTAAGTACTCCCTTTGTTCGCTCCGGTTCCGGGGGGTGCCGCCATTACCTGGGACAGGTGTTCTGCTGCCACGCGTAGTTTTTCGGGTTCCGCATATTGAATTGTCCCCTGTGCATCTCGGAGGCTAGCGATGGTACTGGTACGTTTTGCTTTAGCTAGTTTGGCTACCAGCAGCTTGTTAGCCTTGTTGTTCTTGGCGTAGTAAAATTGTTTGGCTTTGGCCATAAGGTGGGCTGTATGCTCGGCGTAGTGAGCCTCTAGTTGTTTCCTGGCAATGCGGATGGCTCGCTGTGTCCTGGGGGACCAGCCTTTCTCCTTATGAGTCTCTTCCACTAATCTGAGTTCTTTTTCCAAAGCTAGGCGGGCCTGGCATCTATTGCAATGAAATGCCACCCCTTGTGCAATTAGTTCACCCCTGATCACTGCCTTTAGGGCGTCCCAGGTGTTCGCGGGGGAGGTCTCTTCCACCAGGTTCTCCTTAGGAAAGTTTATGATTGCTTTAGCAATCGTGTCCCTGAGCGGCATTTCGTTAAGCATTGGGTCATATAATACCCTTTTGGGGGGGGAAATTAAGCTTTGGAATGTGTGCTCGGATTTCCATGGTTACTGGGGCGTGGTCTGACAGGATCCGGGGGCCGATGGATACCTCTACGGTGAAGGTGAGTACCTGAGCAGAGGTCAAGAGGGGGTCTATCCTCGAGAAGGTCCGATGGACATAGGAATAGAAGGAGTAATCTTTTTCAGAGGGATGGAGGATCCTCTATGAGTCCACCACTTCGAGTGTTCTAAACAGGCGTAGGAGGCTGAGTGCTTGAGTGAAGTATCCAGGAGTAGGGGGATGTGATCTGTCCCTTGTGGGGCCCGGCACTCCGTTGAAGTATCCCCCGATTATAGTTTGGCCTTCTATGAAGGGAGATAAGGTGGCGCCCAACATTTCGTAGAAAGCCGCTTGTCCAGTGTTGGGGGCGTATATTGAGACAAAGGAGTTGACATCTCCCAGCAGTTGACACTTGAACGCCATGAATCGGCCTTCTGGGCATGACTTGGTATCCAGGATTTGAGGGTTCAGGCCCTTTCTGAAAAGAATTGCTGTGCCGCTTTTCTTGGAGTTCCCTGAAGCGAAGAACTGTAGGGGGAACCACCCAAAGCAGAGCCGTCCCCAGTCTTCAGGAAGTAAGTGGGTCTCTTGTATCAGAGCTACTGCTCGTCCTTGTCCTGGAGCTTTTTCAGGATCAATTTCCGCTTAGTGGGAGAGTTCAATCCATTAATGTTCAGCGTAAGGAATTTTAGGGTCTGGTGTCCTTGTGCTTGGTCCGCCCCTGCTGTTATGTTCGGGGGGCTAGGGCCGGGGAGGGATTGATTAGCCAACATCCCGGAGGAATGTAAGCCCTAAGTCACCTTGCTCTTGGGGTTTTAACACGTGCCCCCAACGGGGGAGCATAACTTTAACTGGTGGAGGGGCCCATTTTGTGAATGTGGCCATCCTCCTGGCCAACAGGGCCAATTGTTGAGATACAAAAGTTCTGGGGTTCCAAGGACTCAGGAGATGGAATGTACCTTGGAACTGGGCATGGGCCGTAGACAGGGCCCGCTGCGTCGAACGAGATCATCTGCAGCTGTGTCAAGGATGGCGAGGCATCTCTGCAACAGTGTTTGGTGGACAGCCCCGGAGGGGGGTGGTGACCCTCCAGCCGTGATTCCATCTCCACTCTATTTTCTCCTGCTGTTTCGCGGGGCTTTGGACCAAGAGGAAAGTTTAGGCTTTGGGAGAGCCTCCAGTTCCTGGCCCCCCGGGTCCCTCGATCCCGGTGAAGAGTCCTCCGCAGGTGCGGAGGGTCGCATGATCTTGCTGGCGTCTCCAAGCTGGCTGATTTTGTGTAGCGTGCCGTTGAATGAGAATTGCAGGGCAGTTGGGAACAGCCATCTGTACCGAATCTGCTGCTAATCTGCTGCTCCTGAAGGAAGAGCGCCAGGGGCTGGAGGGCCCTCCTCTTCTGGAGTGTGAGTAGGGAGAGGTCTTGGTATATTTGGAGGGGTAACCCCTGAAAGGAGAGTTTGTCTCGGGTACGGCTGATGGCTGAGATTGCCTCCTTCGTGGTAAAGAAATGTACCCTTGTTATTACATCTGGAGGAAGGTCCGAGTCCACCCTTCGTCGTGGGTGCAATCTGTGGGTGCGGTCCAAGAGAAGTTGTGGTTTATCGAGGTGCGGAAGCAGAGCTTGGAAGAAGTCTCCCACGTATTGAGCTAGGTCTTTGTCTGGTACAGAGGATGGAACCCCACGGATTCGGAGGTTGTTGAGCCGGGCTCTGTTTTGCAAATCCTCTTGCTTGAACTCGAGGATTTCGTACCTGTCCTGTAGGGATCGTATCAAACCTTGGATTTCCCCCAGCGCGACTGCCTGGTCCTGAGAGCGGTCGTTGATCTCTCCCAGCCTTTGCTCCAACTCGTTCACCCTTTGATCCGTATGTTCTAGCTTGGTGGTAAGCTCCGTCATGCAGGATCTGATTTCGGATTTAATGTCGGCCATGAAGGCCAGTATGTCCCCTTTAGTAGCTAGGGAGCCTCGGTTTTCCTGAGGTTTTGGTGGGGTGGCTTTCAGGGGGTCGGGCTTCTTCCCTTTGTCCGATTTCGAGAACATGGCTACAATGTGTTCTTGCCCGTCTTCGATTGTTTCAACATCGATACAGGTCTGGATCCTCAAGTAGACTCGAGGACCCTCCGAAGCGTGGGCGGGGGGGGTGTCGAGGCGGGTAGAGCGGGACTGCCGCTGCTGTTTGGCAGACTCACCGGTTCCGTGGATTGTGGTCCGCTGCCTTGGAACGCCGATTCCTGTGGTTATGTTGTGGTGATGATAGGAGGAGCAAGGTGGGCCGGGGCGCCCCAGGAGGAGTGGGCCGCAGAGCGGGAAGAGCCGAGGGGGCCACTGGTGACCCTGAGCGTTCAGTTTGGGTGCAAAGGCCGTCCGAGGTTTAATCTAGGTAGGAGGATATGGGCCCCTTGATTTAGTTGGCTTTGCTTAATGTGTGGAGGATATTGCTGCCTCCCCGTAGTCAATCCTCGCCGGGGTGGGATGGTCCGTGAGCCGAGGGCCCCAGTGCTCAGTAGCGGCAGTGAGGGGAGGCAGAGTGTGCCGGGGCGCCCCAGGAGGGAAATAGCCGCCAACAGAGGGGCAGGGCCGCTTCTGAAGGTCCCAGCTCCCAGCGGGGGTGATCCGGCAGGGCCAGCCAAGTCTGGTTCCTGGGGGAGAAGCAGGGCCCGCCACAGAGTGAATCCTTATGCTGCTGGCCAGTTGTAACCCCCTCTATATTGCAGTAGAGGGGTCCCAGGGTGATATTAGGAGGGGGCACACCTGCCATGCTGAGGGGTCCCTCCCAGGGTCCGAGGCGGCCGGTTCAGGAGGCCTAGTACCTCAGGCTCATAGCCCGCTGCGAGGGCACAGTGCCCGCCTCAGAACTCTGCAGAGTACGCACCCGGAAGCAAGCCTCCAAGCATCTGGGGGGCCGCCGAGGACAAAGGGACTCCCCTCTGCAAACGCTGTCATCTGCCCGCGGGGCCTGCACCGGCAGGCGCACTCAGGAGTACTCTCGGAGCTCATGGAGCGGGGGTGGAGCTGCTGACAGGCACCGGAGCGAGTGTGGGTGCCGCGTTAGGATCGGAGGGCCTCAGGAAGGTGCCGTGCTGTCAAGGCCGCATGTGGGGGCCCCCAGGCCAGGTCCGTGGCCGAGGTCCGGTCTGCCCCTATCGCCTTCACGCTCCGCTCGCCATTTTGGATTCAGGCGGCGGAGGGGCTGCTGCTCTCGGAGCTCCGGGGGCCGGCTTCCCAGACTCGAGCAGTTCCGGAATTGAGGTTGCCATGGGCAGCAGAGGTTCAGACACCCCCAGGTGAAATTTGGGGGTTTGTCTCGCCGTCAGAACATATGGAATCAACGACGCCGCGGGCCTGTCACGGCGGGCTCTTAAAGGAGCATCCAAATCGTCAGAGCTCCAGGCCACGCCCCCTATCAGGAATATTCTTACCCACCAACACCTGCCATTGCCGCCTTCTTGGAATGCTGTTGAAGGTAGTCTGCAAGTCGACAACGGCTTCATATAGCCTTGTCTTCAACAATACTGTATACTTCTGTACAATCAGATGCAGGCAAAATCACAGGTCCGTCGTGCACAATCCGGATTGGAATCCCGCCTGCATGTGACCCTGAGAGTCAACCCAGGCTTGTATGTGTTGCAAAAGTGCCTTCGCATAGATCTTCCCGAGCTATCCAAGGGATATTGGGAGATTGTTTTTAGTTTCATCCCCCCTGCCACGCGTCCAAAGTTATACATCTTTGTTTGTGACTGCTTTCCAGAAACCTGCAGATTCCCCTTGTTTAATAGCATCCAGCATTTCCCCCATTTGTTCTCAAAAATCGTTTTTCCTTATTCTTCAGGATGGATGCATAGTAGTTTTAGTTCCTGTAAGTGGCCCCTATCTAACTCTTGGTTCAGCTTGATGTAAGTTTCCAGGGCTTTTTCGCTTCGCAACATGCATCATCGAACCATTCTCCCTCTTCAGCGCGCCATCCCTGATGCGGGTTTGGAGCTTACCACCCACGGCTTGATACTTTGGACCAGCTTATCAAAGAGATCCATAACTTCTTTGTCTGGGCAGTCATTAATTAGCAAGTTGTTCAATGTGTGCAATAATCTCTCTATATATGCAAGGTATGCAATCTTTCGATTCCAGGTTCCCCCATTTCATTGACCTGCGGGCATTGCCTCCGATCGTTATGCCACTCGACGTGGTGGCATGCCATATCTTTGTGTCAGAGGCCATTTTAAGCGATAATGCTAATGGCTTATGATCGCTGTCATGTCTTTCTAGGACCTGGAAACCCTAGCGCGTGTACATTCGCAAACATGGATCAATGTATAATCGATCCTTGACCTGCCTTATGGGATAACAAATGTGAAGTTAGATGGCTGGTGCGTCCTAAAGTGGCCGTTACAGGCCCCCAGGCGGAAGCTATTAGTAACTCTGGCAGTTTCGACTGCAGAGGGTTGTGTTCTAACGGGCGGATTGGTGTCTGGGCGTGGCATACCCCAGGCTTCATCCTGATCAGACCAAAGCCCATCTAGCTCTCTGAGAGGTTTCAATAGTGGATTAAAGTCCCCCATGACAACAAGGTGTTAAGGCCCTGGATTATTGGCCTCCCAGCTTAACACACACTCCTGCAGAAATGTAATAGTGGCCAAGACTTGAGCAGAGGTAGGTCTATTGTAGAGATTGAATAACAGCAATCTCGAACCATCAGAGTTTTTTACACTTAGTTGCTGCAGATCCAAAGAACCAGTTTGCAACTGCTGGACGACCCAGTTCAGATCTGCCTCCATCTACACCAGAAGGCCCCCCATAAGGTCTCCGCCTTATACCTTGCTGGGCAGCAAGGAAGAAAGATTGGTATCCTTATATCCTAATCTGTTAAACGGACCATGTTTCCTGAAGACATACAACACTATGGCACACCGTGAATTTGCACCATTCACGGTCCATAAAATGCCTCTTCAGGCCTGCTATATTCCAGCTCAAGAATTTTACTACGTCATCCTGGTCAATAGTTTGATGGCTGTTGGGGCAATGTAGTCAATCAATGCCCTCTGAGCCTGTTTCAACCACACCGTTGCCTTTGTTACTAGTACTTGGGGTACAATTACCTAAGTTCAAGGCAATACTATGTGCTGAGTGACTTGGAATGGTAGCTTTATTTCTGATGTTAGATACTAGGGGGGGGGGTAGGTTCTGCACTCAATCATCGATAGCCCCATATCCAACCATCCCTCCACCCCCATCCCAAAGAAACACCTGAATGTAGCCATCTGGACCTAACAGCACTTGGTTGCGTCTACAATACATTATGTCTTTGCAAATCACTGCGGGGCAACCCCTTTTGTGGCAAAGCCAGCAATTTACTTTAATGAGGTCACCCTGTGTTTCATAAGTGTTCTCCACAGTTCTTGGGACATTATACAATACTGCAAAGGAATCTTTGTTGATACTCCTTATGGGGTCCCTTTCTCTTTGGGTGTTTAGTGGCGACCGGGCGCTTTACGCTGGGGAGCAGCGGCCTGTGACTGTGGCGGCTGCTCATAGCCTGCCCGTCTGCTAGCACAGGTCCTCCCAGCATAGTTATTGATTACTTCAGTAATTGGGTACGCCCACCGCTCAGGTTCCTGTTTACCAAGAGGCCTACCAGGTGGGCCGACAAAAGTAGCGATCCCTCCAACCAGGTGTACAGCCTTACAAGTTGATATCTTCGGTTCAGCTACTTGTTCAAGATCATGCGTTATACATACACCCAACCCCTCTATCCTTTCCCTCAGGATGTTTACAGTGTTGTTAAGGTTCAAAACTGTATCTTTTATTGATTTAATTACCCACGTCAGCTCTGCTGAACTAGAATCTTCTGAGTACTTACTTATACATTGTTTGGATGAGTCTATACCCTTGGTGGCCTCCCTTGATGACAGGATGCTTCTTCTCTTGGCCTTCAGTAGAATGGTGCCCTCCTACCCTGAGGACCACACTCTAACTGGATCCAGCCTTTCCCAGGACCTCTGGTCTTTCTAACTTCCTTAAAGCTTACCTCTGTGCTGTCTTTCTTATCTGCCTTTGTGGCAGCTTTGCTGAGCACAGAGAATCTATTATTTAGGATTATGGGAGGGCAGCTGGTGCCCCATGTGCCAATGGCCTGCATATGTGGTGTTGGAGTTGTCAGGTCTTTATCAGGGATATCACCTACAACTTCCAGATACATATTGCCACCATTGTGTGTATGCTCAATGACACATGCCATGGCTGGGTTATTGATACTGGATTTACCCACTGGGAGCTGGTAGTCATTGCCCCCTTCTTGACTCACGTTTATCCCTAACTCATATGAGATCCGTGACTCCTTCTGGAGGCCGCCCAACCTGCCAAGTTTGGTGACCGAAGGGTTTCAACACTTGATGAAATTTCACCTATCCCCATTATTTTCTCATTGGCCTCCGTGATAACACAATTAAAGGAAACCGCTCTCCGGGCTGGTACCGCATTACAATCCTCAATATCGTGTTGTAGTTCACTAATCACTGAGACCAAAACATGTACTTCATCAGTGGGTTTATATTGTTTTCTTTAACCCTCTCCCTGGTGAGGCTGGGACAACTGCCTTCCTTTTTGACATGGTCCCATTGCAGAATTATCAACTACTTTAAAGTGCAATGCTATAAAGTGAAGTAAAGTGCAATAAAGTGCAGTATATAGCAGCAAATTCCAACTCAATCGATGGGCAAATGTTTCCAGTGCGGAATACTCAAAGTTCAAAATGTCCAATATGAACCATATTTAAGGTGCACAATTACTAAAATGCTATATCACCGTTGCAGCTTAAAGGGTAATGGAAGTGATCGCAAGAATAGCAGCAAATGCCAATCATGCAAGTAATGCAGTGGTGCAAATAGCGCAGATGCATATGTCGCAAGGCTCCTGCAAGCTCGGCACATGCAAGTCACATGATGCTAAAACATAGGCAAGCATGAATAGAAACACTATTGTTGAAGTAAAATGAACAGTTAAAACGATTAAAATTGCACAGTAATATGAGTAATACAAATGTGATACATAGGGATGCATATCATGAACAGTGAAAATGGTAATAGGCTTCAAAGTCAGATTTAAACCTGAGCACCCGATTTTCCATCATCAGTCAGGGGCTCTGCGTTGGCAAAGTGCCGGACCAAACGTGCAGAGTGAGGCACGCCCTGTTGTGGGGCCCGGCTACTGGCATCACGCCGGCCCCATCCATGTGTGCTATGGACACCATCATCCTATCCTGGAGGCCCAGTGCCTCAGAGGGTTGTCAGGGGACACCCGGACCCCTGGGTCTGGTGTGCATTATAAATGCATAAACAATCAAACAAACATGTGAGGGCAGGGCGGGCCATGCAACGCCTAGCCACCTTACTGGCACGAGGGCTCCACGGCATCATGGCCTGCAGGCCCGTGCTCACACGCTATGGGCCTGCAGACCTAAATGAGACACAGACTCAGTCATTCCCTTGAGGAGTCTGCAGCCGGCCTGAGGCCTGTGCCTGCAATTGCTCCTTTTATTAGCTTGGGCCATGACACAGTCATCTTAAAAGGGCAATACACATGGGAGTGCCACACATAACACTGCCCATCTTAAAAGGGCAATACCCATGGGAGGGTCACACACCACACGCACGACGGCTCAAAGGGCTGCCATAGTCTGACTCCCTTCCCTCGCTCCCACTCAAAGATTTGCAACTCCTTGGCGGTGCTATGTCAAGCTGCTTGCCACCACGGGCTACTAATAAGCCTTATCCAGCCACTAAAATTGTCATGCAGACTGAGCACAGTTACTCCCCCAGATGCTAATTATAGGTGGTCATGCAACTGTGCACAAAACCAGGTCCAAAAGACCACAATCCAGCTGTAGATCATTAATTTTGTAAGGATAGTTTGTGTTCCGAGCTCACCCTCATATAACAATATAATGGTATGGGGAATAGCAGGATCCCTAATTCTGTAATGAGAAAGAGAAGCTGTGCGTCAGTGAAGCAATTGGGCCAAGCTGGGAAGTTCCGTGCGCGGAAGATGGCGTCGAACTAGGGAGTGGGGAACTTACTTTTCTCTGACTGTGACTTGGTGTCTCTTGCTCTTTGCGCTACTCCTCTACACCCTCAGAGTCCTCTGGTTATCTGGTGTAGAAGCTTTCAGCTACATATTTTGCCAACCCTACTGATTTAGGCAGTAAGCTACTGTAGAGAGGGAGCCAGGTACCCCCACCTCAAGCATCACGCCCATGTTGCCTATATGCTGGGAACCAGAATGCAAAAATATGTGCAGTGCCAGTGAAGATACCAATACCAAGGAGAATCCTGAAGAATCCTGGAAGCAAGGTTCCCATTCAGAAAACCATACCTGCATACACAACAATATGGCCATTTGATTGAAATACCAGAAGAAGTGCGAAAAATGAGCAAAAGAGTAGATTGGTGACGTCACACGACGCAAGACTGACACACCCAGAAGAGATGCAGAAACAAGAGAACATAGACATTCTATAGGCATCAAGAAAGTATCAAAGATAAGTAACATTTCGGGATCGAGATGAAGATGTTTATGTTACAGAAATGATGAAGATATCAAGTCATTTTACACGTGTAGAGATGCAAAGAAACGCAAGCAGACACAATATTCTTAAGGCTAGCTATGTGTGTTGCAGCTGAAAAGCAATCTAATTACAGAAGTGAATCAAAGAAGGGCAAGGCTGGGCCAGCCCGAAGAAGCCAAGGCGGCTCTGGGCCAGAATGATCAGACAATAGCTACAAATGTCTGAA
This sequence comes from Ambystoma mexicanum, assembly GCF_040938575.1. NCBI lineage: Eukaryota > Metazoa > Chordata > Amphibia > Caudata > Ambystomatidae > Ambystoma > Ambystoma mexicanum. The sequence continues at coordinate 537,641,445 of NC_090925.1, read as the reverse complement.
AGAACAAACCCCTGCTCATAGGAGTGGCACAAGAACATTGAAGACGTTAGGGGTTCAGTAAATAATAGTATTTTAAATACACCAGAGCTCAAAAACATGGTCTTCAGTCACATGTATGGGTGAAAATAGATAATCATGACGAGCTACACCAACGCAAGGAGACATGCTATACTCCCTCGTATTCTCCAGAGCAAGGAACATTTCCAAGGCCAAGTTCAAAGCCTTAATTGACGTACAGACTGCAAGAGGTGATGATAGATGACATGCTATTTGGTGGGAAGCTATGGTCAAGACCAGCCCACCAGCACCTGGATGCCAGGCTGCGTGCTGCTGGTGTATATGGAAAAGTACTGACGGATGTAAGGGTGCCAACCAATTATAGCGGGCCACATAGTAAAAAGCCTTATAGTTGTGTAACCAATGGAATGTTGTGTATTTGATGACGTTCATGGTGACCTGCTTGAGGGGAGGGCTTAGTTGCCCCACCTGATGTTAAAGACCCCATTACTCTCTTAGACAAGTATGGAACTCATACCAAGATGTTCCCTTAGACCCAATCACTTTCTCCAATAGGTTTTTGTAGTTTGCCACGTAGGATGTAATCAGCAATGATGAGTTTTTACTATAAAAGATGCTTTTTTATAAGATTTGTTGAGCGAGAAGATCGAACGAATTGTCGATGTTCGTTGTAACTACCTGTTTTAGGCAATTGCAAATAAAACAGCTTTGATTTGCCAACTTCCTGAGTTGGTCTGATTATTGATGTTTAAGTATCTTCTGCATCCCCATCCATCTCAAACTATTGCTACCTCATCTTAAAGGGCTGGGTCGATAACCCTGGTTCACTACTGCTTTTTAAACAGGCCTACCACCTACAGATTTGGGTGACAGACCCTACTGCTTTTTCTAGTGGCAGGTAATTTATGTGACTCTAAGGCAGGCTGCTGAGACCGGGCCTAGGCCAAAGTATGCAACACATTAATTTGTCTGTCTGTGCAGTGGGTGGCTAAGTGATTACCTTGAGTGATCAGCTCAGATCAATCCATTGACCTGACAGCTACGTGACTCTGTCCTGCATTCTTGCCCGGACAGACATTTGGTGAACCACTAGTGAAGACAAGTGGCAGAGCCCTGCACTCTTGCTGGGACAGACTACATTACAGAAGTGACTGATTACAGAAGTGAATCAAAGTGAACCATTTCGGTGAACCACCAGTAAAGACAAGTGGCCGAGTGTACCACCATAATACAGCATCATCCTATCAGACGGAGGAGGGTATCAGTCTGTAGTTCGGTATTCACCTTGCACTGCAGAAATAGGTGTGTACTCCCAGGCTGCTGTTACAGAGCAGTGGCAAACATTGCCTACCAGCTGTGTGTGATTATCTTCTGTGACGGTAATTGAATTTGGTGTTAACTTACCGTTCAGAAGTATACATTTTAAACATTTGTGCTTTTTTCCATGTTTTTTTGTTTGAAGGGTTGTGTATTTTAGAATGCTCCAGTGGTGCCAAACATGTATGTTTTGTAGTTTGCTGTGATATCAGCATTGTTTTTGAAACTTGAAAAATCCTACATCTTTTTGATCACAGAATGTTGGCAAATAAGCAGCAATGGTCAGGGTACCCCAGACAGCATCTTTTAAATTACCACTATTTTGAACGTGCAGTGTACAGAGCCGTAGCTGATAGTGGAATTATCTCCACACAACTTTATGTAAGGGCCCTGTCGTGACTAATCCAAGCTGCTTTAGCCAGGGAAGTAGACCTCTCTGCAGAGCATGCAACAGTTGAGGGCTTTCCAGATACTGCAATGTGCATGCTAGCCACTCGGGGTGCTTTTCAATCAAGTAGGAGCAACGGGCTCTTGTGCAGCGGATTTTAGGCAGAGTTTTTCATGCTGTCAGCTACCATCAGTTTTACGCCGCCTTAGGCAGTTAAAACGATTGAGACAATTAAGATTGCATTAGGCACTTTTTCCAGTTGAGATCACTCCAAGATCATACCAAGTCACGCAAGCCACCAGGATTAACAGGTCAGCACCAAATAAAATTGCAGGCTTTGCCCGGGTACCCCAGCGCCTGTGTTGACCACTGAAGGTCTCTGTCAGATGAACAGGTAGACAGGTAAACAGCTGTCGCTGTCCTGCGGGTACAGCGTGAACAGCCCGCCTCACTCCCCACTTCCCAAATGTGAGCAGGAAGCCTGTAAAAAGATGGAGTGTCTCCAACATCAATAATCCTGAAAGAACGTGCGGGCCTGTAAGGGCCATCACTAAAGCCTTGATTCTATTGATTTCATGGTGTCTGATGACCAGGTTGGCCAATAAAGCTCCTGCAGTCGGTCCTCATATGAAGCGGTGAGTGCACAGCTTACCGTGCAGAGGAGGAATGAAGCGATACTGTAATGCCGGCTCAGGGAACCACATATTCAGGGGTGCACAACTAGCTTTGCCTGAGGGCCGAATGTACCTTACAATCTGTATACAGGGTGCCGGTTTGTTCGTGCGGTGTATCTGAGAGGGGCATGTGGTGAATTTGCATCCCCCCCCAGACATTTTGAGTAAGCACTTAGTGGAACCAACAATCATTTTGAGGTCTATGTTATGTTTACGTCACCCCGCTTTCGTGGTGGTGTATAATAAATGCTGCAACGCCCTCCGGGTTCAGAAGGCAGTCACGGGTAAATATAACTACGAGCCTGACATGTCCTTTACTGTGCCGCAGCCTGCGTGCACGCTGACCATGTCCCAGCCTCCCAGTTACACACTACCGGGAGCACCGTCACAGTTATAACTCTGGTGACGAGGCAGAAACATTCTGCGCTGCGCAAACTTAAAGGGACAGCACCGGCATCATGGTTAACACAACACATCTCCCTCTCCCCATCCCTCCCCACGTCGAGAAGTCTGAGGAGCACACGCCAATGGCCCCAGCACCAGGAAACAGGCGGTGAGTGGAAAAAAGGAACATCACTTAGTCAAACGCAGCAAAGAAGGGAGGAGTGCAGAAAGTCACCACATTCTCACCCACAGGTGATCACATACAAAATAAAAACACACGGGATGGCCATGACTCCAGTAACCCCTGCCAGGCTGGCCACGAACATCAGTCCCAACCCCACACCACGCTCTTTAGGACATGAAAGACCATGGAGGGGTTCCCATGGTCCCATTTGACCCCTACTTGGATCCATCGTCAGTGGGACCCAGATCGGCCCTGTGTTTACAGAATTTCGAGATGGCGATGAATTGTAAAGACATGCGCCTCCCGAATGCAGCCATAGTGCAGGAAAGACACATCACGCCGACCCTTAATGAAATCATCGCAGACCTCCCAGGGTCCAAGAAATTCTCGAAAATCGACATAAAGGCAGGCTACCACCAACTGAAGCTGCACAAGGATTCAAGGTATATCACCACATTTTCAATGCACCTTGGGCTGAGGTGGTACAAGTGCCTGAACTCCAGAATTTTGTCAGCACCCAAAATCTTCCAATAGACAATCCACACCGTTCTGTAAGACCTCCCGCAAGTCCTGAATGTCAGTGACAACCTTTTTGTGCACGCCCGAGACCAGTCGGTACACATGGTGTTCGGCTGGTGGTAGTCGTTGAGAGATTGGAGACTGCAGGCCTCAGCATACACAGGGCCAAATGGGAGTTCCTCAAAGAAGAACTCACATTATTTGGTTACATCTCCAATAGCCGGGGCGTATCAGCCGACCCATTGAAGGTGGCTGACATCAAAGAGGCAACATCCCCCACCACACCGACTGGAATCTGAAGTTTCCTATGTATGGCAACCTACTGTGGGAGGTTCATAAACAGCCTGGCCTCCCTGTCTGAACCACTACGAGCACTAACCAAAGCAGACGCAAAATTGGACTGGGTTGCGAGATGCCACAATGCCTTCAACAACATCAAGGAAGCCCTGTCGACCAGTACCACCATCACATACTACAACATCAAACTGCAAACAGAGCTGCATGTCGACGCAAGCCTGGTCGGTTTGGGGGCTGTACTAGTACAAACCTCCCCAGAGGGAGACACACGGCCCGTGGCATACACGTCCAGAGCCCTCTCTCCCATAGAACAACGCTATTCACATATCGAGAAGGAGGCCATTGCTGTTCTGTGCGGGTGCAGACACTTTCACCTCTATTTGTATGGGCGGAAGTTCAGATCTTTCACGGACCACAAGCCATTAGTTCCTATCTTCACAGGCTCAGCACCACACCCTCCAGCACGTGTGGGCAACAAGTTGCTCCAGCTACAACAATATGACTTTGACCTCATTTACAAGCCTGAAGAGTACAACCCCACAGACTTCTTATCGAGACACCCACTCTGCCACATAACCCAAAATAGCAGAGTCACAGGAGACAGGAGACAGAGGAACACATCCACTCCATTGTGACACAGCAAAGCCTAAAGCAGTAAGCATATAATCATGGATAGGCATCCCCTACCGCGTAATCCCAGGGGAGTAACTAAACTAGTAAACAAGAGAGAGGGGGTAATGCGGGGCGAACTGCTAGAAAAATCAAGCAAGGTAAGTAACCATCAATATGTGAGCCCAATGAGGGGATAGGCCAGGTCAAGAATAATATAAAATCAAGTAATCTTTATTATTCACATATTAAATCACATAACACATAGTGCTGAATCCATTATAAAACAGCATAAAAACAGACAATAAATATGGAATATGTACAGATAAAGTGCATGACAGCCAATTGAGCTCCCTGCAATACAGGGTAAATACAAAGTGCAGTTGCCCCCCCCACCCCCCAAAAAAAAGGAAGAAAGAAACAATTTTGCGGGAGGGTCAAGGCAAATTGAAAAGAGGGAGAAACAGGGGAAGGGAGAGCATAAAGATGAAGAAAAGGACACCTTGTTAGGATCCTAATGCTGACCCCAGTCTCAAAATATATACATAGTCCAAAGATCAGTTCCAAGACTGGCTGCACTGTTCTATCAATTAAGAATAGAAAGTAAGAACGTGCAAAAATTACAAAAATACCCCACCTCTCCAGTCTCATATTCTAGAGGTGCAAAAGTTTTTTTTAACAAATTATCGGACAGGCTTGCAGTGCAGAATTAATAAAGGGTGCAACCTGCAACGCTTGTCACTATTTCGACCTAAACAGTAAGCATAACAAGCATACCAGAGCTCCTCAAAGCCACAAATGACAACCCATGCTGCACCTTGACAAAGCATACCATCCTGCGAGGGATGTGGAACACATTCCTCCAACACAACTACAACCGAACTATAGAAGCAAGAGAATTCCTTACGGGCATCTTCACTGTCCGCCATGAATTAAAGATCACGGAGGAAGGCCTCATCCTAAGAGGGGTGCGCATCGTGATCCCTCCGTCCTTGCAAGGGAGGATATTTGCAGTGGCAGACGAAGGACACCAGGGGATGGTGCGAACAAAAGACAGAATTGGGGGGCGGTTATGGTTCCCTAACATCGACTCCAAAGTAGAAGACGTGGTCACGACCTGCCTTCCGTGCTTGTCTACTGGAGCCCTGCCTAAGCATGAACCCATTCTGGAAGCAACGAGAAGTACATCACCATAACAGTCGGTGTGCACCAATTTCTGTACAGTACAAGAGTTAACATACCTCCTGGTCGTCATTGATGAGCGCTCTTGATTCCCAGAGGTTGAGATTGTTCACTCCACTGCAGCAGAAGTTGTCATACCGGCCTTGGAAACATTTTTTGCAACCCACGGATTACCGAAGCAGCTGAGGAGCGACAACAGACCACCGTTTCAAGGGTTTGAGTTTGCTAAACACATGGAAGACCTCCAGATCACACACCACCTCATCATGCCAAGATGGCCCCAGGCAAACAGGGACGTCGAGCGATACATGAGGATACTGAACAAAGTCCGTAGGATTGCAAAGGCCCACAATCAGCCGTGTGGGAACTCCAACTGTTCAGATTCCTCCGCAACTATTGCCCAATACCCCATGCATCTACGAACACACCACCAGCTGATGTCATGTTACAGGCCACGCACCCCAGCCGGAACAAGGCCAAATCCATAGACAAGAGGGAGACATATGAAAAGAGGAGAGAATGAACACATGACTCGCAAGAGACGAGCCAGGAAATCACACAACAAAGCAGAGGACCAAGTGGTAGTACTCCAGAACTCCTCGAGGTCGAAACTAGCAAGTACTTTTCGAGACTGAGCCCTGGACAGTGGTGCAACGGAAAGGAACCATGGTCACAGCAAGTAAGAACGGGAAGCGGCTCACCCGCAATGCATCCTGGTTCAGGCCAGTCCCTAAGACACTATGGAAAGAAAGCAGTGACCAGAGAAGGGACAACGTCAAGGATGAAGGAGAATCAATTACAAGAGATCTAGTCCCCGTAGACATATGATACCATACTGGCGGTCCTCATGACAGAGGGCATCCCGACGAAGTTGGAGGGGTACCTGTGAACATTGATTCTGACCTCAGTTGCAGCCCAGGACATCTATCGGCCAACTAGCAGCCATCCTGCTCTCCTACTAGCCTGACCAGACGGCATCACGGCCGATACCACCTGAGAACAGCCATGAAGCTGCCAGACAAGCTAATTGACTATGTGCGCGTGTAGAGACTTGCATGATAGCGTGGTATAAATGTAATTTGTTGGTTCAGGAGGAAGAAGAGGAGTGTTATGTCTACGTTACCACGCTTAAGTAAGTGGTGACGTATAATAGATGCTGCAACGCCCTCCAGGTTCGGATGGCAGTCGCGGGCAAATATAATTACGAGCCTAATGTGTCCTTTACTGCGCGCACAACAAAGGCCTTGCCCAGCCTCCCAGTTACACACGACTGAGAGCACCGGCACAGTTATAACAGTCTACTTCTTGTCTTTATTAGTAGTAAAGCTTTATTTTGGTCATAAAACCATAAAAGCAACACAAAACAATACATAAAAACAGATCTACAAAATGTTAAAACCTACAAAATCCATCTAAATATTATAAAATGATGTTAAAAAACAATACAATTTATATATACAGAGTAACTATAAGGAGAGCACTGCTCACAGCCTTATCAAAAAGAAAAAAAAAAGCACTATTCCATCACAGGCTATTATCTCCTCATATTATTCCATCTCTGTTTAACGCTCCGTGCATTTGTCCAACTCTCTTACCCTCATTATCCAAGGTCTGTGAATTAAACAAGCTGTGGCGAATACCACAAAACACTTTGGGGTTACTTAAAAATAAAAACGCCTCTCTTGTGTTATGAATCCCAGCAGAAATCAAAATTGGTCTCAAATATCTATGCTGCAACCACAAAGTATTTTGGCAGAACGGCATAAAATGCATTACGTCTTCTATGGATGTCTTGCATAGTGAACGCAGCAGATTCTTGAGATTTGCTAAGATTAGTGATGCTTGCAACCACTAGCGTCCCCTATCTAAAACGAAAAGATAGGGCCTTTTCAAAAGCCAGACTTGTCTTTATAGCTATTTTGGCTTTAAATTCTGCCACACATTTATCAACCAAACCAGTTTTTCTAGTGCTTATTAGCATATTTCACAGCGCTGGTGTTAGTACACATTCTCTTACCAAGCCAAAAGAAAAACTGATTTGGCCCTGGGCTTGAACATGTTATCCATAGTTTGAGAATAAAATCATCCCCATACCCCCAGCAGCAACAACCTAACAGAGAGCATGCTGTCCTTCAGGTGAAAAAGAGCTGTGCAGAGGTGGCTGACGAGTGATCTGCCCTGATTAGTGACTACATGAGGAAGCTTTGCCTCTGGATCTTAGAAAGAGAATGCAGCCCTCAACCCGTTGCATTTTACCAAAGTGCACGATGGGCAGACTGGGAGCCCACCGGCAGCATAGGACACCATCACATTTAAAAAACGAAACTAAAGGAAAAACCTTTAAATTTGCATCCTCAATGCACAACACCTCTGCATTCAGAAGTACTGCCACAAAATACTTCAATACCCACAGTCAACATTGCTTTTTCAGACAAGGAATTAATGTTCTCTTTCCAATACTTTGCTCTGAAGCAGCATACAAAGGTGGTGTGCACAGGCAATGGATACAAAATATAACTGATATAGCTTGCTTTCTATGCTGCTTATTACCATACTTTACTGCACGTGCGTTGGTAAAATTGTGTACTAAACCCAGAAGAAAAACAGAGTTGTTACTCAGCTTGAATATTTCATTCACAGTGTGAGCACAGATTCCCCCTGGCAACCCAGCAGCATGCACATAACAAAGCAAGCCAGTTATCCCACATGTGAACAAGAGTTGTGCAGACCGCAAGTCTGAGAGGGAAGGGGTGCTGATAAGGCTGTGTATTTGGGCCTTACAACTTCAAATTGAAATGGACCCACACATTGGGGGGCCCTCTAGGACTTGGCCAAATTCATGTTTAAGAGGACATTTAGTTTTTGACCACCGGCTGCTTTTCTCTGCTCTGTCACGAAGGGCAGAATAAACCTGTTTGGTGATACTCTGCAGCTATTAAACCCTTCTCTCCATTGCTTTATATAGATCAGATTTTTGCCACAGAATAAAGTCCTAAGGTGGGGCTTGTGGTATGCACATATTCTCTATTGGGGCTTCACTGTTCACAAACAAATGACTGTGTAACTTTAAACATGCATTTGATGTGAAAAGACAGACCTCTTTAGAAGGTATCCAATAATCACAGACACCTTTTACCCTGCTTTCAGCTCTTTGGAGTGAAACAGCGAGCATAGGAGATTGGCTATTTTGCGCATGGGGAATTGTGTGAAGTTTTGCCTGTGTGTGCGCAGTTACATGGCTACATGTTCCTAGAGATTTGTGTAGTGTACTATACCGATTTGAACATAAAAACAACGTTCCCACCCCTATTTATTGCCCTTGCGGCCAATGATGAAGATCACAGGGAGAGCAGGCCACAGGGCAATGCATGCCATGGGGCAAGGCAGACCACGGGGGCAAGGCGAGATATGGGAGGGTCTTCCGTTCCATCAACAGAAAGTCAGGAGGAACCTGTTTACCCAATCCCAGCGGTGGCTTTCACATTGCTTGTCCTCTATTGACTGAGCACACACACTGCGTGAATCATTAGACATCTGTTAATAGAGGGCCAGCAATCAGTGGCGTCACTAGAAATCAGTATTGGGGGAGGCAACCCGGGGGTGAGAAAATAGTACAAGGTTGGGTGGGGGGTGGCACATCCAATAAGGGTCAACAGGCTGAACTGGTTTAAGTATACCTGTACTTTACCAAGCTGGTTAAAATAAGTGATATTAAGCATGGTTTAATGCAAAAACCGTTTTGCATCAAGTTAATATACATCCTAAAAAGTCAAGTCATGTTCAACAGTTGCAAAAATGCCCTATGCACTCAGCAAGAGGCTGCATTCTTTTAACTCTAGCAGTCATTCCCAGCACAGCTTTAAATAATGTGTAGTTAGTGGTAGCGTTTGGCGGTAGAGACATCACTTCCAGCTCAGCTTTAAATAATAGCCAGTTAAAAAGAGTCATCTTAACAGAAGAGATATCATTCATACCTCCGTTTCTAATGAAAGTCAAGGACAGTCTGTTTAATAGATAAAATATCAGATAAAGATGCCGACCACAGGGGGACAGGCAGAAACTGCTCCTTTTGGTTCTTTAGCAACTTTTGCAGGAATCTCATTTTGCCCCTGTAGAATTGTTTATAGTTTTCAGTTTCTGGCTTTACATCCCACTGGCGGCTGGTGAATTTTTTTAATTGGAGGGGCTTAAATATTTCCCCAGTCCTCATGTTTCCTCCCAGCACTTCAGGTCCCGCGAAGAATGAACAGGAACCAGGAAACAAAGATCGCTTCTTGGTTTATCCACATGCGCTCAAGAGCAGCGCCTCCTTGCACATACCAATATGCAGTTCCTCAGCCATCATCCCCAATGGGCCCTCCAAGGTTGGGATAGCAAAACGCCCCAGGTTTTGCATAGCACATTGGATATGTGAGGCTCAGGAACAGAACTGTCAAACGGAAAGCGCGTTTCCATTTGACAGTTCAAGCCAGCCGAGGAGCACTCCCTCAGCTGCATAATGCAGCTGAGCGAGTGTTCAGTGTTTACACTGGGCTAGCTCCACCATTATGGACGAGGTGTCCGTGGGTCATCGCAACCTTGCCCATTATGGAGAAGCCGGCACTGGTACACCGTCAATGACTATATGCACAAGGTCAGTGTGGCTGGAGATGAAATACTTTTGACTTTGAAGTCATGTACATGAACTGCACTTTTGGTTATGTAGTGATTAAGGGACACATAGACATGCTCTACCGTAGAAGGCTACCAGGGTAGATCAGCAGGTTGAGTGATTGTTGCTAAGATGTTATATATTAAAAACTGTGCAAATCTTATGACTTTTTGCAATTCCTTATAAAAAACAAGTGTTATAAAATGTGTTTGGCCAAGGGATGGGTTGGCCTGCTAACTTGCTTCTATTCAGGGGAGGGTGGGGGAATGTATGCCCTCGTAGTGAAAATCAAACGTTGGCACCCTTAAATCCACAGTTTAATTTCCTAATAACTGCTGTCAGCGTAACAGAAACATGTATTTGTTAGTAAGCAGTCCGACAAGGTTAACAGCTTTAGAACTATCCTGTGAAAAAACAAAAGGGAAGGGACACAACAATCACAGGGTATTTGTGTGATAGGCCAACAAGAAAATAAACACATTTTAAAGAAAACTAGTGAATGTAACTTTAAGAAGCATGTTTTAGTTTGGAAATGTCTCTTTTTTTTTCTAGTCAAGTGTAAGCAGCACATTTGAAAAACAATAGTGTGCCCACCATGTAGCTAGCCTACTTTTAACAGTGATGGCCCAACACCCCAGTGAGATTCATGGCTCATTGATTCCTGTGCTGTTGCTTTCAGACCAAAAGAAAGAGCACAGGCTAGGCAAATAGAGCCTGCAAACGCGAGAATGACGGCTGAACGAAAAAAGTTATTTGCCAGATGGGAGTTGGGGGTGCAGGGGCAGGCCATCAATTAGGGGGGACAAATCAGCCAATGGGGGGCAAAAGCCCCCTCTATGGACGCCTATGCCAGCAATGTTCCCTGGCTAGCAAAACGTTCCTAATGAAGTTTGTCCCGCTTTGTTTTTTCCGTTACTTGAAGTGGGCCGCACTTCATTATGAAAGTCCTACCCACAGGGGGCCACAAAGCATAAAATTGCGTGCCGAATATGGCCCGCGGGTCGTATGTTGTGCACCCCAGACATAGGTGGAGTGGCAGGGCAGTTTCTAGCCATCTTGGTGCCCAGGGCGAAACACTAGAATGCGCCCTCACCCCCGACTGGCACACAACACTCCCAAACTACATCTCTGTGTCGTGCGACAAAACCCCTCAATGTCGATAAATAATTGCTATATAAATGAGGCTGGTTTCATTACATTGTAATTCAAGTATTTGTATTTATTGTTTTTATATAGCGCTTTACTCCCAGAAGAAATCTAATGTGAAAACACAGCTGTTGCTGCTGAAGTAAATGTTTTTTCTGTCACCTGCTCTTGGTGAAGGCCTTGCCTGAATGCAGTTTCAAACTGTTCATACTGGCACACTGCAGTGTGATCAGCCTGCCGTGGTCTGAGGGCCCACTGGCCATGTGTTGCAAGTGTTCTGTTCGTACCACCTCAGTTGTATTTCGCTAGGGGCAATACTAGACTAACCATATGAATTATTTTCTGATAGGAGGTTATCATTCCAAGATAGACAGTCTGGTACATTCTTATTGCACTCTTTCAAAATACCTTTATGAGATTGGGGAGGGGGAAAATAGCACCATGTGTTGTATGCTTTGCTTTAAATCACAGAGCATTTCAGGAATATTGCTATATTTGATGAACAAGTCTGTGATAGAAGGATTGTATGTGTGAATCTCAAAATGTATAACAGACGCATGGCATGGTGCTTACATCACAGTTCACAACACTCACCTTAACATTAAAATGTTTGTAACCATGAACCATACATACTTATTCAAACAGCTTAAGTTTTTGTATGCAAGTATAAAATTGCAGGAACATCAGCCACTCAAATGGCGTACACCGGCTCTTTTGCGTCTTGTTTCTGGAGAATTTTAGATTGAGGGCTGAGTTTCAGCGTTAGCATGCCCAATCCCCAATACAGAAACATCTTTAGGGAATTATATCTTTAGACAGGAATGGATACCCTACAAGAGAAACCCAATAAACAATGCACAGAAAGGATACACAGAAAGGAAACCTCTTACAAACTTTAGCCTGACCAGTAATAAGCTGATGAAGCGTTTTAAACAAAACCGGCTTCTAATGCATGGTAAAAGGTCCTGTCATTGGTATCAGGCAGGTAGTTGGGGCAAGCTGGGTGGAGGCTTGGCAGGCCTGGCATAGGCACACAAAGAACCCATAGCAAATCCCTCCTTTCATTCCTTCCTAGTGTTTGTAGTAACTTCCTGGTTACCACTTCCTGTTGCCAAACAGGAAGTGCATGATAACTCACAAGCTCTCTAGTGTTTGGGTGTGGCTGGCCATATAAGCCACACCCAAGATTCTTCCAGAGCTTCGTGTTGCTTACTGTGAGCTGTATCAGCAACATACTTGCCGTGCTCTGGATCAGCCAGCATCTGCTTACCTGCTCCGGATCATCCTGTTTCTGCTTACCTGCTCCGGATCATCCTGTTTCTGCTTACCTGCTCCAGATCATCCTGCTTCTGCTCAACTGCTCCGGATCATCCTACTTCTGCTTACCCGCTCCGGACCATTCAGCTTCAGCTTACCTGGTTCTTACTCCACGCCGCAGCTGTCTCCAGTCAACAGGGGACTTCTACACCGCCACCTGTAAGAACAAAGAAGAACAGCGTTAACACGCGCACATCAGTAACGCTGCGCATACTCACCGAATCTTCCCGCGACGCTGGAATCCAGGTTAGTTGCACGAGCACACAAACCCCTGTAAGAAAGAAGAGACATTATTCATTGCGCTCGCTCCAATAATGTGAACACTTATTTCACTGCGCTCTCTCTTTACGTGGTGCAAAACCAAGTCTCCAGTAGCGCTGAACCTGGACTCGAGGCGCTAATACCACATAATTTCTCCTGCAAGGGAAAGGGAGAGACATTACCAAGCGCGCTCGAATTGAAGGAACTGCGCAAACCTACCAGCAGCTAGCTTCTACACGCAGCGCTACTCACCCATGAAAATACCGGCAAGCAAAGACAATACGGACAATTTTGGACACTCATTCTCCACGCAACGTTCACTTATGGGAAGGACTTCTAGTTCCTCAGCCACTACCTCCTCACCATTATGCAGGCCTCAGGGGCTATTTCTGCAAAAAAGAGCAGGCCTATGCTTTATCAAACAGAACTGACATTAGCATCTCTTACTACTACTGGACTGCAGCTAGTGAAAATCGTGGTCTGGCAGTGTAGAAAGGGGGTGTTTGGCCTAGTGGATGTTCAATTTGAGGCAACTTGTTTGATTGCTTTAGGTGTTTAAGTGTGGGCACAGTGTGGCATACTCCTCGGAGCCACATGCACAAAACGTTCCAGGCATATGTGCTGTTACATACGGGAGCGCTACATCAATGCCATTAACCAACAGGGTGGTGACTTGTGCAGCGCACAAATCATTGCTGCGCACATCACTGCATTGATTTGCCATGGACTACTGTCTGCATGGTGGCACAAAATGAACCCTGCTTTCTTAATCAAGGTGCCAAGTCACATTGAGGTGCCATCTGGTGTGCGTGCTAGGCAGTGGTTGGCTTATTTAAAAAACTAAGACCTTTGATGCTGAGCGGATGCATTTAGTCCATGTCCCAAAGCCGCCACTAGTATACTTAAGCAAGAACATGACAGTTAACCTTCCCAGGGATGTTCCATATGTAACCAAAAAGTAATATACAAAACAAAGTGTTGGTGTGTCAGATAAATAGATATGAACATAAAGAAAATAGTTTTAAACCTTTTCTGTGTGGCACATTAATTCTATGTCAAGACGGGAGGCTCACATTATGCTTCTTTTTCTTTATTATAACACGTAGAAAGAGCTCAGCAGCAAAATATTTTTGTGCACCTGAGCGCAATAAGACAATATGCATAAGCGGTGCAACAAACAATATATAACAAACAAGAAAAGAACATACAAAGTCCACCATAGTCTCTGAGGAAAAAACAAGAACTCCATTTCCCATGAGACCCCCTTGAAGTTCACCCGGTGGTCACCAACATGTGACAACAGTCCTCCAAAAGGTAAGTAGGTATCGCCAGAAACAGTCCTGAACATGATGTAACTTCCTCTTTCTTTGCTGCTCACAGCAAGAGTCAAGTACGTTTCATGTTCAGCACAGTTTATGAAGAGTTTGATAGTATTTATGACATTGTTTATGACATTATTTTTATGCTCTGCTTATTTAGATTTGTCATTGGCATTGTACTGCTAGCCATGCTAGAAGGGGATTAGGAGTGTTTTTCTCTTACTAATTCTTCAGGCTCTGTATCTTGTTCATTTCCTTGTTCTGTCCAACGCCAGCCACTTCCTGCTGGCGTTGGAGACTGTGAAATACACAAACCCCCCATTGGTGCTCACGGGCTGCGTTCGAGCAGCTGATTTTGAGGTCTGCTGAAGCGGATCCTTCCGCAATATTCCGTTCGCTTCCCCGGCCCAGCAGACTTCCCCCAGGGCTCGAGGAAGCTGAATCGAACTCTTTCGACCGCGGCGCTGCTCCCGAACCACCAGGGAGAGCTCGTGCTCCCTCTGGTTCTTTCCTCGGATCTCCGGCGCTCGCGTACGCATTTCCGCTAAGGATTATAACGGTTTTGCGAGTGCCGGAGCCTTCGTTGGCTATTCAATCATTTTAATATTTCAATTCAATTTAAAAAAAATAAAAAGGGAAAATTAAAGAAACTAAATTACATTACCGTGGACACTCACAGCAGACTTCAATTTGGGATCACAATACTGCTGGGCTAGTGAGAGAAGGCGTCCAATAAGCCCAGAAGAAAAAAAGAAACACTGATGCATTATGCAGCTGAGGGAGTGCTCCTCGGCTGGCTTGAACTGTCAAATGGAATTGTGCTTTTCGTTTCACAGTTCTGTTCCTGAGCCTCACATATCCAATGAGCTATGCAAAGCCGGGGGCGTTTTGCTACCCCAACCTTGGAGGGCCCATTGGGGATGATGGCTGAGGAACTGCAAATTGGTATGTGCGAGGAGGCGCTGCTCTTGAGCGCACGTGGACAAACCAAGAAGCAATCTTTGTTTCCTGGTTCCTGTTCATTCTTCGCAGGAGCTGAAGCGCTGGGATGAATTAGGACTGGGGCAAAAGGTACATTAATGTATGTATGTGTATGTCTGTGTTTATGCTTGTGTTTGAAAAATGTTCTTAGGGGGTGGGGAGCAACCCCCCCAACACCGCTTGATTGGTTCGGGCTCACTCGCTATGCTCCCATCACACTGGCATATTTGGGGGAAATATTTAAGCCCCTCCAATTAAAAAATTCACCAGCCGCCACTGGGATGTAAAGCCAGAAACTGAAAACTATAAACAATTCCACAGGGCCAAAATGAGATTTCTGCAAACTTTTTGCTAAAGAACCAAAAGGAGCAATTGCCGCCTGTCCCCCTGTACTCTGCATCTTTATCTGATATTTTATCTGTTAAACAGACTGTCCTTGGCTTTCATTAGAAACCGAGGTATGAGTGATATCTCTTCTGTTAAACTGACTCTTTTTGACTGGCTATTATTTAAAGCTGTGCTGGGAATGACTGTAACCTGTAACCAAGTTCTAAGTATTCTTGTTACTCTGTGCGTCCAGCTACCCAAGGGTTTTCTGGCGCCCTATAAATAAACAACCAACCAACCAACTGCTTGAGTTAAAAGAATGCAGCCTCTTGCTGAGTGCATAGGGCATTTTTGCAACTGTTGAACATGAATTGACTTTTTAGGATGTATATTAACTTGATGCAAAACGATTTTTGCATTAAACCTACTGTGAACATGCTTAATATCACTTTTGGTAAATAACATGCTTGTTAAAGTACAGGTATACTTAAACCAGTTTAGCCTGTTGACCCTTATTGGATGTGCCACCCCCCACCCAACCTTGTACTATTTGTCGCCCCCGGGTTGCCTCCCCTAATACTGATTTCTAGTGATGCCACTGATTGCTGGCCCTCTATTAACAGATGTCTAATGATTCACGCAGTGTGTGTGCTCAGTCAATAGAGGACAAGCAATGTGAAAGCCACTGCTGGGATTGGGTAAGCCGGTTCCTCCTGACTTACTGTTGATGGAACAAAAGACCCTCACATATCTCGCCTTGCCCCCGTGGCCTGCCTTGCCCCATGGCATGCATTGCCCTGTGGCCTGCTTTCCCTGTGATCTTCATAATTGGGCGCAAGGGCAATAGCTAGGGGTGGGAACGTTGTTTTATGTTCAAATCGGTATAGTACACTACACAAATCTCTAGGAACATGTAGCCATGTAACTACGCACACACAGGCAAAACTTCACACAATTCCCCATGCACAAAATCGCAAAATAGCTAATCTCCTATACTCGCTGTTTCACTCCAAAGAGCTGAAAGCAGGGTAAAAGGTGTCTGTGATTATTGGATACCTTCTAAAGAGGTCTGTCTTTGCACATCAAATGCATGTTTAAAGTGACACAGTCATTTGTTTGTGAACACTGAAGCCCCCTTAGAGAATATGTGCATACCACAAGCCCCACCTTAGGACTTTATTCTGTGGCAAAAATCTGATCTATATAAAGCAATGGAGAGAAGGGTTTAATAGCTGCAGAGTATCACCAAACAGGTTTATTCTCCCCTTTGTGACAGAGCAGAGAAAAGCAGCCAGTGGTCAAAAACTAAAAGTCCTCTTAAAAATGTATTCGGCCAAGTCCTAGAGGGCCCCCCACTGTGTGGGTCCATTTCAATTTGAAGTTGTAAGGGCCAAATACAGAGCCTCATCAGCACCCCTTCCCTCTCAGGCTTGCGGTCTGCACAGCTCGTGTTCACATGTGGGATAACTGGCTTGCTTTGTTATGTGCATGCTGCTGTGGTTCCAGGGGGAATCTGTGCTCAGACTGTGAATTAAATATTCAAGCTGAGTAACAACTCTGTTTTTCTTCTGGGTTTAGTACACAATTTTAGCAACACACGTGCCGTAAAGCATGGTAATAAGCAGCATAGAAAGCGAGCTGTATCAGTTATATTTTGTATCCATTGCCTGTGCACACCACCTTTGTATGCTGCTTCAGAGCAAAGTATTGGAAAGAGAACATTAATTCCTTGTCTGATAACAAAGCAATGTTGACTGTGGGTATTGAAGTATTTTGTGGCAGTACTTCTGAATGCAGAGGTGTTGCGCATTGAGGATGCGAGTTAAAAGGTTTTTCTTTTAGTTTAGTTTTTTTTAAATGTGATGGTGTCCTATGCTACCGGTGGTCTCCCAGTCTGCCCAACCTACACTTTTGTAAAATGCAAAGGGTTGGAGGCTGCATTCTCTTTCTAAGATCCAGAGGCAAAGCTTCCTCATGTAGTCACTAATCAGGGCAGATCACTCGTCAGCCACCTCTGCACAGCACTTTTTCACCTGAAGGACAGCATGCTCTCTGTTAGGTTGTTGCTGCTGGGGGTATGGGGATGATTTTCTTCTCACACTTGGATAACATGTTCAAGCACAGGGCTAAATCAGTTTTTCTTTTGGCTTGGTAAGAGAATGTGTACTAACACCAGCGCTGTGAAATATGCTAATAAGCACTAGAAAAACTGGTTTGGTTGATAAATGTGTTGCAGAATTTAAAGCCAAAATAGCAAAGACAAGTCCAGCTTTGAAAAGTCCCTATCTTTTCGTTTTAGATAGGGGACGCTAGCGGTTGCAAGCATCACTAATCTTAGGAAATCTCAATAATCTGCCATGTGTCCACTATGCAAGACCGGGTGAATCCAGCGGCTGCCCGGGGCATAGACAAGGGGAGGAGTGGGGGCCCAGCATGAGGGTAAATAGAAAAGGACTATTCAGTGCACATTGACAGTAGGCAGGCACAGAAGCATGCTGTGCCTTGCGACGTCCACTCTCCTCTCCTCCCAAACATATCTAGCTTTAGCCATTGTTCTGCTGGGTCTCGTCAAATATCCTACATGTTAGCACAGTTTTGTCAGCCTAAATGACCTCAACTTCAACGTGGCCATAAGGTGTGATGGATCAGCCCATCACGATCCTCCACCCGCACAGGTGAGACTGACCTGAGAGGTGAATACAGAGGTAACCAGACAATGAAAGCAAAAGAAAAATGAGACTTAAGACAAAAGCAGAGTAAAAGGAGCATTTGCGGAAAGAGGTGGCTGCAGTGCAGGAGGAGGTTAGTGTGGAAAGAGGGAAAGAAAGATGGGATGAGGTTTGTGCCATGAGAAGGAAGGGCAAGGAAAATGAAAACAGTAAAGCGTGGAATGAAAGGATAAAACAGAAAGTGAAGGAGACTGCAAGAATAACAAAAAAAGAAATGGCAAAATAAAGACAGGTAAAAGGGGAAAAGAAAAAGTGTCACGTAAGAAAGGAAACTAGGATAACAGCAAAGGAAAGTGTGAAACAAAAATAATGGATAGTGGAACAAAGAAAATGAATTAAGACAGGAAGAGAAAACTAGCAGAATATTAGAAAGCAAAGCAGAAGTGATATAGAAAAGAGCAGGCAGTAGACGATGAAAGAGGACGAGATGAAAAGAAGGACATATATAAAGCAAGGAGGTTACAAAGAGAGGGGAAAGAGTGGTATAGAGGAAAACAAGAAGAGAAGGAATGAGTGATGGTTTGAAAGATTAAATGGAAGAAGGAAAAATCAGAGGGGAGAAGGGCGAGTTGAGACATTCATACACTAAAGTGCTTGGCAAGTGGAGAAAGATTCAGGGAGTTGACAAAGCATGGGGGAAACGGGTTGATAGAGGTGTGAGGAAAAGTGGGAGAATATGGTGAGAGCAAGAGAGAATAAAGGGCTGAGTGAGAAACAGAGGGGTGGAGGTGTAAAACCGAGATAGAGAAGAATGCACCAGAGAGTCTAAAAATGCATGAGATGGGGTTAGAGGGAAACCGGAATAAAGGTTCATGGTAACACAGCTTGAGGTCGTGGTGTGACAGACCTGGAGAGATAAAAGTGAGAGGAGATTGGAGAGGTAACCGACTGAGAGAGAGAGAAAGGTGAGAGTTGAACAGAAGCAAATGTGAGAACAAATTGCATAGATTAAAGAGAAAGGTGCACAGACAGCTGAAGGGGGAGAAGAGGCATATGGGGAGATAGAGGTGAGACAAGGACAGAGGTGTTGTCGGTGTGTAAGGGAGACTGGATAAGAAAAAGCCACAGATGGAAGTGAGAAAATTAGAGCCCATAGTGAGAGGCACACTGATAGATAGTTGAGATAACTGGTTGCAGGTCGTGTGAGAGTTGTATGTGAGTGGTGCTCATTTGTGGCATCATTACTTTTGCACCTTTGTACTTGCCCAATTGAATGGTGAGAGGGTGTGTGTTTCTGTGTGTCTGTGTGGGGCATCCCTTGACTGAGTGGGGCGTCTTCATCCATACTTGATTTTGTCACCCCCAGCCCACAAGTCTGTGGGCATATGGCTGTGGAAGCTCCATCTGCTTTCTGCAGGCACAAGGGACGCACTGTTGTTGGGAATGATGTTGGGTACATTTTTGGGATGGTGGGATAGAGATTGTGGTATGGGCACATTTTAGTTGTTTGCTCTGGGCACCATATCGCCTAGAAACTGCCCTGTCACTAGTAGTCTGTGGCAACCTCTCTTGTGAACTCCCACAGCTACTTCTTGAAATTGTTGATCACCCACACACACTTAAAATCCTCTTTCTCAATGACATAGTATCCCCCCTCAGCTTCTTACAAATAAGGGATTTTACCAGTGTGTTAACGCAGCAGCATTAGGTAAACCTCAAAACCGTTGCTGCTATGTCTGGTTTCTTGTCTGTTATGTTATTAGGATGTGTACTGCCTACCGCTTGCATGCATGGTTTTACGGAGATGTTGCTCAGCCCCAAATTGCCAGTATTAGGGTTGGACACACATGACTGCACGGCATGTGAGAAGATGTCTGGGCTCCAACTAGTATATTGATTTCAGTAAGACTTAACTAGTAACAGCACCGGGGTGCTCATAGTCCAAGCCCCTAGACCCTTCAATGTAAACATCTATTCCCAAACTTCCTGATGTAGTGAGTGCAACGTAACAGTGTGGAAGCAGGAAAGAAGGAAAGGGGAAAAGGGAAAGTAAGAGGAACAGAGGGAGATGTGAGAAACCTGGAGGTGTCTCACCCGATGGTCCCAGGGGATCTGTCATCCAGGTGGCCAGGACATGGACATCGTTTTTGGATCCAGTTCCTGGAGGTGGACCAGTGCAGGAGGATCACCTGGATGAGTTGTCCTCGGGGAGTGGAAGTGGGACACCGGACAGTGAGATGTGGTATCCCCTTCCCAGTAACATAGTCTCCCCATTTTACCAGGTAGGATACCTAGGAAGTCAACCCACCCCTCGATCCACCCCTCCCCCCGTTTCTCACACAAACACTTTCTCACGGACAGTTCACTGTGAGCAACAAGGGACTAACACCAGAGCAGTATACCTGACATGTCCCAACACCATGAACAGGCAAGGTCAGGCAATTCCGGGTGATTACACACACCTGACTTCCATCATGCTTCCCCACACGGATAAAAGGCGGAGCCCGAAAGCACACTGTGAGTGAGGCAAACCAAACGAGGATACAGCAGTTCCAAGATGGCAATTTAATACAAGGAGAAAGACGGTGAGACCAGAGAGATGTGCAAGGTGGGAAGTACCTGTAATCTCGAAACACTGTTTTTTTCGTGAGCCTGTTAAAGTAAGAAACCAAAGACAAGGAAGTAAGGCTGATCAAACCTGCATAGTGTATTGGAGGTGCCAGGGGCTCTCCCGCGACGATAACCAAGGCAGAGAGGAGCGATTGCCGATGTGGTACTGTCCTTGGCTCCTACACCAAAGCAGCATCAGAAAAGACAGCACAGCCGGTGAGTCGCAGAGACTGATATCAAACCAACTGGTGTTTTGAACCAAGGTAACAAGCGACAATATTGTACAACGAGAACAGTGTGTGAGGCATTTGCAAAAAGTGATGTGAATATAATTGGAACCAAAGGAGTAATTGAACATTACATTTTGAACTTTGGGAGGCCAACAAAAACATACCATACACAGAGTGGTCTGGTGCCACGTGGGCGCTCATTCGTAAGTCTCTGTTAGGTATCCAACAGATGCTGAGTGTGAGAAAAAGGAATAACGAAATCGATGTGGTCATGCAAATGGTCAAGCTAAACCCTCGGCACATTCGATAGTCTTCAATAGTTTAAGCTAAATCACAATTGGTCCGAGCCTGGCTCAGGGAGACTAATTGAAAGAAAGAAAGGGATCTGAGCCCGGCTGAGGGGTATCCGCGGTCAACCGTGAATCACCCGAGAAAGAACTCTCTGAACATTTGGTTTAAAAGGGATCTGAGTCCGGCAGAGGGGCATACAGGGTGAACACCCAACTTTGAATAGATTTGAAAGGAAAATAATGTTTACATATTGTTTTTTCACAGCAAGCCCCTTTGAGTCTAGAGACTTACAAGTAGTAAAGAGGCTTCGACCCAGAAGGTCCTGAACTTTGAAGATTGAAATTTGTCCTTGTGCTGCAGAAGCCAGAGTGTGCGCTTTGCTTGGGTGAACCGTCTTGCCCCATGCTGAAAACATGGTGAAGAGAGGCCAACGGCCCAATTATCCCAACTTGATCATTTTGTGAACACTTCTTTCATTTTCATGAACTTCACCACACACTATTTGTATTTAGCAGTAAGGATTGGCAATCGTTTGTTTTAGTATAGGTCCTTTTATTTTGACGAGACTTCACTAGGACTGCATTATTATTATTTGATAGTGATAGCTTTCTCCCATCCTTTGTTTTAGGTTTAGATAGGCACCCTTGAACTGTGGTTACTTGTGTCTGTCTTACTGTTGATACCATGCCTTCCTTACAGAGAGGATGGGAACAATGGAAGATGAGGCATGAGGACACAATACAATCCCTGCTCTCTCCGTATTGGAGCAAGCTTAATCATACCCCTTTGTTTGGCTCTGTCACACCAAGAGAATGTTAATGATCCATAGTTTTGATGTAGCAGAAATGGCTCAAACTCGTCAGTGAACAACAGGCAGCAAAGCTTCTCCATCATATATTGTATTGTATTGTATTCGTCATTTATATAGCACCCTTTCCGCATTTGTATGGCCTCAATGCACTTTGTGGTTGGAAGGCCCTCGGGGACCGCAGTCCATGTGTATTCTTTGCACAGTGCACTGCCAATCAGGAGCTGCTCCTTGACCCACCCCAGTGCTCCCAAGGCATATGGTGTTCAGCATTTAACCATTTGTGTGTTCAACTGACCTTAGGTGCCGGGGATAACATTTTTCAAAATGCACTTTTGGACAGTTTTTCTCCAGGCAAACAATCCAAGTATGCTTACAGCCTGGGGGCCTTGGGTAGGCCTTTTCATTTGGATTTTTGTATGTCTCCGCAAATTTTTCACTACCTGACCGACACTTTACATGTAACATGCTGACATTGTGAGCTAGGGTATCATTGGGTGTCTGTGACAGTATTCTAAAAGAGCAAGTTAGTAAACCTAAAGGTGCTGGACTTACAGCACAAAGTTTGCGCTCTGAGTAGTCGTTTTGCGTGCTGGGACTTTTTATGTCACAACTAGTTTTTCGCCACCCTCACATACACATACATGGTAATGGACTGTGGTTTGTGGTGTCAGTACACAACTTGACAGTGACCCTCATTGCATGGTTGCCGGTAAAAACCTGCTGGTATACGGTGGGTTACTGGCAACCCCGTAATACCATTACTGCTGCCTGATACCAGTATATGGACTCCAGGGGAATGGGAAACCTGAAGCACCGGTGCCTCAGTGAAAAGCCTGCCGGTAGGGTCCTGAACTCCCGGCAGACTCGTAGTTTGGTGGTCCGTAAAGGGTGCTGTTAAGGGCACTTTTATTTCCGGGCCGCAAACCTTATGATGAGGCCCAATGTCCTAATGTTGCATCCAAGTGTATTTCAGCCCTCAAAGTCGTAAACATTCAAACTAAATCAAGCATGGAAAAAATAGAAGGGGAAGAGCTAGTTAGTTTAGTTTAGTGACACATTAAAATACTACCCCATTTGCTCCTTTCTGAAACTGGCCCATAAACTCAGCGCTCAAGCAAGAACCTTCAATGAGCTGGGGTAGTAAGTTGGATGGGAATGATTTGAAGCTGCACAATTCGCTATAAATGTTTTAACAGATTTAGATTTGTCTGAACCACCCAATGGCGTGTCCAATTTATCTATGCTAGCAATTCAATTAAAGGTCTTTGTCGGAACAATCAATACAGTTAGAGAGGTAAAGGTTGATAAATTAATTTAATTCACCCACAGAATTATTCTTGGATATATTCAGAGCTAACAACTGCATTGATTGTTGGTCCAGTTTAATTTTCAAATAATAATATGGCGACATGTAATGCAAACGTTTCCTAAGTTTACAAACTCTTTTTGTAATCGTGAGTAGATACTGCAAAGATGATTATTAATAGCCTTTGAATTGTTTTCTACCAGATAAACCTCATAATAGGTGGAACAGGCTGCACAACCACATACACAGGCAGGTTGGCCCTTTGCTGCAGTGTCAATCTCGACAAGAGTTGGCAAGACTGGTGGAGCTGCTAAAGAAATGGCTTTCATCAAGCTCTTGGGAGTTAGGTGAAGTAACAGAGAAATAACTAACAGTGTGTTTTTCAAAACCTGGGCAAACAAGCAGTGATGATTCAGGAAATGTATTAGCTAGGCAAATTATTCTGCAATTATAAAGAGGGTACCCTCAATTTCTCCAGATGGCCTTTCACTTCTCAACCAGTATAATAAACCTGCTGGTGCAAAGTGAGTGCTACACATCTATTGGTATAACAAAACAATGTCCTCCCTTCTGATGTGACCCTCTTGGTACGTCACAATAGGTTAGGGGGTCTTTGTCTTTTCTGTAGTAACTTCGTTGTTACTTAAGGGGCTTGAGAAATTACAGGGGCTTTAGTGATTTTGTCAAACTCTGTAACTTTTTTGGCCCAAAGGTCAGGGTAGCTAGAGCCAGCAGCAGCCTATTATTACATTTAAATATGGAACACTTATTACCAATAAAGAGTTGGGGAAATTGCAGTACACCCTTCATCATCTGTGAAGTATTCACTGGGGACTCAATTTCATTAATTATACTAACCCTACTAATGGGGCTTGTTATAGAAGTGTATTTCTCAGGCATGTGTTCTGTAGACAAGGATGCGTTTGCTTTATACTTACCCAATGCTACACATCTAAATTGTGATATCAAATAATCTCATATATAACACATCTAATACACAACTATGCTACCAAGCAATCATCATACAACTTCAAACAACTACCTAAAATGGACAGATAGAATTCACCATAAATATTATTCAAAATTGGTTAAAAATGGTTGAAAGAAATTAAAAACAAGGACAGCAATAGCTATAATAGGTACCAGTAATGCCATGCCAACGACTAGCGCAACACGATAGAATCCAAAAAGCAAAATGATATACCAGAATGCATCAAACACCTGTTATAAGAGCAGATACTGCTATACTCAAAAACCATGAAGGGGAATGCCAGAGTAGCTTAAAGGGCTTGCTCAAATCTGTCTCTCCTCCTCCTATCCACTAGTCTTTTGTTGGAGTAGTTGATCCTAAAAGCAATAGCAGTTAAAAGTTGTTTTAAATGATAAACACCAATACTATTCCTCCCTGCACTTTACCCCAAATAAGATAAGTGATGGTCCTGATAATATGTAAAGTCTCTGAAGGGAGAGGTTCCAAGCCATGAACTGGCCCAAGTCACTCAAGTACAAGGTGCCGTTGCAAGTTGTTATATGCGATTTGTTGAGCTGATAAAACTGAATAAACCAGAGACAACCCCTCCTAAGAGGGAAAAGAGTAAAAGCCTGTCAAATGTAAAGCCTAATACAGGCCTGGGTGCCTGAGAGCTTTCAGCCTTATGGGGATAGCATCACAATTCCCTGCTCCGTTCCTGTTTTGTTTCTGTTTAATTGAAAAAGAAGCACTTTCACCAATTCCAGTGTTGAGAAATTAATGTCAGCGTTGAGAAATAAAGAATGTGTATTTTTGAAAAAAAGTGTTGTGGAAACACACTATACCCGCTGAAATCGAATGTGATGGGGAACACATGATTGAAAACGACTGAGGGAGGATCATTGGGTCGAGGAAGCTATGCATTAAAAAAAAAAGTTTGCCTTATATTTTGTACCCACCAAGTGTCTGTGTGAGATTGAGTCTAAAAAGTGATTGACAACTCTGTACACCGCCTTAACTCACAAAATGGTGATGGGAGCACTACAACGATGTATGAGCAGTGCATAGCTCTGATACAAGTCAATCTTTCAGTGCTATTGGCTTCTTCCCTAACAAAAGGAAAATTCAAGGAGCCTGCCGGGCCACTTGAAGTGGCACAGTTTGGAGTTCAACCTGAAATGGTTTTTATAACTTTTTTGCATGAAAGGACAATCATGTTTCAATACTTAAATTGACTTTTGGATGCTGATATGATTGTTTGTAAGGTGTGACAGGGTTCTCGTGAAGTCATTAGAAAATGTCCATGAGGGGATTCCAAGATGGCCGCCGATCCGTGAGGGTGCAATCTCCTGTGCTCCGTCCGGGCAGTAGTTTAAGGCGAAATAAGCACCGAAAAGAGTGGAGACCTCAAGCACTCCTTCCTGACCCCCAGAAGGCATGGTGATTAGAAAGCGGCACGGAATTCAGCCGCTACAAGCTCCTGTTAGCAGCCTGGGGAGCGGAGAGACATTGCAGAGGAAGCGTCGCAGGGAGGCCTGCCTGGAACCCAGGCAAGGAAAACATACGAAAAGAAACTGCGCCCGCTTGTCTGTGACGCAGCGCTGCAGGGGCATGTCATGATGCCTACCTCCAAGGAGCCAGGTCCGACCCAGCAACCCCAGAGGCAGGCATCATTCCCCCCAGGGAAGTGCCAGCGGGCCCAAGCTGGGGCCCTTTGGACACAGTCCTGGCGCCTTAGGCGCCAGGCTCATAAAGCTAGTCAAGTGTTCAAGTGTTTTAATGTGCACTTACCTGGTGCAGACCATGCTGCTACATCCAGGCCCTCTTGAGGCCTGAATGGAACTACTTTACCTGTGGGACTACTTTCCCCTGGGTGTGGTCGGGGAAGGATACATACCTGATCGGTGGAAGGATACATACCTGGAACTTCTTCCAAAGCTATTTAAACCACGCCCGATCAGCAACTCACGCTTCGCGTTGTTCTGCTCCTCGCAGCTGGACGCTCACCGTGTCAGCGCCTGCATCTGGACTTCAGCCACGCCTGTCAGCATCCTGGGTCACCTGCTAAGAGAGAATTGGGGAGAAGGAAGACCTTACCTCCTAAAGCTGCATCACGGAGACATCACACCGACAATCCTGAAAGGGAAGACATCATTTTAAAGGCATTTCGCTTCGATCGCTGCAGCGCTGCATTTCACTCACCTTTCCTGGGCACCTCCATCTTCAGCAGCAATCATCCGGATCCGCAGCCACTTCCCAGAGCCTAGAGAGAAAAAGACAAGACCACAAGGTGAGAGAAGGAAGGGAATAGGAAAAGCTCAGTTTCCTTCTAAGACTTACCTGTTGGGTCATTCCCATTTCATTTCGGGTCCTGCCGCTTCCTGGCATTCCGGACCCCGGCCCCTATGGGGAAAAAAGACAAAGACATTGAATGAGCGAATGCAAAGACATTACCCGAACGCTCATCCAGAACTTACCTGTCATTTACTGGAACTGCACGTTTCACTTCGGGTCGGCGCCATATCTCCGGCATTCCGAACCCCGGCCCCTAAGGGGAAAAAGACATAAGCGTTAGCGCTTGCTGCAATAAGACAATGAACATTATTATTTAGCTTGAACTTTTGAACTTGCTACAGAACTCTTACAGCGCCTTACCTGAATAGTCAAGCTTATTTGAACTCCCATCAAACCTCAATCCAGTGAAGTAACTGGGTTTCAACGCGCCCCTGCATCAGAAGCAGGATGGAGAACTCATCCTTCCAGACCCTAAGGTGAGACTTCACGGGGAATCGAGGAAGGGTATCGTGGAGGGTTGGAAGGGAGTGGGAGGCTTGAGCATTGTACCGTCAGTGGGTAATACTCCCTTTTCACGCACAGGGAAATATTCCTGCGAGCCAGAGAGTCCATCTTCAGAGTCCTGCGCTTCACCATTGAAGAAGCATCAGCACTCGAAGCCAGACCTGCGCCTCCGTGGGAATCAGGTGAGCGTGACAGAACGCGAAGCCTACCCACAATTTCCCACCCGGGCGCTATGGAGACTTCCGAGACAGATCAGCTGGCCCAGCTTTTGGGGGAATTACGGGCAGAAGTGTACTCAGCCCGCCAGGAGACTAACGCTCTCAAAAGAGAACTGATCCTATCCAAGGAAAGAACAGATGACCTGGCCAAAAGGTTATTGCAGGCCCAGGCAGGGCACACTCCTTTACCTAATTCCAGAGGTACTTCCACATCAATGGGTTTGAATAACCCGGTACAAATCAATCTACCTGGACACATGCCTTTGGCCCCGCCTGAACGTTTTGCGGGGGATCCCAAGAAATATACCGTCTTTATGAACCAATGTCGTTTACACTTTCTATGCAGACCCGGGGCCTTCCCTAACGACCAGACCAAGGTAGCCTTTATACTATCTTACCTCAGTGGCAGTGCTGCCGATTGGTCTATTCCATTGGTAAATCAGGATGATCCCATTCTCCAGAATTTTCAGGGTTTCCAGGCCAGCATGGAAAGATTGTTTGCTCGACACTCTCAAGGACAGGCCCTTGATAACGAACTGCTATCCTTACGACAAGGTAATCAGGATCGACAAGGTAATCGGGATCTCCCGTCCTACGTTGCCACCTTTAATAGACTGGTTGTGGAAACTGGATGGCCAGAAAACAAAAGGATCACATTGTTTCATCGAGGCCTGCGCGGAGAGCTTAAGGATGTTCTAGCTCAGATAGTAGATCCACCCCAGGTCTGCGCAGACTACATAGACTTGGTGGTTCAACTTGATCACAGACTTCAAAATAGAAAAGCAGATCGGTTCAAGTACGAAACCCGAGTACCGATCAAAACCCACGCTAACTCCAAGAGTACCGACGTATCCGAACCTATGCAAATCGGCGATGTTAAAGGACCATTAACGCAGAAGGAACGAGAGAGAAGGCGGCAAATGCAACTTTGTCTGTATTGCGGGACTTCCGGTCACTTTCTTCGAAATTGTCCGGTTAAACAACCTAAGAAGGTGGTTGGAGCCACTGATAACGATTTTTTGACACCTGATTCGGGAAACGACCTAGCCCGACAAGAGTAGGGGTCCGCTTGCCGAGCTTGAAAACAAACTCTTTGACCTCGCATTTTGTCATGCCAATGGTGCTCGTGGACCCAAAACAGCCTCAGCTGTTGCATGCTATAAAAGCATACATCGACAGTGGAGCTATTGGAAATTACATAGACCGTGAATTGGCTTCCAGGATTAAGCTCCCTCTCCGCCCGAAAGTAACCCAAGATGTCATTACTACAGTAGATGGAACCGAAATAGCCTCAGGGCCTGTAACGCATTCCACTGTTGAAATGACACTGGTGGGTCAGGATGGACATCGGGAAGCAATCGTGTTTGATGTGATCAAGGCCCCACAATTTCAAGTAATTCTTGGAATTCCTTGGTTAGAAACACATAATCCCAGAATTGACTAGCGAGCAAAGAAGATAAGTTTTCCTGATTGTGAACCAACTTGTTACCCAAGAAATCCAGTTATGGGTCTAGCCTCAGCAACTTCCACCCCTGTACAGCTACCGTCAGAATACCAAGAATTCCAAGACGTTTTTCAGAAAGAACAGGCTAACACATTACCTCCCCATCGGTCTTATGATTGCCAAATCAATCTGGTACCCAATGCTCAACTACCTTGTAGTAGGATTTATGCTCTTACGGAACCTGAGAACCTACATTTGCGTCAGTATTTAGATCAGTACCTAGCCAATGGTTTTATTCGCCCGTCCAAGTCTCCTGTCTCCTCAGCTCTGTTCTTCGTGCCGAAAAAAGAGGGCGACCTTAGAACATGTATAGACTATCGCGCCCTAAATCAAATAACGATTAAGAATTGTTATCCTTTGCCCTTGATCCTTGAGCTTATCGACCAGGTGAAAGACGCTTGTGTGTACACCAAGTTAGATCTCCGAGGTGCTTATCACCTGGTGCGTATAAAAGAAGGCGACGAATGGAAGACTGCATTCCGCACCAAATTTGGGCTCTTTGAATATCAGGTGATGCCCTTCGGTTTGTGCAATGCACCTGCCGCCTTTCAGTACTTTATGAATGATGTTCTTCGGGAACTTATCGACGTCTGTGTCATTGTTTATATTGACGACATCTTGGTGTACTCTTCTTCAGAATCCGATCACAGAAAACATGTTCGGGCAGTTCTTGAGAAATTGTGCTGGCACAGACTATTTGCAAAGCTCGAAAAATGTGTTTTTCATACCACAGAAGTGGAGTTTCTCGGATTCATCCTGACACCTCAAGGAGTCCGAATGGACTCGCGAAAGGTGGACGCCATCCTCAAATGGCCATCTCCTAGCTCAGTGAAGGGAGTTCAGAGCATGCTCGGCTTTGCCAATTTCTATCGAAGATTCATCCCGGAATTTTCCCTAACAGTCCAACCCATCACAGCTCTCCTAAAGAAAAACAAACGCTCTGAATGGACTCTTGAGGCCGAACAAGCCTTTCAGGACCTGAAAACCAAATTCACCTCTGCACCTATATTGAAGCACCCACACCCAGATCTCCCTTACATTGTGGAAACCGACGCATGCAGTTCGGCCATGGGAGCTGTCCTGTCGCAAAGAGACCCAGAAACTAACCAACTACACCTTGTGGCCTTTTGGTCCAGGAAATGTTCTCCTCCTGAAATCAACTACGCAATCACCGACAAAGAGTTACTGGCTATTAAATCTGCTTTCAAGGCTTGGCGTCACTACCTTCTCGGGGCAAGACACACCATCACCGTAATTACGGACCACAGAAATTTACAGTATTTAAAGACGGCCAAAGCTCAATCTTCACGACAACTCCGATGGGCTCTATTCTTTGCGGAATTTGATTTTGTAATTACCTATCGCCCTGGCTGCAAGAATGGTAAAGCGGACGCCTTATCCCTGATTGGCATGGAAGAACCCAATTCGAGTTTAGAACCTGTGCCAATCATACCTGAACAAAGAATCTTAGGCCTAACTTAATTGCAAACTATTGAGGACATCCAAACGCAAGTAAAACAACTTCTAGACTCTTCAGCCTTACTGGAATGGAGTCAAAAGGGTCCTCGTTACACCGTTAAGGATGACTTACCCTACTTCCAGGAGCGGTTGTTTCTGCCTAGTAAAGAATTGCAAGAACTTGTTATTGCCCATCATCATGAATCATTAATGGAAGGACACCCTGGTATCGCTAAAACGGGGGAAAAAATCAAACGCCACTTCTGGTGGCCTTCTTGGAGAAAAGACATAAAGTCTTTTGTATTGTCTTGCGGAATTTGCGCCCAAAACAAGGGTCAAAAGAAAAGGCCAGCTGGCCTACTTCAACCCTTGGATATTCCACCGGCACCATGGCACACCTTGTCAATGGACTTTATAACTGACCTGCCTCCTTGTGCTGGTTACAACACTATCCTTGTAATTGTGGATCTATTCTCCAAAATGGCCCACTTTATCCCTTTAAAAGGTTTGCCTTCAGCTTCCACCTTGGCCAAGGAATTTCTGGAGAATATAGTTTGCATACATGGTTTCCCTTCCATATTAGTCTCGGATCGTGGAAGTCAATTTATCTCCCATTTTTGGAAGAAGTGTTGCCAACTAGCACAAATAGATGTGCGGTTATCCACCAGCCACCACCCCCAGACCGACGGACAAACTGAGAGAACCAATCAGACTCTCGAGCAATATCTTCGGTGCATGTTACACCAATCCGAGTTAAATTGGAAAGACATCCTTTGGATCGCAGAATATGCATACAACAATTCAGTGCATTCTGGAACCGGACAAACTCCTTTTTATACTTTGTATGGTCACCATCCTCGGACCTCTAATCTAGATCCACCTCTGACCCTGGAAGTGCCCGCAGTAAATCATCTGCATTCCACAATAACCCGAGCCTTCAAAGAAGCTGCAACTCATCTACAGCAAGCCAAGAAAAAGTATAAATAAAACGCAGATTTGCACCGAAGTAAAACTCCTCCTTACCAAGTAGGAGACCAGGTATGGCTAGCAACAAAACATTTACCCCTCAAGTGCCCGCGAACCTTCAATCCCAGATTCATAGGACCTTATCCCATCAAGGCTATAATCAATCCCGTGGCCTTTAAACTGGATTTACCGTCTAACATGTGTATTCATCCAGTTTTTCATGCATCACTTTTGAAGCCAGTGCAACCAGGGACCCGACTGTCCAAGCCTCCAGACCCAGTTCAAATTGATGGGGAATTAGAATTCGAAGTTAAAGACATTTTAGACTCCAAGGTGTTTAAGTCCAAACTCTTCTATCTTGTTGACTGGAAGGGATATGGACCTCAGGAGAGATCGTGGGAGCCTAGTAACCATGTTCACGCACCTCGATTAATACAAAGGTTCCACCGGAGATTTCCGAACAAGCCAAAACCCCCGAGGGAACAACCTTGGGGGGGTACTGTCATGATGCCTACCTCCAAGGAGCCAGGTCCGACCCAGCAACCCCAGAGGCAGGCATCATTCCCCCCAGGGAAGTGCCAGCGGGCCCAAGCTGGGGCCCTTTGGACACAGTCCTGGCGCCTTAGGCGCCAGGCTCATGTTGGACCCCTGTCCTGGCGCCTTAGGCGCCAGGCTCATAAAGCTAGTCAAGTGTTCAAGTGTTTTAATGTGCACTTACCTGGTGCAGACCATGCTGCTACATCCAGGCCCTCTTGAGGCCTGAATGGAACTACTTTACCTGTGGGACTACTTTCCCCTGGGTGTGGTCGGGGAAGGATACATACCTGATCGGTGGAAGGATACATACCTGGAACTTCTTCCAAAGCTATTTAAACCACGCCCGATCAGCAACTCACGCTTCGCGTTGTTCTGCTCCTCGCAGCTGGACGCTCACCTTGTCAGCTCCTGCATCTGGACTTCAGCCACGCCTGTCAGCATCCTGGGTCACCTGCTAAGAGAGAATTGGAGAGAGGGAAGACCTTACCTGCTAAAGCTGCATCACGGAGACATCACACCGACAATCCTGAAAGGGAAGACCTCATTTTAAAGGCATTTCGCTTCGATCGCTGCAGCGCTGCATTTCACTCACCTTTCCTGGGCACCTCCATCTTCAGCAGCGATCA
Source organism: Ambystoma mexicanum (assembly GCF_040938575.1). Lineage (NCBI taxonomy): Eukaryota > Metazoa > Chordata > Amphibia > Caudata > Ambystomatidae > Ambystoma > Ambystoma mexicanum. The sequence goes on along the minus strand of NC_090925.1, from coordinate 537,608,876 downwards.
TCCGGATCCACATCCACTTCCCAGAGCCTAGAGAGAAAAAGACAAGAACACAAGGTGAGAGAAGGAAGGGAATAGGAAAAGCTCAGTTTCCTTCTAAGACTTACCTGTTGGGTCATTCCCATTTCATTTCGGATCCTGCCGCTTCCTGGCATTCCGGACCCCGGCCCCTATGGGGAAAAAAGACAAAGACATTGAATGAGCGAATGCAAAGACATTACCCGAACGCTCATCCAGAACTTACCTGTCATTTACTGGAACTGCACGTTTCACTTCGGGTCGGCGCCATATCTTCGGCATTCCGAACCCCGGCCCCTAAGGGGAAAAATACATAAGCGTTAGCGCTTGCTGCAATAAGACAATGAACATTATTATTTAGCTTGATCTTTTGAACTTGCTACAGAACTCTTACAGCGCCTTACCTGAATAGTCAAGCTTATTTGAACTCCCATCAAACCTCAATCCAGTGAAGTAACTGGGTTTCAACGCGCCCCTGCATCAGAAGCAGGATGGAGAACTCATCCTTCCAGACCCTAAGGTGAGACTTCACGGGGAATCAAGGATGGGTATCGTGGAGGGTTGGAAGGGAGTGGGAGGCTTGAGCATTATACCGTCAGTGGGTAATATTCCCTTTTCACGCACAGGGAAATATTCCTGCGAGCCAGAGAGTCCATATTCAGAGTCCTGCGCTTCACCATTGAAGAAGCATCAGCACTCGAAGACAGACCTGCGCCTCCGTGGGAATCAGGTGAGCGTGACAGGGCAAGCAGAGCGGGACATCGCTGATAGTGTGACAATCCCCCCACCCAGGAAACCCAGGGTCTGCGAAGGAGACCGGCAGCGAGAGTGAAATCCACAATAAGGCAGCAGTGACCCGGGTGAGCAGAAAGGACGGACAGCTTGTCCGTAACATCAGGGAGACAGACCGTAAGCAGAGAGCTGCAGCGCCTCCGTCCCAGCACGGCCATGGCAATAGCAGAGGAGGCGGTAACGAGGAAGCGGCAAGTAAGACTTTAATGTACAGAGGGAATAGGCATCAAAGCTGAAGCATGGCTGTAGTAGTATATGCAGCGTAGAGCGGGGGAGATAACACTAGTAGATTAATTTGCAACCACCTAGTGGGCAGTCAAAGCGGTGAAACGAGAGGGGAGACGAAGGTGCACAGAAAAGGGGGCAGCCCGGCACCATTAATAAATACAACGCTTCAACCATCTGCCTACGAGGGGGCTGATTGAGCCATATTGAAAGGAAACCTTGATTTAGCAGGTAGGAAACACAACGGTGCAGCATGGACTGCAAGCAGGCTGAGAGAGCCTCAGATCTGTAACAGACGATAAGGATCACTAATCAAGGAGCAATCCCACACAACAAAAGGCTCAAGGGAAAAAAGATGAACAATAACCAGGAATATATAGCAATAAAGGCTGGAACTGGGTGAAGCCAGGAATAACGAGCCCATAGCTTCAAAAGAACGCAGCGTGCCTGGTAAGAAGGAAAGCACATAAGACCACGCCAGAACTGCGGCATTCCGCAACTGGCTGTCATGGGCACCAGACTAGGGGACATTATCAAGTCGCCCTCATACCCAGTTCATGGTAGGCAGAAGGGAAGACAGGCAGGTGCATTGTGGGTGAAAGCATGGAGAGCAGAAACAGGGTTAATATCCATGTTAGCCAATGAAAACCCCTGCGGCCATAGAATAACATGAGACTTCCTGTTCCACTAGCATGGACCCCTTTTTGGCCAATCCAGAACTAATGCAACGCTCTAGTCTTTGGGCGAGGCTCCCTATAAATGCCACGCCCAAAGAACAAGACTTGATTTGTGTATTCCTCTGTTGCATCGAGCACACGCTTTCCCGAAGAAGGAGGGGGATCTTAGAACGTGCATCGATTACCACGCGTTAAACCAGGTCACGGTGAAGAACCGGTACCCATTACCTCTGATACCTGTACTGCTCGACCAAGTACGACAAGCGCAAGTGTTCACAAAATTGGATCTTCGGGGGCCTACCACCTGGTGCGTGTTAAGGAGGGTGATGAATGGAAGACTGCATTCCGCACCAGGTCTGGCCTCTATGAGTATCAGGTGATGCCGTTCAGGTTGTGCAACGCACCGGCGGCGTTCCAGCACTTCATGAATGATGTCCTACGAGAGCTGCTAGATGTATGTGCCATTGTGTACATAGACGACATCCTCATTTATTCAGCTACCGTACAAGAGAATGTATCACATGTACAGGCGGTTCTCCACAAGCTGCGCGAAAACCATCTTTATGCCAAGCTTGAGAAGTGCTCTTTCCATGTCACTGAAGTTGAGTTTTTAGGGTTCGTCTTGTCTCCACAAGGGATTCGAATGGACAACAGGAAAGTGGAGGCAATTCTCACTTGGCCATCACCTTTGTCTCTAAAGGGAGTGCAGAGCTTCCTAGGCTTTGCGAACTTCTACCGACGCTTCATACCAGGATTTTCACATCTGGTGCATCCTATCACCACCCTCTAACGCAAGCATCGGAAATTTGAATGGACCCCCACAGCTGAAGAAGCCTTTAGGGCTCTAATGAACAGGCTCACATCAGCCCCTGTATTACAACATCCGCAACCAGACCTCCCTTACATCATAGAGACCGATGCTTCAAGTGTAGCCATGGGAACGGTCTTGACCCAACAGAACCCTGATACCGGTCATCTACACCCCGTAGCTTTCTGGTCAAAAAAGTTCTCACCAGCGGAATTAAATGATGCGGTTACGGATAAAAAACTGCTTGCAATAAAGGAGGCCCTCAAGGAATGGAGGCATTATCTACACAGAGCCAAACATACTATTACCATAATCGCGGACCATCGGACTCTTCAGTATCTACGGTCGGCTAAAGTACAATCCTCCAGACAGCTTTGTTGGGCTCTATTCCTATTAGAATATGATTTTGTGATCACTTACCGGCCTGGAGTAAAGAACGGAAAGGCAGATGCCTTATCGCGCATTGGCAAAGGGGATCAAGCCTACAGAACTCCCGATCCGGTGGACATCATCCCGGGGAACAAGATCCTAGGTCTGTGTGAGGACGATTCTTCGTGGGAGGCATTCAAGAAGAAGATAAAGGAAAGTCTAGCCATAGAGGAATTACAGACATGGAAAAGAAAGGGAGTGAACTTTACCATCAAAGATGGTTTACCATGTTACCGAGATCGCCTCTACCTTCCAACACATACCCTCCGAGAAGAAGTGTTGGTTAGTTACCATGATTCACCAGTGGAAGGTCATCCAGGGGTGGGAAAGATCATTGAAAAGATTGAAAGATCTTACTGGTGGCCCAATTGGCGACAAGATACTCACGATTTCGTCAACTCATGCGGAACGTGTGCTCAACATAAGGCCTCACGACAAAAACCCGCTGGCTTACTGCAACCACTGGCCATACCACCCACACCTTGGCACACAGTATCGATGGACTTTATCACAGACTTGCCTCCCAGTTCCGGGTTTAACACCATCCTCGTGGTAGTGGACCTATTCACCAAGATGGCCCACTTTATCGCCCTAAAGGGCATTCCGTCAGCACAGGTCTTGGCTCAAGTTTTCCTCCATAACATTGTGAAGCTCCATGGATTTCCATCCATATTAATCTCTGATAGAGGGAGTCAATTTGTGTCACGATTTTGGAAGCATTGTTGTTCGCTGGCCGAAATGGAAATCCGGTTGTCCACCAGTCACCACCCACAAACAGATGGTCAAACAGAGCGTACCAACCAAACTCTGGAGCAGTATCTCTGTTGTCTACTACACCAGACAGAACGCTCTTGGGAAGAAATCCTGTGGATGGCTGAATACGCATACAATAATTCAATACACACCTCCACAGACATGACGCCGTTTTACATCCTTTGTGGCTGCAACCCAAGAACTTCAACATACGATCCACCTAAAGCAATTGAGATGCCTGCCATCGAGACCTTAAATGAAAGAATCTCATAAGCAAACAAAGATGCGGTAAGGAACCTTGAGGCAGCCAAGGACACACAAAAAAGGTATGCTGATCGCCTTCGACAAAAGGCCCCTAACTATCATGCAGGAGACTCAGTATGGTTATCGACAAAGTATATAGCATTGAAAGGGGCCAGGAAATTTCAACCTAAATACTTGGGCCCATTCACCATAGAAAGTGTAGTAACTCCCGTCGCCATGAGATTGACTCTACCTCCACAAATGCGCATACATCCAGTTTTTCATGTTTCTTTATTGAAACCTGTACAGCCTGGGACTAGGACACTAGCTCCGCCAGCCCCCATAGTAATCAAAGGTGAGGAACCAGAATATGAGGTCAAACAGATATTAGATTCTAAAATGGTGCGAAAAACCTTATATTATCTGGTAGACTGGAAGGGATATGGCCCACAAGATAGGTCATGGGAGCCAAGTGAGAACATTCATGCCCCTCTGTTATTACTCAAATTCCACAAGAACAATCCCACCAAGCCTGGCCCGGGAAACACACACTTAGGAGGGGTCTTGAGGGGGGAGGACTGTCATGGGCACCAGACTATGGGACATTATCAAGTCACCCTCATATCCAGTTCATGTTAGGCAGAAGGGAAGACAGGCAGGTGCATTGTGGGTGAAAGCATGTAGAGCAAAAACAGAGTTAATATCCATGTTAGCCAATGAAAACCCCTGCGGCCATAGAATAACATGAGACTTCCTGTTCCACTAGCATGGACCCCTTTTTGGCCGATCCAGAACTAATGCAACGCTCTAGTCTTTGGGCGAGGCTCCCTATAAAAGCCACGCCCAAAGAATAAGACTTGCTTCATGTATTCCTCTGTTGCATCGAGCACGCGCTTACCTGATCCCAATCCCTGGAGTCTTCTACGGCTTACCTGCAGTTCCGGCGCCCGGCTGGGCCTCCATCTTCGCTACTACGAGCTCTGCATCTGAAAGAGAAAAGAACAGAAGCATTAGTACAGCGCCAGTCTCTACTCACCTTTCCGTGGCTTTCCGACGGCGTCGGCAGCTTCATTCTTCACTCGCGGTCCTTCTGATCATCACCGCCCATCCGAGTTACGGGTCTTCTGATCTTCACCGTCCGTTGGACCTTCCTTTGGCAATCTGCAAGGAAAAGAAAACACAAGAGAAAGACAGGTTAGTCTTTATAGACACTTGGTGAGCAAGAACCACAAAGACAATACAAACCTGCACATCTTCCTTTCGAACACAGTGAAGCAACTGGGAAATCCGAGGACATTGGACATTATACGCACTAAGGGTCAGTGAAGTAACTGGCCCTGGAACTTTATTCGGGACTTTTGAACATTTTTCCAGCCACACATAACGGGAACGGCTGTGCCATTCTTCTCAGCAGCATCACCAAAACAAGCAAGGAGAACAGCTTCTAGCCAGCACGGCAACCATCCGGCCCACACCACAGCGCCCCTGCAGAGCCAGGACGGAGAGCCCACCTTCCTAAAACAAGAGGTGAGCCCCCACCCCCTTTTAGACACTGCACTTGAACCAACGGGGAGTCTCAAGGGAGGGTCTCTGGGTCTGGGCACTATTCTAAACCCATTCTTTGTCTCACAGATAGAAGCCTGGTGAAGGGAGAAAGAGCTGGTTTCCGGGTGAGGGGAGAGCAGAGCAGAGGTCGAAGGACCCATTGCTCCTGCAGAGATTCAGGTGAGCGTGACACTGGCATAAAGGACCCACACAGGGCCACCTCGACTCACCCACTAATCAAGAACTGAGGCGGGAGTGCTACGAGGCCACTGGCTCCTCAGGAATCAATGCTTATCCGGACAAGGGGCTAGAGAAAACCCCAGCAAAAAAGTGTAACCAGAGTTTGTGCCATAAAAACGCTGAAAGGGGCAACCACAACCAGATCCCACACACAATTTGACCCCGGATGCAGGATAGATGGACAAAGGCATACTGAACCAATCAAGAGACGCTCACCCCGTGCTCGGCTAGTGTGCCACAGTAAGGATGCATAGTGTCAGTCTCAGCCAACAGATGCCAGGGGCTAAACCTAAGAACACCCTGCTGTGAGCCGAAGGCACAGCCAAAATACAAGTGGGGCAGCTGGAGCACTGCTGGAGACAGCATCGTTTGGAAGAACAGTAAAGTGAGGTTGCGACAGAGGAAGCAGACAACAGGGAAGACACAGAGGAAGACACTAAGATGGCCCTGAACAACGAAGACCTGCAAGAATGCTTGAAAGGGATGGAAAGCAGAATGATGGAATCCCTCCAAGACCAACTGGGCAAAATAAGGGAAGAACTGAGGTCCTCACTACAGGAGGTCAGGAAGGACATTACAGAACTTGGAAACAGGGTGAACACTACAGTAGCGGGGCTTGCGGAGAATGCGGAAGACTCGAAACAAAACAGTGTACTTCTCGAGCAGGTTGCCAGGGCGACACATAACCTAGAATTCCAGGCAGTAGACCTCAATAATAGATCCCATAGATCCAACATTAGGGTTAAAGGCCTGGTTGAAACAATTGAGGATAAGGACCTGAAAGAAACAATGCAGCATTGCTTCAGCAGCCTACTTACTGGCACACAACCGGAGGAGCTATTAATAGATAGAGTGCACAGAATAGGACCTAGGAAATGGGATCCTGGAGCTAGGCCTTGAGACGTCCTACTGGCAATGACTTCCTACACCACGAAGGAGGAGTTGCAGCGTGAAAGCAACAAACGATCTCTATCAACGGAACGCAAGTCCAATTATACCAGGACCTAGCATTATCCACCCTACACAAAAGAAGACTGATGTAGCTGGTCACAAGGGCGTTCATGGCCAAAAGAATCACCTAAAAATGGACATATCCCTTTAGTTTGCTGTTCACCTGGAAGGGCAGACAGCAGCGGATCACTACTTGCGAGGAAGGACTGACCCTGCTACAGATAGAGGAAGAAGAACCCTGTATGGACAAGGGGTCAAGTGAAAATCAGAAAGGGGAAGGACCCAGACAATGGGAATGGTCATCCGGCCCCAAAAAGAGTCAAGGCAAAGAGGCCACTCTAACAGGCCCCCGCCCGAATGAGACCCAGAAGCAGAAACGTACGTAAGACAATAATCAATAAGGGAGCCCCAAGGTTGGGGTCAGGGGGAGGAAGAATTTTAAGGAGGGGAAATGATTGTGAGACAAGAAAAGTAGACCTGGGTGGGGCGGGGGGAGCAGGGCATCTTGGAATCTAACTCTGGATATGGAAATGTTATGGCAGAGGGGAGGTTGGGGTAGATACGAGACCCAACGCCCCGGGAGGGGTCTGGGGGAGGTTCTAAGGAACCTTGGTCCAAAGGGCAGGGAATGGGGAGGGGGGACAAAAGTGGAGGAAGGAGTTCAGATAAATGGGAAAGTTCCAAGGTATGTTCCGCAAGGTAGGAAGAAGCGAAGCGTAGGCTGCTGGATGCGACATAGCGAATATCTGGGTAAATCCAGGCACAAGAGGTATGGCTGACTTGAATATCATAACCCTAAATGTACTGGGCCTAAACTCGCCGGTGAAGCGACTCTCTACTCTGGCGAGACTAAGAGACCTTCAAGCATCGATAGTCTTTCTACAACAGACACACCTACTCCCTGCAGATGAGAAAAGGATGACCCATAAAGCATTCCATAGACAGTACTATGCTTCGGGCGGGAAAAAGACCAAAGGCGTGGCTATACTACTGGGGGCCAATGTGAAATTTAAGAATGGCCCAAATGAGAAACAGGATCTTTATCTAGGCGAAATACTGCAAAAACTGAGAGGGTGGTGTGAAGGCCATATAGTGATTGGCACAGACTTTAATTGTGTGATGGACCCTGCCCTGGACAAAACATTGCCACCCACTGCTGCAGACGGGAGAAACAGGCAAGCGCTAGGGAAACTCTTTAGGAATATGGGAGTATTGGAAATGTGGAGATTTTTCCCTGAGCAAGAAAAGGAATTCACCCACTGCTCAGAAGCTCACAGAGGTTACTCAAGAATTGATATGATATTGGTTTCGGCCACGTTGATTCCCCAGGTGGCAAAAGTAAAAATTGGAGTTAAATATCTCTCCGATCATGGTCCAGTCCTAGTGAAAATCGTGATGGTAAAAGACGCGATCAAAACCTGTAAGAACTGGAGGCTGAACGAAATGATATTGAGAGACATTGCACTTAGGGCACATATGGAGAATGCACAGAATAACTACTTTCAAGATAATGACAATGGGGAAACAGACTGGGAAGTAATCTGGGATGCGGGTAAGCGATAGTCCGGGTGAGTTCATATTGCAGACTACAGCATACATGCGGGAGAGGGGGCTCATTAAGAAGAAACTTGAGTCAGCGCTACAGGAGGCGGAAACACAACATAAAACTAGACAAACACAAAAATCGCTGAGAGAACTCCGTAAAGTAAGAGCCCAGTTGGAAACACACGTAGCAGATCGCACGGCAACGTCCTTATTGAAAACCAAGCAGACATATTACATCCAGGGGGGGAAAGCCAACATATTCTTAGCACTATAACAAGAAAGTCCGTACTGCTTTTAATACAAATCTCAAATCTCAATAGGTTCAGTTTCAATTGTTTCCCTGAGCGTACCATTACGATATCACACATTTTAGGATTCTCTTAAAGCAATCGAAGCAGCCCCAAGTTTTTGAAAAGTCTGAATTTGTTCTGTTTCCTGTATTTCGTTGGCAGACCTGTCAACGAAGTACAGGAAACAGAATGAATTCAGACTCTGCCCTTCGTTTATGAAAATAAGCCCTATAGTGGCCCCTCACTAGCCACTAAACCATGTATGTGGACTCATAATTAGGTCACTCTCCACGATTGGCAGTCTATGGCCCTCATTACAACTCAGGCGTTAAGGGTTAACGCCACCGTTAACCCTTAACGCCTGATTCTGATTTTAACGCCTGCTTTTAGCAGCCGTTAAAATCCATGGCGCTAATCCGCCATGATGCTAATTACGCCACCGTAATTTACGGTGGCGTAATTAGCGCCTTCCCCACTCCCATTATGCCCTATGGGGCAAAAATGGGAATGGGGAAGGGAAAATGGGAAATGGGGATTTACCGCCCCACTCACCTTGGAATGGGGCGGTAAATCCGCCATCCACCATGGTGTAAACATAGTTTACACCATGGTGGTAAAGTTGGTGTACTTAGCACCAAGGTTGTAATGACCTCCTATGTGTCTAGTTTCCTTCAGTATTTCACTTTTGTTCTAAGAAATTGATAATTAATTTTCTATTGCAGCTCGTTTTTCACTAATTTTGAAATCACATGTTATTATATTCAGTTGGTTTTTGTATTATATCTTTCACTGTTTCCAAACTACTTATGCTTTCTATTTTTCACCAAATATTCATGCATACCTGTTTCTTGTGAAATAAACATTCAAAGAATTTTTTCACAAACTTGGGGCTGCTTCGATTGCTTTAAGAGAATCCTAAAATGTGTGATATTGTAATGGTACGCTCAGGGAAACAATTGAAACTGAACCTATTGAGATTTGTATTAAAAGCAGTACGGACTTTCTTGTTATAGTATATTTGTAGTCCCTTTCCCTACTGCTCCTGGGACATTTCCCCCCCCCCCTTTTGTATTTAACATATTCTTAGCAGTCAAGCTATGTAAACAAAGATCCCGAAATTACATTGTACAGCTTAAAAACGAAAGAGGGGAACCATGTGCATCAGAGGAGGGGAAACTGGAAATAATGGAGAGATTCCATCACGGACTTCTGAAACAAGAGGACCTGCACCCAGAGGCACAAATAGAATACATGTCTAAATTCACTCTACCCCAAATTACTGGGGAGGACAATGACACCTTACAGGCCCCCATAACGGCACAAGAAGTGAGTGACGCTGTAACAAACGTACCCCCTAATAAGACCCTGGGACCGGATGGGCTAGGGAACGAATATTACAAGACGTTCCGAAACAACTATTAGACCCACTAACAAAACCTTTTAACCATACAAGCGAAAGTGGTACGGTCACGAACAACATGGTAAGATCGATCACAGTCCTAATACTTAAACCAAGCAAAGACCCCACAGACTGCACTAGCTACCGGCCGATATCACTGCTTAATAGTGATGCCAAATTATATGCTAAAGTCCTTGCAACAAGATTGATGAAGGTATTACCCAAAATAATCCATGAGGAACAACCAGGCTTTATAACAGGGAGGCACACGCAAGACAATATAAGGCGGGCGGTGGATGTCAAAGACCTAGGTACCAGGATGGGGCAACATTTTTCCATAGTTGCACTAGATGCACAATGTGCCTTTGACAGTCTAGATTGGACATACTTGAAACTGGTCTTGAGGAAATTCAGATGGTCCTAGCACACTTTAGCCTCCCAACTATGACCTTCATGGTCAACGGGAAAACCACAGCCCAAATTAAAATACAAAGAGGCACACGTCAGGGATGTCCCCTGTCCCCCCTAATATTCGCGCTGGAGCCTATAGCGGAAATAATAAGACAGGACCAAGAAGTGGTGGGGATGACCTGTGGAGGGGAAATGCACAAGATAGCACTATATGCCGATGACATTCTGCTCTTCCTTAAAAACGCTACAAACACACTACCGAAAGCACTGGAAAGGTTGCAAGAATTTGCCAGGGTTTCAGGGTTCAGCATAAATTTCACTAAATCTAAGGCTCTGATCATAACGTAAGAAGAGGGGGAGATCGACAAACTGAGGGCATCATGCCCCCTAACCTGGGAAAGCGAGACAATAGAATATTTGGGGATCCAATTAACAAAGGACTACAAAGGCCTGTACTGGGCAAATATAACACCCCTGTGGAATCAATTGAAGGAAGACGTACACAAATGGTATGCCCAGGAATTATCCTGTTTTGCACGCATTGCGGCACTTAAAATGCCACTCCACCCCAACTGCTGTATGTGGTGGGTGCGCTTCCGGTGGATATCCCCCCTAGGATAAGTAGGGCGCTACAGAAAAAGTGAACAACTTTTGTGTGGCATGGGGAAAAAACCCAGAATACAAATGAATGTTCTGACGAGGCCACCAATTATGGGAGGACTTGGGGTCCCCGGTATCGAGAGGTACATTCTGTCCGCGCAAATAGCACCAATGATGAAATGGATGGGAAGGGACTCACTAAATAGTTGGATGATAATTGAACAAGCAGTGACATCTATCCCCCTGGGAACGCTACACATGCTGCGAGTAAGGGCCAGAGGGGCAGAGGGACAGCTGCTGGAGGCCATCAACTTGTCGCTGAGGGGATGGGATCGAGCACTCAGAAAGCGCTGCATCACACCGGGTCTAGGACCCTTCAGCCCAATGGCACACAACCAGGACTTTACCCCGGGCAAGCAAAAAAGGTTCTAGGATAATTGGGGACAGACGCAAACAATCCACTTAAAGGAATTTTTCCAGGGAGGAATCCCTCTTCTATTTGAGGAATGCAAACTGACATTTGGCATCAGGGAAAGGGAAAGATAGACATATATACAGATTAGGCACTGGATATCACAGAAGGAGGTTAGGGAGGCTGCCATGAGGACCCAATAGGGATGGAGCTGACTCTGCAAAATGGCACAATGACAAGGGCATTATCAAGGTTGTATAGGCTGTTAGATAAGGCACAAGGACAGGATAAACTTGCATACAAGGACAACTGGGAAAGGGACCTAGGCACACCCATCACAGAGGAGGATTGGGGACAAATCTGGAGGAGGGCACAAAAGAAGTCCAAATGCACTTCCATTAAGGAAACGGCATATAAAATATGTCACAGGTGGTACCTGACCCCCAATAGGCTGCATAAAATGAACCCTTGTTACCCACCCCACTTGTTGGAGACAATGCGTTGGCAAAGGAGACCTATACCATATGTGGTGGTCATGCCCCAAGGCTACAATGTATTGGAAGGAGGTCCTAGGACACATAAGAGATTACAGGGAAACAACTGCCACCCACACCAAAGGTAGTACTGCTGGGGACAGAGGTGGAAGGAGTTTATGCAGCAACCGGTAACAAAGCAACCCTCTTTACCCATCTGTTAATGGCGGTGAGGATGACCCTGGCCCAAGGGTGGAAACATGCGGATTGTCCCATAATAGCATGCTGGTGGGTCAAAGTCTGGAAAAAGTGGGAGCCGTGAGAGAGGGCAAACATCAGAAATTTCTGTCAGTGTGGGATCCATTCCTTGAGTTTAAGGAAAGGGAGGGTCAGTACTATAGAGTAGCAATAATGACAGCGATACAGAACTGAGGGACACTGAAATGGGAACAGAGGAGAATCTGAATCGCAAAGTATGCCTAAAGAGCGGACACACCAAACTCATCGTGTAATACAGAAATTGGAACCATACCGGTTGGGTATGGATGGGAAGGGGAGGAGGGGCATGAAAGGTTTGGAAATGTTATAATTAAAGTTGGACTGAATCATATAAATGCACAGTCACCGACCCCAGGTGGAACTTTGCCAGTACGGCTACTCAGAACTGAGAGTGTGATACTCATTGGAGCAACTATGTCGACAATGCCATGTAAACTGTGATTGTGTTTGAATAAATAAAGTTTTGGAGAAAAAAAAGAAAATGTCCATAGGTAAGTGTATACAGACATGCATTTCTATTGTACATGTTTACACATATGGTTTTGTTCAAAAGGATATATATGATGTGTCTTTTGGCCTGAAATATATCAGTTATTTAATTGTTCCTGTGTAGAACACCATCTAGTTGTTCTTCCAAAGTACATTTTATGTATATAGCTCACATACTATTTAGAAAAAATAGTCATCAAAATATATCCAAACTGTAGCTTAACCACTGCAGCTTGTCCCATTCCCTTACCAGTCCCCCTCAAGATACCACTCATATGTTTCTATGACACCCAGCTCACCCCTGCTACGTGTCAGGAATTTATTTGGCATATATCATTACTAACTCTGTTTTCAGGATTCAAGTTCTTCCCTTGTTACCCAGTTGATTCATTTATGGGCTTTGGATAGGAAAACATTATATGATTTTAGAGGAGTCTGTGCATTGTTGTTCCCAAACATGAAATCTCCTGCATCTTTCTAAAAATATAGTTTGGTGGAACCATACTCAATGGGTCACCTTTTCCATGCCCATAATATTACACATTTTGCTCCACCGCTTTTCAATTGAGGGGTGGGTCTAGTCGCAGTTACATTGTTATGATACATTATTGAAGGCTATAGCTGCTATCCTCAGAAGGTATTTATTGTGGGGTGTTGCATTGTTTTTAAGTCATCAAAATAAATGGGTTGGAGAAAACTAAGAGGGGTTTCCCTGCCTCAAAGAAATATAAGGAAACTATCAGAATGTCCAAATGAATATAGTCCATCATTGTTGTGTCCCAAACCCCTACTTCTGACCCTAAAACTATTAACTAAAGGATAATGTATAAGGATTCCAAACTGAACTAGTAGTGACATTTCTTGGCAGTACAAAAGTCTCAAGTGTTCAAAGACAAGGAAAACAAATCTTATGTTTCTTAACTATATGTAAGGAAAATATAATCTCATGCCCTAAGGAATTCTCTTGTGTGGATACCATTAATCATGTTCGCTCAGAGCTCTGTACAAATCTACCATTAACATGAAAAACAAGCTTTTTTATTCAACAAAGTGGGAAACTATCCAGGAGGCCGTAGAAATAATGATATGCGTTCTTTCTGGAAACTTGTAGGCAAAGCACCTAATGCTCCGTTTGACTTGCAATGTAGTATCATATCCGATACCTGGTGTGTCTATTTCACGAATCTGTACAAGGATCCTGATTCCTCACAATACACGTATATATCACTCTAATCGATGGATTGTTTCAGAGTGACCATGATATCGTTATCACTGTGAAGGAGGTTGTGAAGGCCATTAGTGCCTTAGGGAGCGGGAAAGCACCATGTCCGGACTGTATACCTATTGATCTCTTCAAAGAAGAACCTATAGTATGGGGGCCTGTTTTGTCTTGAATCTTCAATGCAGTTATCAAGTCAGGCACTGTTCCCAAAGCATGGTGGAAGGCTGTTATATCCCCATATATTAAAAGGGAGCAAAATAATCCCCAGAGAATCTCCTTGTTAGATAGGGTGAGGTAGAAATAACCCAAAGTTATTCTTGGCCATTTACAAGAGTGGGTTGACTCAGTGGGAATAATTAGCTATCTACAGGTGGGATTTCAAAAGAGTATGGGGACACTTGAGCAATGTTTTAGACAACCTTATTGTACAAAAATATACAGCCCTGAACAACAGCAAACTGTACACTGTTTTTGCTGATCTTAAAACAGCTTTCGACTGTGTTCCTAGAAACCAGTTATGGCAGGTATTGGATTCCTGCAAAATTCCTGCAACCTTAATCCTACAGGTTTTATAGTCTAACAGGGCTTCTGTACAATGGGGGTTGAGTGGCGAGTGTACTGAGAAATATTATGTCCAGTTGCGAAGTAAGACAGGGTAGGGTGTTGGCCCCACTCCTCTTTTGCCTTTATACAAATAGGCTAATAGAGGGGTTGGTGGCCAACAGTATGGATGCGCCCAGGGTGTGTTGTACGTGCTATCCGGCACTGTTCTCCACAGATTACGCGGTGTTACTATCAACTCCCCTGATGGGCATAAAGCAAACCCTGGCCGTATTCGTAAAGAAATGTGGTGAACTTCGCATGGAGATAAACAAAAGTAAAACCAAATCACTTGTCTTCAGACTTGGATTCGCAAAACATACTATTGTTAACATCAGTGTACAAGGTGTAATACTTGAGCAGGTTACTGCATATGATTACTTGGGCTTGTGCTTAGCTGAGACTGGCTCTTGGTCCGAACAAGTAACAAAAGCTACTGTGACCTTGAGCAAATATGGCGGGCGGGGGGCATCAAGAAATGTTTTGTCCCATGGGGGGAGTTGGTGGGGGGTTGTTTGACTCCGGTCGTACATCTGTATAGGCTGTAGATCTGGGGCTTCATAAAAACAACTGCACTGGGTGAGGCAGAAAATATTTTTTTTTCAATCGTTGCTGGTCCAGCCAACCATTGTGCTCAATGCCATATTAAATCTTTCTGTCCCATTGAGCAATTGATCTCCCTAAAACACTCTTGTTCTGGGTTCGCCTATGGTTGGTACCAAGCTTATCCAGGTCCAAAGAACTACCGATATATTAGTTGGCACTGAAGGTAGCCGACAAACTCCATGATTAAAACATGTCAAATTTGAGTGCAATAGGCTGAGTCTTGGAGTCTTGTGGGACCATCCACTTGCCATGGAGGGTGATTCTAAGGAACTTGTCAAGTTGACTGGTATACTAGAATATAGAAGGTCAATGGAGTCCGCTTCTTCAAGTCTGTCCTGTGGCCAACAGTCCTTGAGGACTAAGCAATCCTTTGGCTATTAACAATATTTGGACGTTAGAACTCCAAATTATGCTTGGTCGCCTTTTTTATGATTTAAGAACAGGTGCCTTGCTATTTGCGACTTTCACCAAAAATTGGAGCAAGCCAAATAGTGTAAAATGCCTAGTATGTGGGCCCCCCATGGAATCTGTTTTTCCTTTAATGCTGTTTTACCCTGGCTACAATGACCGAAGAGCAAGTGCTTAAAAACTTCAGACTGAAAGGTATTCGGAGGGCCGCCGATGCAGTGGACCTCTCTAGAAATACTGAAGAGTTAAATCTGTCTTATTTTGTTGCTAAATGTTTGCACAGGGCATGGTTAGGAAGGTCACGAATGATCCATACCTGGGGCGGATAAACCGGTCTATTTGCACTTTAACGTTCCTGCGTTGTATCATTTTAATCATTATTTTTGATTGTACACAAATTTAAGCCTGTGTTTATTGGATGAGACTTGCTTCGAATGGATTGTGTCCTCCAATGCATTCCACATCTTTGACATGTAATGTCCACAGCTGTGCACTTCGGAAACTTTTTCAGCAGAGGGCGTCCTGCGTCAATGGCGTCGGTTCCATGTCCCTCGAAGGCCTCCGTTGAGGGCGACGTCACAGGATGTTATAAATTGGACGCGTACGGACAAGGAATTGGAAGGTCGCAAGAGACGTGTCTCTAGGTCTCGGTCCTCATCCCCAGCGAGACCGCAGCAACCTATTGAGGGCTCGGGGCCGGTGTCGACTCGTTCGGAGCCGTGTCCGGCCGATTCGGACATCGACACCTTGCCGTGTATCAGCCTTCGGCGATCACGACATCGAAGTTGTCGACAATCTCAACGTCGAAGCCTTCAACGCTATAGACGCCTTCAGGAATTTTTTCTTTAAATTTGCCATTGGAGTACCCGGATATCGTGGATCCTCCAAGGAAGGCTACGTCGAAGTCTGTGAGGAAGGTTTTGGCCTCCAGGCCCTTTTCTGTCCCCAGACCTGGGTTTCGACTACCTCTGGATAATATTTATGAAGAGGAGGAAAGGTCTGAGGTTGAGGAACCGGGTGACCTTGATGATGCTTCACTTTTTTCTGGTGACAGTCAGTTGGAGGAGTTGAGGCAGACCCTCCATGATGCAAATGGGCTGGATACTTCCAAGGAAGTGGAATTTGGTCGACCTGAGCCTGGGGCTCATGCAGTCTTCTTATAGGAGACTCATGGCGTGAGTCTCGGAGTATCTGGGCTGGTCTAGTCCTCCTGAAAACTTTGTGCAGGATGATCTGACAGACATCTTGGATCAAGGTCCATCCTCTGACCCTGTTTTGCCATTTGATCTTACCTTGCAGCAAAGGGTGGCAGCTGCTTGGCAGTCCCTGGAATCTCTTCAGGCTGTTAATAAGTCTTTGACCAAGAAATACCACCCTTCCATTAGCCACCCCAGCTATTTATCTACTCACCCCACTCCCGAGAGCTTGGTGGTTCAGGCGGCTACGGCCACCTTGAGGCAGGCGGCCTACCCTACCATCCCTCCGGATAGGGACGATAAGCGCTTTGACGGTTAGGCCCAGAAGGTATTTTCTGCTAGGAGCATGGCCCTGAAATTGGCCAACTCCACGTGTGCTTTGGCAATGTTTTCACACACTCTGTGGAATTGTGTTTCTTTGGCGGCTGAGCATATTCCTGAGGGGGAAAAAGGGATGGGTTCCTTGCTCTCGTGCAGGACGGCAAGGATGCCATGTATGAATCCCTTCAGTCGGTTTTGGATACGGCCGACAGTGTTATCCGATCCATGGCTGCGGGCACCGTTATACGCAGATTTGCGTGGTTGCGGAAGTCGGGGTTTGCTCCGGATGTGCAGGCCCGTTTTCTCTACATGCCATTTGATGGCACACATTTGTTTGGCAGCAAGGATGACGAGAGCCTTGAGAGGTTGCAGACTTCAAAAGCTGCGGCAAAATCTTTGAGCGCTGTGGTGCGTCAACCTCTGCCTTTTCGTCCTAGGGGACAGCAGTAGAGGGGAGGTTCCTTTCGTTACTACTACTCCGTTGATAGAATGAGAGGGGCTGCCAGTCAAAAGGGCCAGCGAAAGAGTACCCTTGGTGGTCGGGGAAATCGTGGTGCCAAAGCTGCTCAGGCAGATGCCTCTTTGCCTTCAGGCACTACCGCAGCCGCTTCCAAACAGTTGTGAGGCCATGTCCCATGGTTCGCCGGTTGGGGGCAGACGGTCTCAGCATCTCGAAGAATGGCGTGCCATTACTTCAGATGCGTAGGTTCTGGATACCATTGCCCACGGCTACTGCCTTCCCTTCCTTCAGCGGCCTCACGACAATCCACCGGGAAAATTTCTTTGAAGCTTGCGCAGGAAATTTTGAGCCTGCTGGAGAAAGGCGCTATAGAACTGGTGCCTGTAGCGGAGAGGTACAAGGGATGGTATTCTCCTTATTTTTTGATCCCAAAAAAAGACGGGGGATTGAGACCTATCATGGACTTGCGTTGGTTGAACAAACTTCTCCGAAAGGACAAGTTCAAGATGGTTACTCTTTCTAAAGTCCTCCAGGCCCTTCAACTTCAGGATTGGTTGGTGTCTCTGGACCTCAACGATGCTTACTTTCATGTGCCGATTCATCCCGCGCACAGGAAGTACCTGAGATTTGCGGCTGGCGACTCGCACTTTCAGTTTCAGGTCCTGCCGTTTGGATTGACCTCCGCCCCGAGGGTCTTCACCAAGCTAATGGTGGTGGTGGTGGCTGCGTACCTCAGACAAGGGGGGGTTCACGTCTACCCCTACCTGGACGACTGGCTAATTCGGGTACCCTCTCCCGAGCTGTCGTTGGATCATCTCGGTGTCACCTGCCGCACCCGCCACAGGCTGAGCTTCTCCCTGAATTTCAAGATTTCGCATCTGGCACCTTCCCAACAGCTCCAGTACATCGGTGCTGTTCTAGACACGTCCTTGGGGAAGTGTTCGCCTCCCAAGGTAAGGGCTCATCACATTGTGCAGATGGTGGACAAGTTTCAACGTGCCCAGAGTCTCCCAGCTTTTGAATTTTTAAGGTTGCTCAGCCTCATGGTATCCTGCATTTTTCTGGTGCCAGAGGCCCGGCTGCGGATGAGATCCCTGCAGTGGGCTCTCAAGATGCAGTGGTCACAATTCTCCGGCAAGATGTCGGATCCCGTCGGATTCCACTCTCGGTCTCCCAGGATCTTCAATGGTGGGCCAACTAAGGGAACCTGATGAGGGGGGAACAGTTTTGTCAACCGTGGCTGGAGGTGACTGTAGTGATGGATGCTTCCCTTCCAAGATGCGATGCTCATGCCAATGACTTGACCGCCAGCGGTTGTTGGTCTCTGTCAGAGTCCAGACTCCACATCAATTTGTTAGAGCTGAGGGCCATCAGGCTAGCCCTGAAAGCGTTTCTGCCCTCTGTACGGGGGAAGAGTGTCCTGATCATGACGGACAACAGAGTGGCCATGCATTACCTCAACAAAAGGGGGGGTAGGGTCACTTCCGTTGTGCAGAGAGGCAATGCAGCTCTGGTTCTGGGCCATCCAGCAGGAAATTTCGATCTCGGCACTTCCTCTGTCCAGAGATGACAATGCGACGGCGGACGCTATGAGCAGGCAGAGCGCGGTCTCCCACGAGTGGGAGTTGGCTCAGGAAGTCCTTCACCCTTTGGGAAACCACGCAAGTGGATCTCTTTGCCACCAGTGTCAACTGGAAATGCGGGAGGTTCTGCTCAAGGGAATTTCCTCAAAGAGGAGCCTTAGGAGAGGCGTTCATGGTGGATTGGTCATTCCTGCTGCTGTACGCATTTCCTCCAGTCCCCGTCATTCCTCAAGTGTTGCAGAGGTTTCGGAGGTTCGGGACCCGCATGATTCTTGTGGCTCTGGATTGGGCCAGGAGAGCGTGGTACCCGGACCTTCTGCCCTCCACGCCGTCTTCCCCGCCGAAAGAATCTGATCTTGCGCGAGGGGTGCGGGGAGGGTCAGGTTCTCCATCCAGAGGTCAAGACTCTCAGCCTTCCCCTTGCTATCTGAAAGGTTGAGGTATAAGGATTGGGACCTCCCGGATGACGTGATGGAGATGTTGCTTTCAGCCAGGCAGCCTGCAACAAAATCCCTGTACCGATGCCGTTGGTGTAAGTTTTGCGACTGGTGCAGAGATCACAATGTTGATCCTTTTCAGCGCTCCAATCCTATGGTTTTGTCTTTCTTACTTTCTTTGTCCCACAGGGGCCTTCAAGTAGGTACCATTAAAGGTTACATGGTGTCGCTGTCTATCTTTAAGCGCTCGTCTGAAGAATGTTCTTATTTTAAGATTCCTTTGATTTTGCAGTTTCTTAAAGGACTGACTAATGTATTTCCGCCGTCCCCTTTCCAGGTGCCGGTTTGGGATTTAAATTTGGTTTTGAAATTTCTCATGGGTGCTTCGTTTGAACCTTTGCACTCTTGTCCTTGAGATTACTGTCTTTCAAGACTGTATTCTTGGTTGCGGTTACCTCTGCTCGCAGAGTGAGTGAATTGCATCCAAGCCACCCTTTACTGTGTTTCTCAAGGACAAGGTTGTTCTGCGAGTATGTCCCTCCTTTCTACCTAAGGTAGTTTCTGAATACCATGTGAGTCAAAAGGTGGTTCTTCCATCTTTCTACCCTCCTCCTCATCCTGGTAAGAAATAGGAGTGACTCCATTGGTTGGATCCTAGGAGAGCTCTGAGCTTTTACATTTCTAGTATGTCCAGGGTCAGAGTGGACGATCAACTCTTTGTAGGATATGCTGGACACCGATTGGGCCAGGCTGTTACTAAACAGACCTTGTCCAGGTGGATTATCCTCACCATTAAGGAATGTTATTGATTGGCGGGTAAGGACTCTCCTGATGGGTTGAGAGCTCATTCCACTAGGGGCGTGGCTACTTCCACCGCCCTCCAGCGGGGTGTTCCTATTAGGAATATTTGTGATGCCACTACATGGGCTTCCATCCACACCTTTGTAAAATATTCCCTGGATACAATCCATGGTCAGGATATGGCCTTTGGAAAGGCGGTTCTTTATTTTGCAATCTGATTGGGTACTCTAAATTCTTTTCCCTCCCCCATTTACTGGTACTACTTTGGGAGTCTGTCAAAGATGTGGAATGTGTTCGAGGACACAATCCATTAGAAGAACAAGTTACTTACCAACTGGTAACGATTCTTTCGACTGGATGTTCGTCTAACGCATTCCACATCACCCTCCCAGCCTGCCCCAGGATAATTTCCTATGCGATTGCAGCTTCCGTTTTCCGCAATGCTAAGTGCAATCCAGCAGGCATCAGACTGGTGCCACACGTTCTGGAGGAAAAAACTTAAACTGAGGCTACGGGCGCTGTGCGTTCTATTGATAACATCCTGTGACGTCGCCCTCGACGGAAGCCTTCGAGGGACATGGACCCGACGCCATTGACGCAGGATGCCCTCTGCCGAAAAAGTTTCTGATGTGCACAGCTGTGGACATTACATGTCAAAGATGTGGAATGCGTTGGAGGAACATCCAGTCGAAAGAACGTTATTAGTTGGTAAGTAACTTGGTTCTTCTTTTTTAAACTTGCAATTGTGTTTTTTATGTTTGTTTTTATATGGTTGAGTTTTGCATGTTTTATGGAATGTGCTTTGATGGCAGGAATGTCAAATAAAGTTCAAATCAATCAATCAATCAGTCAATCGATATACCAGTGGCCAGGGTTTGGCTCCTTTTCCTTGGCTTCTAACTGGTTCCGATTAGGAGCTTATCTTCTCCTTTTCAGAAGTGGAAAGTCTCTTCCACTCTTAGGTTTTTAGACCCTCTTATTGTCAGGCCTTCATATGTGTGCGGGTGCCAGACTTGCAAAGCTGCAACACAATATCTTGTTTTGTTCTCTGGACAAACATATACTTCCTTCTGGCCAGTCTGTTTCTCCCTGGGTCCCAGGCTCTTATTTGGCCCTTATGTGGGTGTGGTTCCCACACTCACAAGGCTGCAACACCAGGTCTTGGTTTACTCTCCTGTCAAGTATGTGTGTCACTTTCATATGACTGTGTGTCCACAACTTGGTTTGCTCTCCTACAAAGTATGTGTTTTCCTTTCAAATGTCTCAACACTCTTCACCGTCCCAGGCCCTCTTGTGGTTTTCAGAATCAGCCTCTTGTATAGGTGGGGGTCCCAGACTCGCAATGCGTCAACACCACGACTTGGTTTCCCCTCCTGACAAATAGTTATGCCCTTTTCAAATGTCTCCTTAGTTTCTAGGGTTTCCGACCCTCTCACTATCTTGCTTTCATACTCGTTCCCCGACTCCTCCTGGGCCTCCAGCACCTTTCGACAAGCCTGCATACCTGGTTCTGTGGCTTCTGTCTTTCTGGCAGCAGTGGTCTGTGGGAAGGCTCTGGCAGCCTACAGATATTCTCTCCTCTCATCTGTGGTCCCGCTGGTTGCTTCTTCTTTCCCACGCCGTGGTTTCCTTCTCCAGCAGTGCTCCGGTCTTCCTGTCACTGGAGGCCCCTGCCGATCACTGCTTCCAGTTCTGACTGGGGTTTCGGTCCCCAGCCGTCCACTGGACCTAGAAACACCCAGAAGATTTCTTGGGCAGCCTGCAGCATAGTCGCTTCCTCATGGACTACCTCTATGCTCCCAAACGCATCATCGCTCAGTCTCCGGTGTCTCATGGAGCGTCTCCCTGCTTGTCGGATCGGCGTCTCTCAACGTTACTCCTCAGAGGGTACCTATCTCTGTGTTCCAGCTGACAGGGATTTGAACTCCCTAACTTCACTGTTGGGTTGTTCTGGACTAATCAAATATTGCGGAAGACTAGACCATTGGCATCCCCACTCTGTACTCGCCTCTCCTACCGGCACAACACATTCCTGGGCTGGCTATAACTAGCGAACGGGTATACCTGCAATGGGCAAGCAAATTAGGGATCGAGACCCTCTGTTCCTCAAGGTCCAGCCGGCGGGGGGCGATTCAGCTCTAGATGCCTTTCTCTATTTCCGGCTGCGGCATGCGCCTAAAGACCTCCTCCCCACGCTCCCGGCGCAGCCCCTGGTGTGGCCATTACTGCAAGCGGTGATCCAATTGCAGGGGGAGGGCCGATTGTTCTCACAGATCTACAGCGGGTTGGTGTCGGATGGACCGTGTGAGGGAGAGGCCCAGAGGAGGCGGTAGGAGGCAGCCCTGGTGGAGCCTATTGGAGACGAAAACTGGGCTTATGTGCTGAGGCAAACGCAGAAAGTATCCCTAAATTCCAAATATAAGCGAATACATTTTAATTTCCTACACCAGACTTTCCACACCCTGGCCCAGCTTTCCAAACACTTTCCTACCACCCCGGCTGCATGTGTCGGATGTGCTTTTGCTCCGGCAAGCTTCCTCCATTTGGCATGAGAGTGTCCACGGGTCTCCGGGTTATGGTCAGAGGTGCTAGCTAAAATTTCACTGATCATTGGCAACCGCTGGAACTAGATCCTGCTGTGGCCATGTTGGGATGGGCAAGGGCCCTGCAGTCCGCAGTGAGATGCTTGGCGAGGCTGTTGCTTGTGGTAGCACACTTGAGGGTGGCCATGGCTTGGGGGAAGGGTCACCTGCCCAGTGCTCAAAGGTGGCTTCAGGATGTTGCTTATTGCTACAACACCGAAACAACCTTTATTCGGACTTCACCCTTGCATGCTTGTCCCCCAGATATTTGGGCCCCATATATTCAATATCTGATTACAAGTGTGGACTGACAACGATGAAGGATGTAATAACTGTGTTTAAGTTTAATACTCTGTGAATGTACTTTCTGCTTGATTTTTCTGGTGTGGTGGGCGTGCACTGGAAGGAATCGGACTCCTTGTATGTTTTTGTTGTTGGTAAAAGCCAAAAATAAAGTATAAAAAAAAAGAACTTCATGCAGACATGCGAGATGTGTCAGAAAACCAGTATGCATATTCCCTTACCTGCCCCTCTGAACCCTTTTCCAATAATAGAAATCCCTTTCTCCTGGATTGGGATGGATATCATTGGCTCGTTGTGAACCTCTAGACTGGGTAACAAGTATGTCCTCGTAATCGTTGATTACGCCAGCCGATAGCCAGTGACATTACCCATGCAGAACAACACAACCCAACAGATTTTAAAACCTCTATTGCCATATTTTTCCATGGTTGGTTTTCCCTTTTTAAATTCTAACGGATCAGGGATCCAATTCTATGAGCAAACTCATGGGTGGTGTTAAAGAATTTCTCCATATTGTCAACTTAAGAACCTCACTTTACCACCCCAGAAATGGACGGATTGGTAGAAAGATTTAACAAAACACTTAAGATGATTATAAAAAGGTTGGTAGGCAAGGACGGGAAAGATTGGGATTGCATGATTCTCTGTGCCCTGTTTGCAGTAAGGAAGACCCATCAGGCGTCCACTGGATTCTCTCCTTTCAAACTACTTTATGGTAGAGAACCAAGAGATGTCCTAGATATGCTCCGAGAGACCTGGGAAGAATGAGAAGAGGCACCTATTCCCCTGTCACAAACAGCTAGCCGATTGCAAGAGCATATGGACATCTAGTCTATACCCACATGGAAAAAGCCCAAGCACAACTAAAGTCCACCTATGACAAAAAGGTAAACTTAAGATCTTTTTCAAGAGGACAAAAGGGTATTAGTCCTCTTACCTACCTTTGAAAATAAACTTGTCTCAAAGTGGCATGGGCCATATGAAATATTAGAGTGACCAGGGACCTGTACCTATAAATTGCCCAACCTGACCGGAAACAAAGACCTACCTCTACCATGTAAATCTCTTAAAAGAATGGAAAGGAAATCTATCTGCAGCCACTGCCACGAAACTGTCTTGTTTGGTACCAGAGGAAATAGATAATTTTGAATTAATTCCCCAAGAGTTATCTAGTCAACAACAAGAACACTTAACAGATTTAGGGCCTCATTACATGGTAGGTGGTAACCATGGCGCTATTAGCGCCATGGTTGCCGCCGGTATTTTATCGTGTCCGTCTTGGTCGATGGCGGAATTACCGCCCTACTCCAAGGTGCTCTGAAAAACTTGCAGGCGATTGATCTCCCACATGCGTACACTCAGTGGAAAGCTTGCCCAGTAGTCCAGACGACTACCTATAATGGCTCTAGCGAGGGTAGCACAGCTGGACATTTCAAGAAAAGGTCTGAGTTGAGCAAGGAGCTTGATATAGTTAGAGGACGTAGACACTAAGCAGCTGATGTGAGCACACTCCCAGAGTGTTCACTTTCTTGAGAATGGGCAGCAAACAATCTGCTATTTGGAAGGAGGAATAAGCTTGATCTAGATGTCGTAGCTTAGAAGAAGTGCCTAAGATTATAAGCTCTGTTTTGGAATTGTTCAGGGCAAGACCATTTGTACAACATCCAACAATGAATGCTATTATAGGTGGTATTGATGATTTCAGTATCTTTGATGTAGTTACCAGTGAGTGGGAAGAGACACTGAGTGTCATCCGCATAGTTGGCATAACAAGTGTCTTTCGCATCCAATTGATCAAACAGCATCTGCATAAATATGTTAAAGAGGGTGGGTGACAGACAAGAGCCCTGAGGCACTCCACAATCCAAAGCATAACCCCCTGACATGGCCTCCTCATGGAAGACCTTAGCTGTACAGTCAGACAGAAAGGAAAGAACCCATCTGGCTACTTCCCTGGAAAAATAAGCCCTTTCACAAAGTCTGCTGACTAAAATGGAGTGATTAACCAGATCGAAGTTAGGTCCAAAAATATCAACACTGAAGCTTTGCCTTTATCCATTTGCCGGAGAATGTTGGTCTTAAAATCCAGAAGTGTGGATTCAGTATTATGATGGCTCCAAAAGCTTGATTGCTTGGGGCCTAGTATGGAATTTGTGCTCAGAAACTCCTGGATAGGTTTGTGTGCCAGCTTGTCCAAGACCTTCAAAAGAAAAGGGGAAATTGTGATTGGGCGATAGTTATTAGCCACGCCTAGATCCAAGGAAGGCTTCTTTAGAAGGGATGTTATCTAATCTTCCTTAATCTCCTTTGGGACTAATCTTTCTTCAAAAGAAGCATTAACAAACTTAGTAATGAAGGGAGCAAGGGGTACAGGTTTTAAGCATTTTCGCTGGACAAATATCACCCTTACAGCTCATAGGTTTTATCCTGTTCAAATGTCCCATGACTACTGCTTCAGTCACCTCTCCAAAATTAAAAGGCTTGGGCAGAGGAGACTGGTGCTTAGCCAGCACACTAGGAGGTAGAGGATTCAAGTTAACTAACCTAGATTCAATATCCTCTTTGATGAGAAGGATCTTGCTGGACATGGCTTTTCAATTTGAATACACCAGTTAGCATCTTTCACAATTGACGTGTCAGCCTCTTTTAAAATTTTAAAATGTTCCTTTGTATCAGAGGCAGCCAACGTTCTGCTACTTTCGTAAGAGCACTTTTTTTCAAAACAAATGTGCTCTTTGGCTGCTTGGAAATAGCTGGATTTATCATTTTGCCATTTCCTGAAAGCCTTGTTTTTAAGTTTTAGGTTTTGAATTTCCGGTGAATACAAATTCTTTGACAGTATGGTCCTATCTTGTCTAAGCTTCTGAGGAGCCAGGCTGTCCACAGCAGTTGTCATTATCTCATTATAGGCTAGTGACAGGCTCCTGCTGACGTATACTGATCAAGGTTATTCAAATAGGGGACAAAGAAGGGAGTTAATGCCGCTACCGTGAGTTTTCGTAAACTGCGACAACGCACTTTCCCTTGAATTTGTTCAGTTCTCTTAATAGTAGTGATCAATGGAATTTCAAATTTAATAAAACAATGATCCTACCAGGGGCATGGGAACACGTCAAGGCCGATCTCATGAGACACCATCCAATCAAGAGTTTGAAGGGATTGTGTTCCACATCTTTGACAGTAATTACCACAGCTGTGCTGCTTCGGAAAACTTTTTCGATGCAGGCGTCCTGCGTCGATACGCTGTCCTTCGAGGGCCTCCGTCGATGGTCGACGTCACCGGATGTTATATCTAGGACGCACAACGCCTGTAGCCTCAGTTCCGTTTTTTCCACGAACGTGTTAGCTTCCGGATCTCGGCGCGCCTCGGTTCTTCTACTTGATTCATGATGTCTTCGTCTTCTAACCCGAAGTCAGGCTTCAAAAAGTGTCTGGACTGCGGTTCCAAAATGTCCATCACGGACCCGCACAATGTCTGCCTCTGCTGCCTCAGTGAGAGCCACGCCACCGACGACTGCGATGACTGCCAGTCCCTGACATCGAAGGCCTTGCGGGAGCGGAAGAAGAAATCTGCTGGTCTTTCGACCGACGACTCGAGGGGCGACTCTCCGTCTCGGAGTGGGTCCCGCCATTCCTCTGCCTCTTCAAGGCATTCACGGAAGCGCCATCACCGGTCTTATTTGCCGTCCTCGTCGGAGGACTCTGCCAGACGGCGGGTAACTTGTCCCACTAAACATTAGTCGCCGGCCGAATAGGATGCATTCCGTCAGCAGATGATGGCGATTTTCGAATTGCAAGGCACCGTTCCGCCCGCACCTTCGAGATAAGCCGGCAAGGATTGAGCTAGAGCCACCACTCGTACGCCTTCGGCCTCGGGCGGTCGGTGCAATCATCGGGAGCCATCGAGGTCCCAATCGGACAAGGGTGATCGCCATAGCCGTGCCAGGTCTAGGTCCCGTTCTCGACGCCGTTGAGACCGTTGGAGCCTGTGAGGCCTTCTAAGAAGGCATCGACGCTGTTGGCACCATGTCCGTTGAGGGACCCTCTCAAGGCTTTGCTTCGAAGAAGTCGTCAACACCATCGGTGCCGCGGCCGTCAAAGGACACTCTCGGGGCTCAGGCCTCGAAGCATGTGTCGAAGCCGTCGGCGCCTCAGTCGACATTAGCGCCCATTCCATCAGCGCCCTCAACGCCTTTTGAGGATAATTTACCGGAGGGGCCGCGGAGGGCTGTGGAAGCTCACAGAAAGGCTCTCAGCAAGTCTATGAGGCCTGTGTTTGAGCCCTACTCTGTTCCTCCTCCCAGGGTAGATTTGTTCCAACCCTTGGAGTATGTTTCAGAGGTGGAGGAAAGGTCTGATGAGGAGGGGGTTGTGCCTCCTGAGGTTCCTGATGACCTGTTGTCTGGTCATAACTAAATGGAAGACCTTTGTCAATCCTTACATGATGCCAGTGGTCTTGATACCTCTCCGGAGGTTGAGTTTGGCAGGCCTGAGCCTGGTACACATGCTGAATCCTCGTATAGGCGTCTCATGTCGAGGGTGACTGAGTACTTGGGGTGGTCTGCTCCATCTGTTGATTTTCTTCAGGATGATCTGACAGACATCCTGGATCAAGGTCCACCCACTGACCCGGGTTGCCATTTCATATGGCGTTGCAAAGAAGGGTGGCGGCGGCTTGGACTGCTCGGGAGAGTCTCCCGGCAGTGAACAGGTTGCTTCTGAACAAATACCTCCCAGCCAGTGGTGACCCCTGCTACTTGTCAACTCACCCTACTCCAGAGAGGTTGGTGGTGCAGGCGGCTACGGCCCCAGCGAAGCAGGCTGCGTACCCTACTATCCCTCCGGATAGGGACGACAAGCGCTTTGTTGGTTGGGTGAAAAAAGGTATTTTCTTCAGGAGGTATGGCTTTGAAGGCAGCCAACTCCGTTTGTGCCCTGGCAAGATTCACTCACACTCTGTGGAATTGTGTATCGTCGGCGGCTGAGCATATTCCCGAAGGGGAGGAACGGGATGGTTTTCTAGCCCTCGCGCAAGATGGCAAGGATGTCATGTGTGAATCCGTTCAGTCTGGTCTCGACGTGGCAGACTGTGTCAGCTGGTCCATGGCTTCGAGCACCGTGATACGCAGGTTTGCATGGTTGTGGAAGTCGGCGTTTGCTCCTTATGTGCAATCTCGGCTTCTCAACATGCCCTTTGATGGTGTCCATCTTTTTGGCAGCAAGGCTGACGAGAGTCTTGAGTGGTTGCAGACCTCCAAAGCTGCAGCGAAGTCCTTGAGCGCTGCAGTACGACAACCTCTGCCTTTTCGTCCTAGGGGACAGCAATGGAGCGGAGGTTCCTTTTGGTACTGCTCTTCCTTTGGTAGATCGAGAGGAGCTGCCAGTCAAAGGTGCCACCGTAGGAGTACCAGGGGTGGAAAGCAAGGTACTCGAGGTGCCAAAGCCGCTCGGGCAGTTGCCTCTTTGACATCAGGCACTGCCGCAGCCGCGTCCGCTCAGTCATGAGGCCATGTCCCATGGTTCGCTGGTTGGGGCAGACTGGCGCAGCATCTTGGAGAATGGCATGCCATTACTTCAGATGTGTGGGTTCTGGAGATCATAACCCATGGCTAACGTCTCCCCTTTCGGTAGAGGTCTCACGACAATCCACCGGGAAAGCTCTCTTTGAAGGGTCCAGATCTGCTCCTTGCGCAGGAAATCTTATCCCTGCTGGAGAAAGGCGCCATGGAACTGGTGCCTGTAGCGGAGAGGAACAAGGGATGGTATTCCCCTTATTTTTTTATCCCGAAAAAAGACAGGGGATTGAGACCCATCATGTACTTGTGTGGGCTGAACAAGCTCCTCAGGAAGGACAAGTTCAAGGTTGGCAGGTCTCAGTACATGGACCTGATAAGGAAAAGACAGCTTTCCCGACGCCTCTGGGACTATTCCAGTTCAAAGTCCCCCATTTTGGCTTGCACAGGGTCCCTGCAACTTTCCAACGGCTTATGGACAGGATATTTCAGCCCTACTTTGATTTCTGTGGGGCTTATATTGACAACATAGTCATTTATAGTAAGACTTGGGAAGACCATCTTTTCCATCTCTTTACTATTATGAGAGCCCACAGAAAAGCCGGCTTAACTGCCAACCCATCCAAATGTAAGCTGCCTCAATCAGCTGTGAAATACCTCGGCTTCTTTGTAGGGAATGGCAGTGTCCAGCCTCAAGGAGAAAAAGTGAAAGCCGACCTAGATACCCCCAAGCCTAAATCCAAGAGAGACCTCAGAGCATTCTTGGGGTTAATCGGTTATTACCATAGGTTTATCCCTAATTTCTCAGACAGAACAGCTAGAAGAATGCTGAACCCCAGAAGATTCATTGGACCGATCCTAATGGTAGTAGATTTTTCAAAAGAGTTTGTGTTACAAACTGACGCCTCTCTTACAGGGTTAGGAACAGTTTTATCACAAGTTTGTGATGGATTAGTACACCCGATGCCATACACTAGTCGAAAATTCTTCCCATGTGATAAAAACTACTCATTGTTAGAATTAGAGACCTTTGCCATCAAATGGGCCATCACCCATCAAAGATAATATCTCCTAGGAAGGGAGTTCACACTTGTCGCAGATAATTCTCCACTAGTGTGGATAAGCCAACAAAAGGACACTAACCCTTGAGTCATGTGATTGTTCCGAAAGGTAAAGACCAGGGGAACGTTGATTTCCTTTCTCGGTTTCCCTGTGGAACAGATGCGACTACATCGCATAGGGGAAGGGCATGTGAGAAACCAGAAGGTGTCTCACCCACTAGTCCGTAGGGGATCTGTCATCCAGGTGGCCAGGACACAGCCATCGCTTTTGGATCCAGTTTCTGGCCGTGGACCAGTGCGGGAGGATCACCTGGCTAAGGGGTCTTCGGGGAGTGGGAGTGGGACACTGGATGGTGAGACATGGTAGCCCCTTCCCTGGAACACCTTTACCCATCCTACCTGGTAGGATATTTAGGAACTCTACCCCGCCCCCTTTAGAACACAAACACTTTCTCACTGACAGCCCGCTCTAAGGGAAAACAGACTAACACCCGAGCCATGTACCTGACATGTCCCAATACCATGGTCATGCGAGATCAGGCAATTATCGACAATCACTCACACCTGACTTCCATTACACTTCCCCACATGGATAAAAGGCAGAGGCCGAGATCACACTCGCAGCGAGGCAAAGCACACGAGGAAACTGCAGTTTTCGAGGCGGCAGCTGCGCAAGAGAGGAAAGGCGTCAAAACTGAAAGGGATCGCAAGGAGGGAGATTCCCTTGACCCTTTTCGACAAGGAAACGTTACTTTCACAAATCCTCAAGAGAAAGTGTAAGACCACGAAGCCAGGCTGAAGAATCCTGCATTGTGTGTCGAGATACCCGGGGCCTCCTGCATCAAATCAAGGCAGGGAGAATCACCAGCCACTGTGGTACCGTCCTTGGCTCCAAAGACAAAGCTGCATCAGTGAAAGCAACACAGCCGGTGATTTGGGGAAACCCCAAATAATAGTTAAAATGCTGATGAGTGACTGAACTTTAAAACAAGCTACAATACCTTTGACGGAGTGGTCCGGAACCACGTGCGTGCTCAGTGGAAGCTCTCTGTAAGGTATCAAGCTGCGAAGTAATAACGGTAGATAAATGCGGTCCGAGCCCAGTGGAGGGAGATCAATTGAAAGAGAACAAAAAATGTGAATCGAAGAGGTCTTGCGACAGGTCAAGCAAATACCACACAAAGTCGAAAGTCTTCTATCTTGATGAAATTGAGAAAGTTTGGAAAATTACATGGATTTGGTCCAAGCCCGGCAGAGGGAGACCAATTGAAGGTTTTGTGTTAAAGTGGGTCTGAGCCCGGTGGAGGGGGACCCCGGTTGAACAGTAAATCATCCGAGAAGTTGTATAAGTGAAAATCCTGAGAAGAAAGGAACTTTAATGTTTTGTCGTGTTGCATCAGGCCCTCTGGAATAAGAGGCTTTGAATGGCAAAGACACTTTGCACAGAAGGCCCTGATGTTGAGGTTTTGAACTGTATCCTCATGCTGGAGAAGCTAAAGAGTGTGCTAAGCTCGAGTCGGCCGCCTTGTCCCGTGGTGAAAACGTGGGCAAGGGAAGCCAACGGCTTGAATATCCTGACATATCATTTTTTTAACACTTTTCTTTTGCATAACATGGTTTCCTACACTATTTGTATTTAGAAGCAAGGATTGGCAATAGGTTTATTAGAAATAGGCTGTTTTATTTTGACACAACACCACTTTGATATGATTGAAAGGTGGGCAGAGGCGGAGACCAAGGTGTGCGTGTTGGGAGCGAACAAATCGGAACCTGACGGTAATGATGAGTGTGTAGCATGGAAGGCAAGCTTGTTGCCCCTGAGCTATCCTTCCGAGACGACTGCGTTATTATTTTTTGATGGTCGTAGCTTGCTCCCATCTTTAGATTTAGGATTAGATAGGCATTTAGATAGGCATTTTTCATACCCAGTTGAAGTTCAATAAACACCCTTGAACTGTAATCACTTATGTCTGTCTTACAGTTTGATACCATGCCTTCCTTACACACCCTAGAATCCCTCAAGGCCACATTGTACACGAATGACATTCTCCTTTCATCTTTGCGCAAAACCCTTCCAACTGAAGCACTCCTGTCTTATCTGACAATCATCAACAGCTCCCTAATTAAAGGCACCTTCCTCTCAACCCGTAAAACAAGACAAATCTTCCCGCTTCTCAAGAACCCAAAAACTGGACTCTGATGACCTGAGCAACTACCACCCCCTCACCCATCTGCCTTTCTTAGGTAAGATCCTTGAGAAAGCAGTAGCAACGCAACTCCTCCAAAACATTGACGCTGACAACCTCCTTTGGTTCTACCAATCGGGCTTCTGACACAGATGCAGCACAGAAACAGCTACCTTAAAATCCTCTATAATGTCCACTCTTGCCTCTTAGTTCTCCTTGACCTCTCAGCAGAATTTGACACAGTAGGTCACTGAACACTCGCCAACAATCTACATTGCCGCATGGGGATCAGCAAGATAGTCCTCAGTGGGTTCAGATCCTACCTTGCTAATCGTCACCAGTTCATACAGTGGATTCCTCCAGATCACAAACTCTACCCATCACTTGTGGAGTACTGCAAGAATCTGTCCTCTTCCCGTGATCTTCACTCTTTAAATGGAAGTGCTCAGAACTTTCCACGCTCCACACAACAGCCACATCCACCAATACAAAGATGACATACAGCTTTACCTCAAGATGTCCTCCATCAAAGACACCCACAGGCTCGAGGCTTGCCTCTCATTGATCCAGTTCTGAATGTCCAGTCCTTACCTGATGTTTAACCCCTCCAAGACTGACTTCCTACTGCTGACCAACAACACTGAACACTCTCACATCCAGACCTGGCTCTCTGTTATGAACCTCAAGGACTTCACACCCTAGCTGGCCACCTGCGCCAAGTCCTTTGGTTTGACATCGAGACACACCTCTCCTTCAAACAGCACATACCAAGACACAAATTGCTTGGTACCAAATTTCTCTCCCTCGGAAAATCAAGCCCTTTATCCCAGAATAAAAAGAGTCAGATATGCTGTGCAAGCCTTCATTCTCTCCCACCTGGATGGTGGCAATTCCCTTTTGGACGGCCTTACAGTGACTACCATCAGATGTGTCCTGCACGTTGCAGCATGACTATGCAACCACCTCACCCGGCCTCTCATGGAACAGCACTGGCTCCCGCTGCAAGCCCATACCATCATCAAATCCTGCTGCATCATATACAAGGATCTCACCCTGAATTTCTCAATCTACCTCACTGAGATACTCAGCATTTCTGGAGGCTTACAATCCACCAGAAGTAAGGGCATGTGCAGACTTGGACCCACTGGTGCAGGAAGGAAAGAACCAGAAGACAGGCCTTTTCTGTCTTCACCCCAAGACTCTGGGACCTCCTCCCCATCAGCATCCCCTTGTGTCTGCAT
Source organism: Ambystoma mexicanum (assembly GCF_040938575.1). NCBI lineage: Eukaryota > Metazoa > Chordata > Amphibia > Caudata > Ambystomatidae > Ambystoma > Ambystoma mexicanum. The sequence goes on along the minus strand of NC_090925.1, from coordinate 537,575,780 downwards.
TTCAGGAAGGAGCTCAATACCCTCCTCTTCAAGGAATGGCTCCTCCCTGGCACGTAGGTCCACACGCCCCCAGCCCCCACCTAAGAGACTGGGTGATCTGCTTCCCACTGTTCCCCCA